>NW_024423343.1:60177342-60344888 GCF_017311325.1 Ursus maritimus | reverse complement strand
AACTATCAAAAAAAAAAAAAAAAAAAAAAAAAGAAAAAAAAGGAAAGAAAGGTGAGAAAGCACTTTGTTTACTGATGTGGAAAGGGCTCCATCAAGATACAATGTTAAGAGGAAAATACAGGAAAAAAAAATGTGTACATTATGCCACCACTTGTGTAATCAAGTAGGGCTGAGAAAATTTATTTGTATTTGCTTGTTAAAACAAACCAGACCCACACATGTCTGGATATTGGATTTATAGCATAGATGGCACTGAGGAGCAGTGAGGGAAGCATAGCCTTTATAATAAATGGTGCTGGGTTAATTGGGAATTTATATGAGAAGTAATAGTATTGACCCCTATCTCATACAGAACCTACTCACATTTTGCCAGTGTTTCAGGAATGTTCTAGAAATGCAAATGCAATGTAAAGAGAATTCAAGATTGTGTTTGCATTTAGAGTGTCCTCTTTTAATTGCCTTTAATCTGAAATTGTTCCCATTTTTTTCTTTGTATTTCATGACATTGACTCTTTTTTTTTTTAAAGAGCTCAGGCCAATTATTTTGTAGAATACCTCAATTTATTTTTGTTCAGTAGTTCCTTGTGGTTAGATTCAGATTATAAACTTTTGGCAGGAACGTCACAAAAGTAACATTTTTTTTAGTTCATCATCTTAGGAGGTACATGCCGTTGATTTGTCTTGTTACTGATGAGAAGGACTGTGATCACTTGGTTAATGTGGTATATGCCAGGTTTTTCAACTGTAAATTTATTATTTTATCCTTTGTAACAAGTAATTTCAGTTGTCTTCTGGGGAGATACTTTGAGGCTATGAATATATCCTGCTACTTCTCAAAAAATTTTTCTGTGTATGTTTTGTGTTTATAAACAGAATTAGCAAGCTGTGTATATTTTGCATGTTATGGCTAAAGAGAGTTACATTTCTTGACATTAGCTACTAATTTTCTTTCCTAGCTAGACTTGCATACTCAAGGGCAGAGATAGCGTACAAGTAAAATATTAGAAGACCTAATTCTCTGAGTCTAAAGATGTTTAGCAAACAAAAGGTTTGCTAAGTGTAGTATTGATGAATTAAAAGTTTGAAGACTAGACATAGGTACTATGCTTTCAGTAATACTGTTTGTCAGATTTGCAACCCTTAAGATTTAATACCCACTAGGTTAGTAGTAAATGCTATGAACACTTAACCAGTGATTATTTCATGGTAGGTATTTTTGTGCTTTGCATATATAATCTCATTTTGAGATTATATAATCTCATATATAATCACCATAATTGTACACACAAGGTACCATTGTTATCCCAAGTTTTACATATGAAGAACCTGAGGCTTAGAAAAATTAATTGGGGTGCCTGGGTGGCTCAGTCAGTTTAAGCATCCGACTCTTGATCTCAGCTCAGCTCAGGTCTTGATCTCAGGGTTGTGAGTCCAGGCTCCATGTTGGGCTCCATGCTGAGTGTGGATCCTACTTAAAAAAAAGAAAAAAAGAATAATTAACATGGTTTTTAGGGGCACACAGCTGTTAAGAAATAGGGGTGGCATTTGAATCCATATCTTTCTGATTCAAGCGCCTAAGTCTTACCTATTACTCTGTTTCCTTTCTTAGTAGTAAGAGATCCAAGCAATTTCTGGAAAATCTGGTTGATTTTTTTCCCCCTGTATTTGTTCTCATTTTTATGGTTCATTAATTCACGAACTTGTATTATAGTTGATTATAATATTATATCTGTGTTTCCTATCTATATATTAGATTTTAAAAGATTGAAGTATCTTTTTCTAGTTTCTCACTTTTAATAGTTTCCCAACATAAAATTCTATGTCTAATGATAGGGGTTTCTCATATATACATTTTTCTTGAATCCTCTTGAAAGTTACTTATATCCTTTTAATCTCATTGTGTTGATAATCACTTTGGTTTAAAAAAATGGAAACTCAATCCTATTAAATCTAACCCACCCATTTGCTCTTATCATCCATAGAGTTAATAGAAGTATACTGTTTTTATAATCTGGATTTTGAAGATTATTTAAAAACTTTAAGAAATAGAAACAATAATGTATTTAAAATTTTTTTGTATTTTATAATATTAAACATTAAAAGGATAGTTATCACAATGATGTTATTAAACCCCCCAGTCAAAATTTTTGGTTCTCTTTTCTGCAATGGGTATATTCATTCATTCATTCACTCGTTCTTTCTTTCTTCCTTCTTTCCTCCCTCCCTCCCCCTCCCTTCCTCCTTCCTTCCTTCCTTCCTTCCTTCCTTCCTTCCTTCCTTCCTTTCCTTCTTCCTTCCTTCCTTCCTTCCTTCCTTCCTTCCTTCCTTCTTTTCTTTTCTTTTCTTTTCTTTTCTTTTCTTTTCTTTTCTTTTCTTTCTTTCTTTTCGATTATGGGCCTGCTGTGTGCCAGGAAAGATCCATGTCTGTGTCCTCAGAATGATTGTTTTTCTCTTTGCAGCCAAAAAGCTCATTATTATTTTTGTAATTATTTTTCTGTTATAAAAATTATTGTACAGTGTTTAGAATGTGCAAAAATGGTGAGGGAAAAATGAAAGAATCTACAATCTCTATTTATAATTTATTTTTTAAATTAACGTATAATGTATTATTTGTTTCAGGGATACAGGTCTGTGATTCATCAGTCTTATATAATAATACCCAGTGCTCATTACAACACATACCCTCCCCAGTGTCCATAACCCAGTTACCCCATCCCCCCACGCCCCTCCCCTCCAGCAACCTTCAGTTTGTTTCCTAAGATTAAGAGTCTCTTATGGTTTGTCTCACTCTCTTGTTTCATCTTGTTTCATTTTTTCCTCTCTTCCCCTCTGATCTCTGCCTTGTTTCTTAAATTCCACATATGAGTGAGATCATATAATTGTCTTTCTCTGATTGACTTATTTCACTTAGCATGATGCCCTCTAGTTCCACCCGTGTCGTTGCAAATGGCAAGGTTTCTTTTTTTTTTTTTTTTGATGGCTGACTAATATTTCATTGTGTGTATATATATACACACACACCACATCGTCTTTAATCCATTCATCTGTCGGTGGACATCTGGGCTCTTTTCATAGTTTGGCTATTGTGGACATTGCTCCTGTAAATATTGGGGTGCAGGTGCCCCTTCGGATTCCTACATTTCTATCTTTGGGGTAAATCCTCAGTAGTGCATTTGCTTGCTTGTGGGATAGCTCTATTTTCAACTTTTTGAGGAACCTCCATACTGTTTTCCAGAGTGGCTGCACCAGCTTGAATTCCCACCAGCAGTGTAAGAGTGTTCCCCTTTCTCCACATCCTCACCAACATTTGTTGTTTCCTAACTTGTTAATTTGAGCCATTCTGACTGGTGTGAGGTGGTATCTCATTGTGGCTTTGATTTGTGTTTGCCTGATGCCAAGTGATATGGAGCATTTTTTTATGTGTCTTTTGGCCATTTGTATGTCTTCTTTGGAGAAATGTCTGTTCATGTCTTCTGCCCATTTCTTGATTGGATTATTTGTTCTTTGGATGTTGAGTTTGATAAGTTCTTTATGGGTTTTGGATACTAGCCCTTTATCTGTTATGTCATTTGCAAATATCTTCTCCCCTTCTGTCCGTTGTCTTTCAGTTTTGTTGACTGTTTCCTTTTTTTTCTTATCTTGATGAAGTCCCAGTAGTTCATTTTTGCCTTTGTTTCCTTTGCCTTTGGAGATGTGTCTAGCAAGAAGTTGCTGCAACCGAGGTCAAAGAGGTTGTTGCCTTTGTTCTCCTCAAGGATTTTGATGGATTCCTGTCTCACATTTAGGTCTTTCATCCATTTTGAGTCTTATTTTTGTGAATGGTGTAAGGAAGTGGTCCAGTTTCATTCTTCTGCATGTGGGTGTCCAATTTTCCCAGCACCATTTGTTGAAGAAACTTTTTTCTATTGGATATTCTTTCCTGCTTTGTCGAAGATTAGTTGACCATAGAGTTGAGGGTCCATTTCTGGGTTCTCTATTCTGTTCCATTGATCTCTGTATCTGTTTTTGTGCCAGTACCATACCTACCGTCTTGATGTTTACAGCTTTGTAATAGAGCTTGAAGTCCGGAATTGTGATGCCACTAGCTTTAGTTTTCTTTTTCAGCATTCCTTTGGCTATTTGGGGTTTCTTCTGGTTCCATATAAATTTTAAGATTGTTTGTTCCAGCTCCGTGAAAAAAGTTGATGGTATTTTGATAGGGATTGCATTGAATGTGTAGATTGTTCTAGGTGGCATAGACATTTTAACAATATTTGTTCTTCCAATCCATGAGCATGGAACATTTTCCCATTTCTTTGTGTCTTTCTCAATTTCTCTCATGAGTATTCTATAGTTTCTGAGTACAGATCCTTTGCCTCTTTGGTTAGGTTTAGTCCTAGCTATCTTATGGTTTTGGGTGCAGTTGTAAATGGGATCAACTCCTTAATTTCTCTTTTTTCTGTCTCATTGTTGGTGTATAGAAATGCAGCTGATTTCTGTGCATTGATTTTCTATCCTGTCACTTTACTGCAGTCTTGTATGAGTTTGGGGTGGAGTCTTTTGGGTTGTCCACATAGAATATCATGTCATCTGCAAAGAGTGAGAGTTTAACTTCTTCTTTGCCAATTCAGATGCCTTTTATTTATTTTTGTTGTTTGATTGCTGAGGCTAGGACGACTTCTGTACTCTGTTGAACAGCAGTGATGATAGTGGACATCCTTGCCATGTTCCTGACCTTAGGGGAAAAGCTGTCAGTTTTTCCCCATTGAGACTCTGGGTTTTTCATAGATAGTTTTTATGATATGGAGGTATGTACCATCTATCCCTACACTGTGAAGAGTTTCAATCAGGAAAGGATCTGTACTTCATCAAGTGCTTTTTCTGCATCTATTGAGAGGATCATATGGTTCTTGTCCTTTCTTTTATTTATGTAGTGTATCTCATTAATTGATTTGTGGGTGTTGAACCAACCTTGCAGCCCAGGAATAAATCCCACTTGGTCGTGGTGAATAATCCTCTTAATGTGCTGTTAGATCCTGTTGGCCAGTATCTTGGTGAGAATTTTTGCATCCAAGTTAATCAGGGATATCAGTCTGTAATTCTCCTTTTTGGTGAGGTCTTTGTCTGGTTTTGGGATCATGGTAATGCTGGCTGCATAAAATGAGTTTGGAAGTTGTCCTTCCATTTCTATTTTCTGAAACAGTTTCAGAAGAATAGGTATTAATTCTTCTTTAAATGTTTGGTAGAATTCACCTGGGAAGCCATCTGGCCCTGGGCTCTTGTTTATTGGGAGATTTTTGATTACTGTTTCAATTACCTTGCTAATTATGGGAATGTTCAGGTTTTCTATTTCTTCCTGGTTCAGTTTTGGTAGTTTATACATCTAGGAATGTCTCCATTTCTTCCAGATTGCCTAATTTGTTAGCATATAAGAAGACAATACATTGGCATATAAGAACATGACATGTTCTTATAATTGTTTGTATTTCTTCGTTGTTGGTTGTGATCTCTCCTCTTTCATTCATGATTTTTGTTTATTTGGTCCTTTCTCTTTTCTTTTTGGTAGGTCAGGCCAGGGGTTTATCAGTCTTGTTAATTCTTTCAGAGAACCAGCTCCTAGTTCATTGATCTGTTCTACTGTTCTTTTGGATTCTATTTAATTGATTTCTGCTCTAATCTTTATTATTTCTCTTCTCCTGCTGGGTTTAGGCTTTATTTGCTGTTCTTTCTCCAGCTCCTTTAGGTGTGGGTTAGGTTGTGTATATGAAACCTTTCTTGTTTCTTGAGAAATGCTTGTATTGCTATATATTTCCCTCTTAGGACTGCCTTTGCTGCATCCCAAAGATTTTGCACAGTTGTGTTTTCATTTTCGTTTGTTTCCATGAATTTTTTAAATTTGTCTTTAATTTCCTGGTTGACTCATTCATTCTTTAGTAGGATGCTCTTTTTTTTTTTTTTTAAATGATTTTTTATTATATTATGTTAGTCACCATACAGTACATCCCGGTTTCCGATGTAAGGCTCGATGATTCATTAGTTGTGTATAACACCCAGTGCACCATGCAATACGTGCCCTCCTTACTACCCATCACCAGTCTATCCCATTCCCCCACCCCCCTCCCCTCTGAAGTCCTCAGTTTGTTTCTCATAGTCCATAGTCTCTCATGTTTCATTCCCCCTCTGATTACCCCCCCTTTCTTTATCCCTTTCTTCCCCTACCGATCATCCTAGTTCTTATGTTCCATAGATGAGAGAAATCATATGATAGTTGTCTTTCTCTGCTTGACTTATTTCACTTAGCATTATCTCCTCCAGTGCTGTCCATGTTGTAGCAAATGTTGAGAACTCGTTCTTTCTGATAGCTGAGTAATATTCCATTGTATATATGGACCACAACTTCTTAATCCAGTCGTCTGTTGAAGGGCATCTCGGCTCCTTCCACAATTTAGCTATTGTGGACATTGCTGCTATGAACATTGGGGTGCATATGGCCCTTCTCTTCACTACGTCTGTATCTTTGGGGTAAATACCCAGTAGTGCAATGGCTGGATCATAGGGTAGCTCAATTTTTAACTTTTTAAGGGACCTCCACACAGTTTTCCAGAGTGGCTGTACCAACTTGCATTCCCACCAACAATGTAGGAGGGATCCCCTTTCTCCACATCCTCTCCAACAATTGTTGTTTCTTGCCTTGTCTATTTTTGCCATTCTAACTGGCGTAAGGTGGTATCTCAGTGTGGTTTTGATTTGAATTTCCTTGATGGCTAATGATTTTGAACATTTTTTGATGTGTCTGTTAGCCATTTGTATGTCTTCATTGGAAAAGTGTCTGTTCATATCTTCTGCCCATTTTTTGATTTGTTTATTTGTTTCTCGTGTATTGAGTTTGAGAAGTTCTTTATAGATCTTGGATACCAGTCCTTTGTCTGTAGTGTCATTTGCAAATATATTCTCCCATTCCGTGGGCTGCCTCTTAGTTTTTCTGACTGTTTCCTTGGCTGTGCAGAAACTTTTAATCTTGATGAAGTCCCATAAATTCATTTTATCTTTTGTTTCTCTTGCCTTTGGGGATGTATCATGAAAAAGGTTGCTTTGGCCGATGTCGTAGAGGTTGCTGCCTATGTTCTCCTCTAGAATTTTGATGGATTCCTGCCTCACATACAGGTCTTTCATCCATTTGGAGTTTATTTTTGTGGATGGTGTGATAGAGTGGTCAAGTTTCATTCTTTTGCATGTAGCTGTCCAATTTTCCCAGCACCATTTATTGAAGAGACTGTCTTTTTCCCACCGGATGTTTTTTCCTGCTTTATCAAATATTAGTTGCCCAAAGAGCTGAGGGTCCATTTCTGGGCTCTCTATTCTGATCCATTGGTCTATGTGTCTGTTTTTGTGCCAGTACCATGCTGTCTTTGTGATCACAGCTATGTAGTACAGCTCAAAATCCAGCATTGTGATGCCCCCAGCTTTGTTTTTCCTTTTCAACAGTTCCTTGGAGATTCGGGGCCTTTTCTGTTTAAATACAAATTTAAGGACTATTTGTTCCAGTTCTTTGAACAATGTCCTCGGTATTTTGATCGGGATAGCATTGAAAGTGTAGATTGCTCCGGGTAGCATGGACATTTTAATATCTTTCCATCTTTTTATGTCTTCCTCAATGTCTTTCAAGAGTGATTTATAGTTTCTAGAATATAGGTCCTTTACGTCTCTGGTTAAGTTAATTCCAAGGTAATGTATGGTTTTTGGTGCTATTGTAAATGGGATGGATTCCCTAATTTCTCTTTCTTCGGTCTTGTTATTCGTGTACAGAAATGCAACTGATTTCTGAGCATTGATTTTGTATCCCACCACATTACTGAATTGCTCTATAACTTCTAATAGTTTGGGAGTTGCTTCTTTTGGGTTTTCCATGTAGAGTATCATGTCATCTGCAAAGAGAGACATTTTGACTTCTTCTTTGCCGATTTGAATACCTTTGATCCCTTTTTGTTGTCTGATTGCTGTTGCAAGGACTTCTCATACTATGTTGAATAATAGTGGCGAGAGTGGGCATCCTTGTCGAGTTCCTGATCTTAAGGGAAAGGCTTCCAGCTTTTCCCCATTGAGAATAATATTTACAGTAGGCTTTTCATAGATGGCTTTTATGAGATTGAGAAATGTACGTTCTATTCTTAAACTCTGAAGGGTTTTAATCAGGAAAGGATGCTGTATTTTGTCAAATGCTTTTTCTGGCATCGATTGAGAGGATCATATGATTCCTGAGTCTTTTCTTGTTGATCTGATGTATCACGCTGATTGATTTGTGAATATTGAACCACGCTTGCATCCCAGGTATGAATCCCACTTGATCATGATGGATAATCCTTTTAATGAACTGTTGGATTCTATTAGCAAGTATCTTGTTGAGGATTTTGGCGTCCATATTCATTAGGGAAATCGGTCTGTAATTCTCCTTTTTGAGGGGGTCTTTGCCTGGTTTGGGGATCAAGGTAATATTGGCCTCATAGAATGAGTTTGGTAGCTTTCCTTCTGTTTCTATTTTTTGAAATAGCTTTAGGAGAATAGGTATTATTTCTTCTTTGAATGTTTGGTAGAATTCCCCAGGAAAACCGTCCGGGCCTGGAGTTTTGTTATTTGGAAGGTTGTTTATCACTGACTCAATTTCTTCATCATTAATTGGCCTGTTTAAGAAATCAATTTCTTCCGGTTTCAATCTTGGTAGTTTATAGGTTTCCAGGAAGGATTCCATCTCTTCCAGATTGCTTAGTTTATTGGCATATAGCTGTTGATAAAAATTTCTCATAATCCTTCCAATTTCAATGGTGTTCGTCGTGACCTCTCCTTTTTCATTCATAATTTTAATAATCTGGGTCCTTTCTCTTTTCTTTTGGATAAGTCTTGCCAGTGGTCTGTCAATTTTATTGATTCTCTCAAAGAACCAGCTTCTAGTCCTGTTGATCTGCTCTACTGTACTTCTGGTTTCTGCTTGATTGATTTCAGCTCTAATTTTGGTCAACTGCTTCCTCGTGCGTGGATTAGGCCTGTCCCTCTGTTGCTGTTCCAGCTTCTTGAGGTGAGAATATAAAAACTGCATTTTAGATTTTTCTATTCTTTTGAGTGAGGCTTGGATGGCTATGTATTTCCCCCTTAGGACTGCCTTTGCAGTATCCCATAGGTTTTGGACTGTTGTATTTTCATTCTCATTGGTCTCCATAAATTGTTTAATTTGATTTTTGATTTCCTGGTTTATCGAGTCATTCCTGAGCAGGATGGTTCTTAGTCTCCAAGTGTTTGAGTTTCTTCCAAATTTTTCCTTGTGGTTGAGTTCCAATTTCAGAGCGTTGTGGTCTGAGAATATGCAGGGGATAATTTCAATCTTTTGGTATCGGTTGAGACCTGTTTTGTGTCCCAGAACATGGTCTATTCTTGAGAATGTTCCATGGGCATTAGAATAGAATGAGTATTCTTTGGTTCTGGGGTGTAGTGTTCTATATATATCTATGAGGTCCAACTCGTCGAGTATGGCATTCAAAGCCTTTGATTCTTTGCTTAGTTTTTGCCAGGGTGTTCTGTCTATTTCTGAGAGTGGAGTGTTGAGGTCCCCTACTATTAATGTATTTTTATTTATATGTCTCTTTATTCTGGTTAAGAGTTGGCTTGTGTATCTTGCTGCTCCCCTGTTGGGGGCATATATATTTATAATTGTCATATCCACTTGTTGAATACTTCCCTTAAGAATAATATAGTGCCCTTCTGCATCTCTAACTATAGTCTGTAGTTTAAAATCCAATTTATCTGATATGAGAATTGCTACCCCAGCTTTCTTTTGAGGTCCATTTGCGTGAAAGATGGTACTCCATCCCCTTACTCTCAGTCTGAATGCATCTTTGGGTTCGAAATGAGTCTCTTGTAGACAGCAAATGGATGGGTCATTTCTTTTTATCCAATCTGCAACCCTGTGGCGTTTTATGGGATGGTTCAAACCATTTACATTAAGACTGATTACTGAGAGATATGATTTTAATGTTGCCATGTTGCCAGTAAAGTCTTTGTTTGTATTGGCTGTGACTTTCTGTTCTGTATCACTCTTGGGGCCTTTTTACTTTTATAGAACCCCCCGTAATATCTCCTGTAGGGCTGGTTTCGTGGTTACAAAATTGGTTAGTGACTGGCGATTCTGAAATGTCTTTATTTCTCCATCAATTCTGAATGACAGCCTTGCTGGATAAAGGATCCTTGGCTGCATGTTTTTCTCTGAAAGAGCTTTAAATATGCTCCCCCAACCCTTTCTCTCATTCCAGGTCTGTGTAGACAGGTCTGACGTAATTCTGATGCTTTTGCCTTGGTACGTGAGAAATTTCTTTGCCCTGGCCGCTTTCAATACTGTATCCTTGCATCTAATATTTGCGAATTGCACTATGACGTGACGTGGCGTAGGTTTGTCGTGGTTGAGCTTGGGAGGGGTCCTCTCTGCCTCTTGGACACGAATGTTTGTTTCCCTTGCTAGATTAGGGAAGTTTTCAGCTACAATTTGTTCAAATATCTCTTCTAGACCTCTGTTTTTCTCCACCCCCTCGGGGATGCCGATGATTCTAACATTGGATCGTTTCATTGAGTCAGTAATCTCCCGTAACCTACATTCGTGGGCGTGGATTTTTTTAAGACCATCTTCTATTTTCATTTTTTCCTCTATTAACCCATCCTCCAATTCACTAACCCGTTCCTCTGCTTCTGCGACCCTGGCCGTCAGAGCCTCTAGTTTTGCCTGCATTTGGCTCATAGAATTTTTAATTTCTGTCAGATTCGCTCTCATTTCTGTCCTTAGGGATTCTATATTCTCAGTAACCTTTTCGTTAATAGTTTTTTCAATTCTACTCATCATTTTGACCATCGTTACTCTGAATTCCATTTCTGATAATTTGGTTACATCCATATCCATTATTTCTGTGGCAGAGGCCACAGAATCACTGTCTTTTCTTTGCTGGGGGGGGCTTCTCCTTCTTGTCATTCTGATGAAGAGAGGTTGCGGGGTTTCCAGAGCCCAAATTATTGACTGGGTCCCAGGCCGTGCCCCTTGTTTTATAGGGATCTTAGGGATGTGGGCTTCTTCTTTAAAGATTTTATTTATTTATTTATGTGGCAGCCAACCAGCGAGAGAGGGAACAGAAGCAGGGGAGTGGGAGAGGAAGAAGCAGGCTCCCAGCGGAGGAGCCCGATGAGGGACTCCTTTCCGGAACGCCGGGATCACGCCCTAAGCCGAAGGCAGGCGCTCAATGACTGCGCCACCCAGGCGCCCGGGTTGTGGGCTTCTTGATTTTTCAGCCTGCCTTCTGTGTTCTGGGGGAGGGGCCTGCCGCGCCAATACTCAGGCAACCCTGTTTGGGTAGAGTCTCCGTGTCCCCTGCGAGGGAGGATGGGGATGGGCACTCTCTGAGCCGGTATTTCCAGGCTTTTGTTCTCTGGCGGCTTTCCCTGGCGGTTTGCTGTGCCTCTTCTGAGAGTCAGAGCAGCAGCGGCCAAATTTCAGCCTCTGTCACGGAACAGAAGGATTGCGGCCCGTTCTCTACTAATGTTCTGGCCACTTTAACTCTGTTTCTGTTGGTGCTGCTCAACCCTGCAGCGTCCCGGGATGTGCGCCCCACACCCGGCGTCCCAGCCCTCACTTCCAGGGCGGCGCGTCTCTGTCGCCTTGTTTCTAACGCCGCCAGCCGCCAGCCGCCCCGCAGCGCTCTCCGGATCTCCCGGTCTCAGTCTGGATCAGTGGCGCACCGGGATCCCGGTGTTCAGCGAGATGCCTGGTGGCGCGCGCACCCGGCTCCCACGGTCTCAGTCTGCTGTTTGCGGGTGCCGTCCGCGCGAGCCCGCCCGCTCCCCGTGCAAGTGGCTACGCTTCCGGCGCCCGAGCAGCGGCGCTCCCTCCCCCTTCCGTTTATCTTCCGATATCTGTGCGGTTTCATGGCTCCCCGCTTAAGCTACCTCAATAGTCAGCGCTGGAGATGTTCATTTGTAGAGATCCAGATGCGTCTTCCTGCGTCTCAGGCTGGTTCCGTGGTTGTTTAGGCTGGTCTGGTACCTATCCAGCTTGACTCGGAGGACCGGCTGAAAACGGTGTCTCCTACTCCTCCGCCATCTTAACTCCTTAGTAGGATGCTCTTCAGCCTCCATGTATTTGAGTTCTTTCCAACTTCCTCTTGTGATTTTGTTCAAGTCTTAAAGCATTGTGTCCGAAAATATGCAGGAAATGATCCTAATCTTTTGGTACCAGTTGAGACCTGATTTGTGACCCAGGATGTGATCTATTCTGGACAGTGTTCCATGTGCACTCGAGAAGAATGTGTGTTCTGTTGCTTTGAGATAGAATGTTCTAAATATATCTGTGAAGTCCATCTGGTCTAGTGTGTCATTCAAAGCCCTTATTTCCTTGTTGATCTTCTGCTTAGGTGATCTGTCCATTGCAGTGAGAGGGTATTAAAGTCCCCTACTATTATTGTATTATTATCATGTGTTTCTTTGATTTTGTTATTAATTGGCTTATATAATTGGCTGCTCCCATGTTAGGGGCATAAATATTTATAATTGTTAGCTCTTGTTGGATAGACCCTTTAATTATGATATAGTGTCCTTCCTCATCTCTTATTACAGTCTTTCATTTAAAATCTAATTTGTCTGATATAAGCATTGCCACCCCAGCTTTCTTTTGATGTCCATTAGCATGGTAAATGGTTTTCCACCCCCTCACTTTAAATCTGGAGGTGTCTTCAGGTCTAAAATGAGTCTCTTGCAGACAGCATATTGATGGGCCTTGCTTTTTTATCCAGTCTGATACCCTGTGTGTTTTGATTGGGGCATTTAGCCCATTTACATTCAGGGTAACTATTGAAAGATATGAATTTAGTGCCATTGTATTGCCTGTAAGGTGACTATTACTGTATATTGTCTCTGCTCCTTTCTGGTCTGTTACTTTTGGTCTCTTTCTTTGCTTAGAGGACCCCTTTCAATATTTCTTATAGGGCTGGTTTGATGATCATAAATTCTTTTAGTTTTTGTTTGTCCTGGAAGCTTTTTATCACTCCTTCTATTTTGAATGACTTCCTAGCTGGATAAAGTATTCTTGGCTGCATACTTTTCCTCATTTAGCACCCTGAATATATCATGTCAGTCCTTTTTGGCCTGCCAGGTCTCCGTGGATAGGTCTGCTGCCAATCTAATGTTTCTTCCCTTGTAGGTTACAGAGCTCTTGTTCTGAGCTGCTTTCAGGATTTTCTCTTTGTCTCTGAGATTTGTAAGCTTCACTATTATATGTCAGGGTGTTGACCTATTTTTATTGATTTTGAGGGGGGTTCTCTGTGCCTCCTGGATTTTGATGTCTGTTTCCTTCCCCAGAATAGGGAAGTTCTCTGCTATAATTTGCTCCACTATACCTTCTGTCCCCCTCTCTCTTTCCTCTTCTTCTGGAATCCCAATTATTCTAATATTGCTTTATGGTATCACTTATCTCTCGAATTCTCTCCTTGTGATCCAGTAGTTGTTTATCTCTCTTTTTCTCAGCTTCTTTACTCTCCATCATTTCGTCTTGCATATCACACTAATTCTTTCTTCTGCCTCATTTATGCTAGCAGTTAGAGCCTCCATTTTTTATTGCATCTCAGTAATAGCCTTTTTGATTTCGACTTGGTTAGATTTTAGTTCTTTTATTTCTCCAGAAAGGGATTCTCTAGTGTCTTTTTTTTTTTTTAAGATTTTATTTATTTATTCGACAGAGGTAGAGACAGCCAGCGAGAGAGGGAACACAAGCAGGGGGAGTGGGAGAGGAAGAAGCAGGCTTATAGCGGAAGAGGCTGATGTGGGACTCGATCCCATAATGCCGGGATCACGCCCTGAGCCAAAGGCAGACGCTTAACCGCTGTGCCACCCAGGCGCCCCTCTCTAGTGTCTTCTATGCTTTTTTTTCAAGCCCAGCTGTTATCTTTATAATCGTTATTCTGAACTCTAGTTCTGACATCTTACTAATGTCCATATTGATTAGGTCCCTGGCGGTCAGTATTGCCTCTTCTTCTCTTTTTTAAGGTGAGTTTTAGCATTATCTCCTCCAGTTCTGTCCATGTTGCAGCAAATGTTGAGAATTCGTTCTTTCTGATAGCTGAGTAATATTCCATTGTATATATGGACCACAACTTCTTAATCCAGTCATCTGTTGAAGGGCATCTTGGTTCCTTCCATGCTTTGGCTATTGTGGACAATGCTGCTATGAACATTGGGGTGCATATGGCCCTTCTCTTCACTACGTCTGTATCTTTGGGGTAAATACCCAGTAGTCACCTTAACACTGTTAAGATAATTTTGATGGTATGGATATTTTGCTGTATTTGTTTCAGATTTCTCTCTCTTTCTTTAATGCAAGGATTCACGACCTTCTAATCCTTTCCCTTCCTCCCTCCCTCAATATAATGATTATCCTGAGGTTGGTAGGTGTCATTTCCATGGATGTTTTTATAATTTGTTATTTATGTGTTTCTCCACAGACAATAATATGATTTTTGCACATTTACTTAGCCATTTGTATGTCTTCATTGGAAAAGTGTTCATATCTTCTGCCCATTTTATGATTTATTTGTTTTTAATTAAGTTTGTATTAAGTTTGAGAAGTTCTTTGTAGATCTTGGATACCAGTCTTTTATCTGTAGGTCATTTGCAATATCTTCTCCCATTCCGTGGGCTGCCTCTTAGTTTTTTTGACTGTTTCCTTGGCTGTGCAGAAGCTTTTTATCTTGATGAAGTCCCACAAGTTCATTTTATCTTTTGTTTTTCTTGCCTTTGGAGATGTGTCGTGAAAAAGGTTGTTGTGGCCGATGTCGTAGAGGTTTCTGCCTATGCTCTCCTCTAGGATTTTGATGGATTCCTGTCTCACATTGAGGTCTTTCATCCATTTGGAGTTTATTTTTGTGTATGGTGTGAGAGAGTGGTCAAGTTTCATTCTTTTGCATGTAGCTGTCCAAATTTCCCAGCACCATTTATTGAAGAGACTTTTTCCCACTGGATGTAGGAAGTCTTTCAAAAGGAGTCCTTTATATTAAAAGAGAGTGGGAATTGGAGCCTTGGGAAACAGTACCATTTGTAGGTTAATCAGAGGAAGAAAAACTTGTCAAGAAAACTTAGAGTAATCAGAGAGAAGGGAACGTGGGAGAGTGTTTCACAAAAGCTAAGAGAATTTTCCAGACAGAAATGTTCAACTATATGCAGAATTAAAGGTCAACAAGATATTTGTAATTAGGAGATCATTGTTGGCCATGTGGAAAACCATTTTTGGGGGGATTTAAACAATAGATGAGCAAATGGTAGCCCCTCCCCCATTTTTTGAAAAAGAACTTTGGGCTTATAAAAAGAAAGACTGGACAGACAAAAGTAGGTTTCATAGCATTAATGGAAAGTTAACTTTGGAGAGGAAGACAAGTAAATTAAAGGGATATTTGTGGAGAATGGAGCCATTTAAAGAGCTGTCTTCCTCTGGCCCTTAAAAGCTTCAGAGTAGCAGGCATTGGTTTACTCACCAGTGTGTCCAGTGCCTGACATATAGTAAGTATTCAGTAATTGTTGAATGATGGAGCCTAATAAAAGGGTTGAACAATTTTTGTCCATCCTAAATCTAGTCTGAAGTATAGTTTCAAAATTTAGTCAATTCTAGAAGCTTAAGATTTGCTTTTGTTTTCTGACATTAAAAATTAAACCTGTGATTTAAAAAAATGTATCCTTCTACAGGGTTTTAAAAATTATAGATCTAGAATGAGATCTGCTTTAGACTATGTTCTGTGTTTCTCATAGTACTACACATTCCTAACACATTACTACTTTGTCTTTTATGGTGTGTTTTAAGTTCTGCTTTGGCTATCATTATCTTTTTCTTGAAACTTTGAAAATTTTAAAGATTTTTTTGAATTTTTATGATAGTCATAAAATTGAAACAACTTGTTAACTAAAAATATAAATCATGCCTTTTCAATATAACTTGTTTGTGAACTGTACCTGTTCTTTTTTAATAATGTGAATATTTAACTCTGTAGTGCAAAGTTTGTGATAGCAAGTATCCTATATCCACTCCATTTATAGTGAAACTAATCCTTTAAAGTTCCAATTAATCCTTCATTTGATTTCTGTAGTTTAAGAGATCCAAAAGACATATCCAGTTAATGTATTCCAATTGTTTACTTAAGTAAGATCTAATAAATTTTCTATGTAATTTTTTTCATATTAGGCAGAGTCAAGGGAATATATGAATACAAAAGATTATATTTTTAAGTAAAAAATATGGCCCCTAAATTTTCTTTTGAGATTTCTCAGTTGTTTATGAAAGTTTGATTTCTGTTCCATAGACCTACATGGGAAATATAAAATGAAGTAGAAAAGCTATACAATTCTAAAGTGACTATGCATTTTTGTTTTAGGCAGGGAAATGAAGAACAACAGCCTGAGGTTCCAATTCTTTATCATGACGTTACATCCCTTTTGCTCATCCAGATCTTAATGATGCCACAACCTTTACGAAAAGGTATGTCTTTATAATTCGGATTCTTAGACTATGTAGTATACATAATACTCTAAAAATTGGGGAGACAAATATTCAGTCCTTTGGAAATGTTTTGAGGTCAATGACTATTACTTTTTATTAGTAGTAAATCATATATATGTAAAAGAAGATGACAATGAAATAAAGGTTTTTTTTCCCCCTTATGAGTCTGTTCTTTTCAGGTTTTTAACCAATAATAAGGTAAAGATAAGGGAAAAATCGCTCTGAAGACTTTTGTTTTAAAAAATTTTTAAGTGATAATACAAAAATGTGAAAAAAAGAGCAAACTGTCAGCCTTTATGCCTCCACCCTATCTATATGCATAAATATTTTATATGGTAGTAATCATAGGGTTATTCAAAGTGTGATATCCCATCATTTTAAATTAATGTTAATATATATCTTGATATTAACAGCATTAATACTATGATAACAATAACGATATTATATCAGCAATGTTTATTTATTGTTCCATAGTCTTTGTAGTTTTCATTTAAAGACATTTAAAATATTGTATTAAATAATTAACCATTCCCTTTTGGTGAAAAGCTTTGTTTTTGTGTTATTATGAGTTACATGAAAGAACACCTGTAGGTGTATAAAGGCCTTGTTACTGGGGAAGATATTTTTTGTGTGTACTTCAACTTGATCTTTTGATAAAATCTTTTACCTGAGGGTATGAAGTGATCATTTATTTTAAACATAAGCAGATTGGTATTTTATGCAAATTATACTATCTGAGGAGTTAAAGGTCATTAATAAACAAGCATAATATTTTATACTTGAATTGTGAATTTTGGGTTTTTTTAAAAGTTTTTATTTTAATCACCTGGTGTTCTTTAAGGCAATTGTACTCCTTAATCCCCACCATGTATTTCGTCCATCCCCCAATCTACCTCCCCTTTGGTAACCATCAGAATATTCTGTATAGTCAAGAGTCTGTTTCTTGGTTTGGCTCTTTCTCTCTTTTTTCCCCCTTTGCTTATTTGCTTTGTTTCTTAAATTCTACATGTGAGTGAAATCATATGGTATTTGTCTTTCTCTGACTGACTTATTTTACTGAACTTAATACTCTCTATTTCCACCCGTATCATTGCAAATGGCAAGATTTCATTCTTTTTATGGCTGAGTAAATATTCCAATATATATGTATATGTATTTACACACACACACACACACACACACACACATACCACATCTTCTTTATCCATTCATCAATTGATGGACACTTGGGTTCATGCCATATCTTGACTATTGTAAATAATGCTACAAATATAGGGGTGCATGTATCCCTTTGAATTACAATTTTGTATTCGTTGGGCAAATATCCAGTAGCGCGGTTGCTGAATCATAGGGTAGTTCTATTTTTAACTTTTTGAGGAACCTCCATACTGTTTTCCAGAGTGGCTGCACCAGTTTGCATTCCCACCAACAGTGCGAGAGGTTTCCTTTTTCTCCACATCCATGCCAACACTTGTTTCTTGTGTTTTTGTAATTAGCCATTCTGGCAGGTGTGAGGTGATATCTCATTGTAGTTTTGATTTGTGTTTCCCTGATGATGGGTGATGTTTAGCATCTTTTCATGTATCTGTTGGCCATCTGGATGTCTTCTTTGGAGAAGTGTCTGTTCATGTCTTCTGTCTGTTTTTTAATTGGATTATTTGTTTTTTGAGTCTTGAGTTGTATAAATTCTTTATATATTTTGGATACTAATGGAAATGTCATTTGCAAATATCTTCTCCCATTCTGTAGGTTGTCTTTTAGTTTTGTTGACTGTTTCCTTCACTGCGCAGGAGCTTTTTATTTTGATGTATTCCCAGTCGTTTATTTTTGCTTTTCTTTCCCTTGCCTCAGGAGACATATGTAGAAAGAAGTTGCTATGGCTGATGTCAAAGAAGTTACTGCCTGTGTTCTTTTCTAGGATTTTTATGGTTTCAGGTCTCACATTTAGGTCCTTAATCCATTTTGAATTTATTTTTGTGAATGGTGTAAGAGAGTGGTCCAGTTTCATTCTTTTTGCATGTTGCTGTCCAGTTTTCCCAGCACCATTTGTTGAGGAGACTGTCTTTTTCCCATTGGATATTCTTTCCTGCTTTGCCAAAGATTAATTGACCTATAGTTGTGGGTTTATTTCTGAGTTTTCTGTTTTGTTCCATTGATCTATGTTGTCTGTTTTTGTGCCAGTATCATACTGTTTTAATTGCTATGGCTTTATAATATAACTTGAAGTCCAGAATTGTGATACCTCCAGCTTTGCTTTTCCTTTTCAGGATTGCTTTGGGTATTTGGGGTCTTTTGTAGTTCCATACAAATTTTAAGATTGTTTATTCTAGTTCTGTGAAAAAATCTGTTGGAATTTTGATAAGGATTGCATTAAAGATGTAGATTGCTTTGGGTAGTATGGATATTTTAACAATATTTATTCTTCCAATCCATAAGCATGGAATGTCTTTCCATTTCTTTGTGTCATCTTTACTTTCTTTCATTAGTGTTTTAGTTTTCAGAGTACAGGTCTTTCACCTCTTTGGTTAGATTTATTCCTAGGTATCTTATTATTTTTGGAGCAGTTGTAAATGGGACTGTTTTCTTAATTTCTCTTTCTGCTGCTTTATTATTGGTATATAGAGATGCCACGAAAGAAAGAAAGAAAGAAAGAAAGAAAGAAAGAAAGAAAGAAAGAAAGAAAGAAAGAAAAAAATGCCACAGATTTCTGAATGTTGATATTTGTACCCTGGAAGTTTACTGAATTCATTTATCAGTTCTAGCACCTTTGGGGTGGTCTTTCAGGTTTTCTATATATAGTATCATGTCATCTGCAAATAGTGAATGTTTTACTTCTTCCTTATCGAATTGGATGCCTTTTACTTCTTTTTGTTGTCTGATTGCTGTGGCTAGGACTTCCAGTACTATGTTGAATTAAAGTGGTGACAGTGGATATCCTTGTCTTGTTCCTGACCATAGGGGAAAGGCTCTCAGTTTTTCCCCATTGAGGATGATCTTAGCTCTGGGTTTTTTGTAGGTGGCCTTTATTACATTGAGGTATGTTCCCTCTAAACCTATTTTCTTGAGGGTTTTATCATGAATGGTTGTTGTACTTTGACAAATGCTTTTTCTGTACCTATTAAAATGATCACATGGTTCTTATCCTTTCTTTTATTAATATGGTGTATCACAATGATTGATTTGCTAATATTGAACCACCCTTGCAAACTAGGCATATATCCCACTTGATGGTGGTGAATGATATTTTTTAGTGCATTGTTGGATTTGGTTTGCTGATATTTTATTGAAGATTCTTACATCTATATTCATCAGAGATATTGGCCTGTAGTTCTTTTTTCTTTTTCTTTTTTTTTTTTTTTTTTTTTTTTTTTGTGGTTTTTTGTCTGGTTTTGGTATCAGGGTAATGCTGGCCTCATAGAATGAATTTGGAAGTATTCTTTCTTTTTCCACTTTTGGGAATAGTTTGAGAAGAATTGGTATTAATTCTTCTTTAAATATTTGGTAAAATTCACCAGTGAAGCCATCTGGTCCTGGACTTTTGTTTGTTGTGAGTTTTTTTATTACAGATTCAGTTTCTATGCTGGTAATCAGTCTGTTCAAATTTTCTGTTTCTTGTTTCAGTTTTTGTAGTTTATGTTTCTAGGAATTTATCCATTTCTTCTAAGTTGTCCAATTTTGTTGGCATATAGCTTTTCATAGTATTCTCTTATAACTGTATTTCTGTGATGTTGGTTCATTGGTGATTCTATTTAGTTGCATCCTTTTTCTTTTTTTCTTAATAATTCTGGCTAGAGGTTAATCAATTTTGTTGATTTTTTTTCTCAGTGAACCAGTTCCTGTTTTCATTGATCTGTTCTATTGGGGTTTTTTGTTTGTTTGTTTGTTTTTAGTTTCTATATCATTTATTTCTGCTCTAATCTTTATTGTTTCCTGCCTTTTGCTGGTTTTGGGTTTTGTTTTTTGTTTTTTTTCCAGCTTCTTTAGGTATAAGGTTAGGTTGTTTACTTGAGATTTTTTTCTTGCTTCTTGAGGTAGGCCTGTATTGCTATAAACTTCCCTCTTAGAAGTGCTTTTGCTGTGTCCCAAAGGTTTTAAAACATTGTGTTTTCATTTTCATTTGTTTCCAGGTACTTTTCAATTTCTTCTTTTGTTTCCTGGTTGATACATTCATTGTTCAGTAGCATGTTATTTAACCTCCATGTATTTGTGGTCTTTCCAGACATTTTCTTGTGGTTGACTTACAGTTTCATTACGTTGTAGTCAGAAAAGATGCATGCTGTGACTTTGATCTTTTTGAATTTGTTGAGGCTTGTTTTGTGACCTAATATGTGATCAGTTCTGGAGAGTGTCCCATGTGCACTTGAATATTATTCTGTTGTTTCAGGATGAAATGTTCTGAGTATATCTCTTAAATCTATCTGGTAATTTTGGATTGTTTTTAAATATAAAACTCATAAAACATTAAATTCACGGGGCATCTGGGTGGCTCAGTTGATTAAGTTGCCAACTCTTGATTTCAACTCAGGTTATGTCCTCAGAGTCCTGGGGTTGAACCCCGCATCAGGCTCCATGCTAGGTGTTGAGTTTGCTTGAGATTCTCTCTCCTTCTCCCTCTGCCCCTCCCCCAGCTCGTGTGTACACTCTCTCTCCCTAAAATAAATAATTAAATCTTTTTTTAAAAACCCATAAAATTCACCTTTTTAACAATTTTAAAATGTGCAATTCAGTACATTCATATGTTGTGCAGCCATCACCATTATCTAGCTCCAGAACATATTCATCAGCCCAGAGAGAAATTTTGTATCCATTAAGCAATCACTCCCATTTTCTTCTTTCCCCAACTCCTAGAAACCACTAATCTGTTTTCTTACTCTATGGATTTGCTTGTACTAGATATTTCATATTAATAAAATTATACAGTACGTGGCCTTTTGTGTCTAGCTGCTTTCACTTAATGTTTTCAGGGTTCATCCATGTGGTAGTATGTGTTGTACTTCTCTTCATGGCTGAGTAATATTTCACTGAAGGGCTATGCCACATTTTGTTTATCCAGTCATCATTTGATAGACATTTTGATTGTTTCTACCATTTGGCTCTTGTGAGTAGTGCTACTGTGATATTTGTGTACAGGTTTTTGTTTGAATACCTGTCTTTAGTTCTTCTGTACATAGCTAAAAGTGGGTTTGCTGGGTCATGCCCATTCTATGTTTAACTTCTTGAGGAACTGCCGAATTTCAGATATTTTTGAATGTTACTTTTTTGGGGTTTGGCTATGTATATGAATTTCATTATTTATTTTGCAGACTTTAAAACATTTACCTGTTAAATAGCCTATTGAATTTCTGTAAAATTAGTTATAAGCTATTTAGGTTTTTTGTGTTACTTTGGTTAGTTTTCCTTATTTTAGGGAAATAGTTGCTTTGGAGTTATGTTGGTTTGCCCTGACTGTGCTCTTCTAATTATACTAGTAGTATTACATTTTGAAGTATAAAGTTTTACTTTGTTTTATAAAGTCTTCAAAATAGTTAGATATTTTATTTCTTTAAGATACTGTATTTAAATATACATTTTACATATATGCATAATTACTACATAAACCTGAAAAGCTAAAATGAAGGAAACTTGATATATAGAAATAGACTTATTTCTATAATTAATATTTATCTCAGAAGAGAAAAATAGTTCAACTGACTGTAAAGGACCTACTCTATTAGTGTCTGAGAACTGTAACTGATGCATCTCCCTTATCATGAGATGACAACTGTTGGTGCTAGCCCTCATAGAAGGTGAAGTTAATGCCAAAAGAAGGCATAATACATTGAATTAATTGAACATAGTAAATTAAATTCAGTAGAGACATATTTTAAAATTGTTTACCGATCTACTTAATTTAATAATGGCTAAATGAATAGAATAGATTCAGGCAAACATCTATATACATATTTATAATACTATTTGTAACTGTACCTTAAAGTTATATCATTAAAGAAGTATTGTTTGGTGGACAAATTTAATCAACAAATGATTTGGTTCAAGAAATATTTATTTATTTATTTTTCAGGGTTTATTTGTTTTTTATTTTTTAGATTATTTATTTATTTGAGAGAGAGAGAGGGAGCACAAGCAGGGGGAACAGCAGGCAGAGAGAGAGGGAGAAGCAGGCTCTTCACCGAGCAGGTAGCCCGATGTGGGGCTGGATCCCAGAACCCTGGGATCACGACCTGAGCCAAAGGCAGACACTCAACCGACTGAGCCACCCAGGCGCCCCTGAAGAAATATTTAATGAGTACCTGCTGTGTGCCAGGTTGCTATGCTTCTTTGGTAGGTGCTGGTGATGCAAAGATGAATAAAACATGGACTTTACCTTTGGGGAACCAGAGAGCTAAGTATTTAGCGGTCGTTAACTTTAGTTAGAATTGCTTTCAAAAAATCTGTGATTTCTATTATTTCTTAAAACTTCATAATAATTCAATATTGGATTATCTGTATCGTTTTTATAAAGCAGCTTCAAAGATAATGTATTGTGTGATAGTGTTGCTCACTGTCATTGTAGTCATGAATTCCTCTTAGAATTTGGGGCCAGAAAAAAAATTTGCCTTTCTTTAATAAATTTTTTTAGTTTGTCACACATTGAGAACTAAGTAGAAACCATTACGTATAAGCAGATAGAGACCTTTATTTAATTGCTAGGAAGTGTGAAGCTTAATTATAGTAAGTCACTTGACTTTTCCTTAGACAGCTTTTTTTTTTTTTTTTTAGAAGGTGGGAAGTTGTAGAGTAGGGGAGGTAGAGTTATAATTTTTCTTTTGTACTCTCTTTTAACATAAGGGTTAGCAGGCAATCTTTATCGTATTTGTGTTTTTATTATAATATGTATTTGTGTACCTATTTAGTTACTGGTTGTTATTAGAAGAGGAAAGGAAAGTGAAGGAAATATGACTGTTTGTATGTAGTGGATTGTTAAATGCTCCCATGGTTTTATGTGATACAGAAACTTACCTTAAGCTTTTTAACATTTAGCACTGTATTCAGGATAAAGACCTTTTTTACACCAATTGTCACATCAGAAGCTTGAGTTAATACATTAAAGACATGTGTTTATTTTCCTTTTATCTTTTCTCATGTCCTTGTATTTTATCCATTATTATACCCATCATACCACTGGCCTCCGGAAAATAAACTTAAAAGTAACTTGTGATATGTCACTATTTTCAGGTATTCATGTTTAGTTCTTTTATAACTTAGGATCAGGTATGGCTGTGTATAACATAAAAGAAACCCCAAATAACACAGTAGCTTAAGACAGACATTTATTTTTATTTTTTCATGTAGAAGGAAGTCTGAAGGTAGGCAGGTCAGGTCCTTCTACTTCACAGCACTGTAGTCCGATGATATGGCTCATATCTTCGTGTTTCAAGGAAGTTGCAGGGGTTGTAGCCATCATAGTCTTGTTTAATAAGGCAGCAGGATGGAGAGTTGAGAGAGGAACTGCACTCTCTCTTTTAAGAAGTCCTCTCGGAAGTTCCACACAAAACTTACATATCTTTGGCTAAAGTTCTTCCTTCTTTTTGAACCTCTGGGATTTAAAACATAAAATCATCATCTTTTTTTAGGAAGGGTCAGTTACTCAGATTTGGATTATGTCGTTTTTCTTTCCCCACATCAATCATTGAGGAGTATCATGATTCTGTTTAATCATGCCTCATAGGATAGAGATTCTAGGATTCAGTGGAACGTCTGGTACTAGTGATTATAGACTATCTTCTGCATCCAGCATCCAGAGATAGAAGGTTGCTTATTATTTCCCATCACTTTAAGAAAGGAAATATTTCAGTTTCGCTTTGTTACAAACCAAGGCTTTATAAGAATAAACTGTTTATTTTAGAATATTTCAACCATATATGACAATAGAGAGCAGAGTTTAATGAACCTGCATGTACCCACCAATTATCAACTCATGGCCAATCTTGTTTTATTTGTACTCTTTCCTATTCCATCCTCCATTCTACCGTGGGTTATTTTGAAGCAACTCCCAAACATCATATCATTTCATCTATATAGTCTTTAGTACGTATCTCTAAAAGATAAAGATTTGTTCAGTAAACATAGCCATAATATTATGAACCCATTTTTAAATGGACAGTTTTGCTTTAATATCGTTAGATACCAAGTCAGTGTTCAGATCTCTGTAGTTGTTATAAATGGTTTCTTACAGTTGGTTTGTTTGACTTGGGATCCAGACAAGGTCTACACATTGGATTTGGTGGTTATTTCTCCTTTAAATCTATGGGTTTCCCCTCTCCCCTTACATTTTATTTGTTGAATAATCTGGATCTTTTCTACTTTACTAATTGTATCCTCATGGCATCCTTTAATAATATGTTCTGTTTCCATGTGTTTCCTGTGAACTGGCAGATAGATCTAAACACCTAGATTCCATTTCTTATTTCTTTTTATTTTTGCAAAAACACTTCATGGATGGTATAACATACCTTTCATCACAAGACAAATTCCAGGTGTCTTTTTGTGACATTAGAGGCTGTGGATGATTGCCTAGATTGTTTCGTTTGTTTTTTGTGTTTTTTTTTTAAGATTTTATTTTTTTTATTATGTTAGTCACCATACAGTACTTCATTAGTTTTTGATGTCGTGTTCCATGATTCATTGTTTGTGTATAACACCCAGTATTTTTAACTAATCTCTACATCCAACATGGAACTCACAACCCTGAGATCAAGAGTCACATGCTCTACTGACTGAGCCAGCGAGCCACCCTATTGAGTGTACTATTTTTTTTAGCATCCTCCAGAGTTGATTGCATTTTTGTTTTTTAGTATTATGAATGCATGGATTTTAACAAAGTTGATGTCTTTCATTCCCAGTGTAGAATACTGTTTAAACATCTGTGTTTGGTTCATGTTTGCTTGTGTTCTGATGATATGACCCCAGTAGTCTTCAATAGCTTTTTCAGACCAAGGCTTTTTAATTTGTCATTTGAGAGTTCATTAGTAGGAATCCATGAATCTCCTAAAATGATATAGGAAAATTTTTTATGTATAAGTGCAGTTTTTTTTCTGAGAAGTTCCATAGCCCATAAGCAGGATTTCAAAAGGATCTTGACCCCTAAAAATGAGTTAGCTATAAATTCTCCTGAGGATTCCTGGTTATATACAGTGTAAGGAATAATAATAAGGAAGTTGCTTTTGTGTAGTTGGAGAATCAGAAGCAGATTACAGTGAGATGAGAAATGAGAGGGCAACGAGGAAACTGCCAAGAACGAATGTGAGGAGAGAGCACAAGCTATAGGTGGATATATTCAAAGGGGTTATTTTTATTTGTTTTGTTAAGATGGGAGAGTTTTGAGCATGTTAAAATGTTTGCCATTTCTCCATTATTTACTTAATAACTCCTGGTGGTACATTTACCTTGTTACTCTCTCCTGGAAGCCTTTCACTTAAATGGGCGGTTTTCCCTTTCCCATAGTAACTCATCTATAGTTCTGTTTTGACACTTGTCTCATTGTCATAATGGTAGATTTTGTTTTAATATCTCCTTCTCTAAACTATCAGTTCCTCCAAGACTTGCATCATTTTACATGTATCCCCAGTGCCTACCTGCTATATAATATGCTCAGTAAATGTTTGTGGAATGGATATGTTAAATATCCAATTGTCTTATTTTCTGGTAAATTGCTAATTTTCTTTTTGGAAAATCAAGAAAGCTATTGCTTTGGTTTGAATCGTATCTTATATTGTGATCATTTCTATATAATGTTCTTTGAGAATGTTGGCAGTTTATTAGACCCAAACCACAATTGCCCTGAAGTATATCCAAGGGAATAGATTTAACTACCTTTTTAGTTGTTAGATGGACTTGGAATCTTTTCTCAGTTCTATGTTGATTAACGCAAAAAAGTCTTATTAAACTATTTGGGTTCTTCACTCTTCAAAGAGAAAATGGAGTTGAGCTTATTACACAAACACATCACAAATTGAGTTTTGTTTTAGACTAGACTTTTTGAAGAGAGTCAGAGTGTATGTAGTTAGAAACTAAGATCATAAAAGAGAAGACTGAAAAGATTTGATGTTTGTATGGATATGTGCAAAGAACTTTATGGAGGGAGTGGAATAGTATATTTCTTTACAGAAATTTTTCGTGGTAACTTTAGGAAAACAATAAAATGTCTGATACCGTCTTTAGATTATATCCTTTTTACTTGTATGATGTTCCCCTTAGGGTCTTATTGTTTTACATATATTGTATCTTGTCCTAAAAGAAACTTGGAGCATTTTGTATTACCTTAACTCTAAGACAGTTTATGGGAAAGGAATTTCTCTGCAGGCATCTGAATCCTGTTTGTCTTCTTTTATCACTTACACTAAGCCTGGTACCCATAGGCCAACCAGTAAATATCTCCCCAGAAGACTATAGGTTCCTTGGATTACTTTTACAAAACCCAACA
Organism: Ursus maritimus; assembly: GCF_017311325.1. Classification (NCBI taxonomy): domain Eukaryota; kingdom Metazoa; phylum Chordata; class Mammalia; order Carnivora; family Ursidae; genus Ursus; species Ursus maritimus. Next base: position 60,317,886 of record NW_024423343.1, on the reverse strand, counting down.
CAAATGCCATAGAGAGGATACTTACTAAATACTTAATTGTCTTATTTTTGAAAATTACTCATCACATATTTATGCATTACCCACTGGAGAAAATCTGGTTTACTCACATTTTATTGGTATCATTACAGAGTCAGGGGGTTGTCTTGGTTATGTCAATACACTTTGAACTATTTATTCCCTTTTTCTAGGATTTTATCTTGATGAAATTAAGTCAGAAATGTAGGCAAAGATTTACGCATGTTATCTATTTAAAATGTTTTAATGAGTTATAAAGTCTAAGTTTTTTTAAATGATGAATTGAATATAAATAACAAAGCCAATGACTTCATGTTCTCAAATAGTATAATGAGGTAGATGTGGCACCTGTCCAGGACTTCAGAAACTTCATTTCACAGGGCTGCCTAAGTGGCTCAGTCAGCTGGGTGTCTGACTCCTGATTTCAACTCAGCTCATGATCTCAGGGTCGAGAGATCAAGCCCTGTGTCTGGCTCCATGCTAGGCATGGAGCCTGCTTAAGATTCTCTCTTCCGCCTCTAAAAGAAAGAAAGAAAGAAAGAAACTTCAGTTCACAGACGTTTAGAATAGGAAGTAAAGAATATAATTTTCATTTTTGATTCTAAGAAAAAATTCACTTTTTAAAGAGCTCCCGGCTAACATTTCTTCCATACCAAACTCTTGTATCTTATGTGATCGGTTTTTCATTATTGAGCAGCCTTCACAGCACCATGTTCCCCCACCCCTTTTTCCTGTCATGCGGTAGCACTATAAAGTTTACAGTCTGTGCCGTGGTGCACGCTCTGTTTGCACGGGCATTTCAAGTAAGTAATGGTCTTCCAGTGTTCACCCTCAGCTGGTTTGATAGTGGGGTTTTGATTTGGGGTTTTTTGAAAGCACGTTGACTGAGAGAGAATAGATGTCCAATTACTCTTTCCTTGAAAAATGTTGATAATTGGGGGCGCCTGGGTAGCACAGTTGTTAAGCGTCTGCCTTCGGCTCAGGGCGTGATCCCGGCGTTCTGGGATCGAGTCCCACATCGGGCTCCTCCGCTGGGAGTATGCTTCTTCCTCTCCCACTCCCCTGCTGTGTTCCTCTCTCGCTGGCTGTCTCTCTGTCACATAAATAAATAAAATCTTTAAAAAAAAATGTTGATAATTGGATTTGAAGGGCTTTGTTCTCTGTTGCAACCTTAGAAGATAGCAACCTGTGGACCCAATGTATATCTTATATGAGTGATTCCTTGTTTTCTTCCAAGTCCAAAACATTGATTTCACATGGTAAGCCTTTAGTAAATATTTGTTGGATGAGTGAATGAATGTGAGAACTTAAGCGAAAGCCGTGACTTTAAACTGTCATTTGAAATATTTGAAAAATGATGATAATCAAGGCAGATAAAGTGACTGAAACCCAAAATTACTACTTTGCTACATTGAAAAGCTAAAATTATGCTTACAGTAGCTGTTATTTTCTTTAAATATATTACTTCTTTTTAAGCAGAAAAAAATTATGTGGTTTAAAATGAGAGGACATTATATATGAGTGGTATTTCTGGGCAATATAAATGACTTCCTTCGTCTTATTGTGCTTAGTAGACAAATTCTGTAATGTTCATCATTCTATTTAGACATTCAGTTAAGTTATGAAATATTCTTTTCTTTACTTTGATGAAACCATCCTATTTTGATTTTTCTCCTATCTCTTTTTCACTCATTTTTAAGGTTCCTTTTCAGTTACCTCTTCCTCTCACCATTCTTGGGAGTTGTTCCTTAGTTCCTGCCCCTTCTCAATTTTATCATCTTTCCCATAACTTCAACTCACCTATTCTCTGATGATTCCCAAATCTCTAGCTCCAGTTGACAACTCCCTGTTGAGCTCCAGACCCAAACTCATACACAAACCTCAAGCTCAGCATATGTAACGTTAATTCATTTCCTCCCCACTCACACTTGCCTTCTTCCTCTGTTTCAGTCATTCAGTTTTAGTCAGTGCTACCATTATCTACACTTTGTTGTAAAATGAAAGACTAGCATCATTCTCTACCTTCAGAGGGCTACCAAATCCTGTCATTTTTATCATTTAAATATTTCTCTAATTTAACTCATTCTGTCCATCATGATTATTCTTCCTTAGTTCAGTTCATCTAATTTCTCGTTTGTGGTACTTCTGATGTCTGCTGATACGTTGTCTTGCCTCTAATCTTGTCCTGTTTCAGTCCCTTTCTCCTAAGAAGCAGCAGTGAATATTTTAGATGGGTCTTGTTTTTTGATCCATTCTGATATCCTATGCCCTTTTTTGGAGCATTTAGTCCATTTACATTCAGAGTGATTATTGATAGATATGAATTTAGTGCCAATGTGTTACCTGTAAAGGTGGTCTTATTGGAGATGTTCTGTAATCCTTTCTTTCTTTTTTTTTAATGTTTTTTTATTATATTAGTCACCATACAGTACATCCCTGGTTTCTGATGCAAAGTTCGATGATTCATTAGTTGCGTATAACACCCAGTGCACCATGCAATACGTGCCCTCCTTACTACCCATCACTGGTCTATCCCATTCCCCCACCTCCCTCCCCTCTGAAGCCCTCAGTTTGTTTCCCAGAGTCCATAGTCTCTCATGCTTCATTCCCCCTTCTGATTACCCCCCCTTTCTTATGTATTCCTTTCTAGTCTTTGTTGCTTTTGGTCTTCACCCCCCAAAGAGTCCCCTTTAATATTTCTCGAAGGACCGGTTTAGTGGTCACGAGCTCCTTTACTTTTTGTTTGTCTGGGAAACGTCTCTCCTTCTATTCTGAAGGACAGCCTTGCTGGATAAAGTATTCTTGGTTACATATAATTCCCATTCAGCGTGTTGAATATATCCTACCACTTTCTTCTGGCCTGCCAAATTTCTGTGGACAGATCTGCTGCGAAGCTGATCTGTCTTCCCTTGTAAGTTAAGGACTTTTCTCCCCTTGTTGCTTTCAGGATTCTAACTGGTGGTATCTCAGTGTGGTTTTGATTTGAATTTCCCTGATGGCTAATGATTTTGAACATTTTTTCATGTGTCTGTTAGCCATTTGTATGTCTTCATTGGAAAAGTGTCTGTTCATAGCTTCTGCCCATTTTTTGATTTGTTTATTTGTTTCTCGTGTATTGAGTTTGAGAAGTTCTTTGTAGATCTTGGATACCAGTCCTTTATCTGTAGTGTCATTTGCAAATATATTCTCCCATTCCGTGGGCTGCCTCTTAGTTTTTTTGACTGTTTCCTTGGCTGTGCAGAAGCTTTTTATCTTGATGAAGTCCCATAAGTTCATTTTATCTTTTGTTTCTCTTGCCTTTGGGGATGTGTCATGAAAAAGGTTGCTTTGGCCAATGTCGCCAGTTAGAATGGCAAAAATAGACAAGGCAAGAGACAACAATTGTTGGAGAGGATGTGGAGAAAGGGGATCCCTCCTACATTGTTGGTGGGAATGCAAGTTGGTACAGCCTCTCTGGAAAACAGTGTGGAGGTCCCTTAAAAAGTTAAAAATTGAGCTACCCTATGATCCAGCCATTGCACTACTGGGTGTTTACCCCAAAGATACAGACGTAGTGAAGAGAAGGGCCATATGCACCCCAATGTTCATAGCAGCAATGTCCATAATAGCCAAAGCGTGGAAGGAACCAAGATGCCCTTCAACAGATGACTGGATTAAGAAGTTGTGGTCCATATATACAATGGAATATTACTCAGCTATCAGAAAGAACGAATTCTCAACATTTGCTGCAACATGGACGGCACTGGAGGAGATAATGCCAAGTGAAATAAGTCAAGCAGAGAAAGACAACTATCATATGATTTCTCTCATCTATGGAACATAAGAACTAGGATGATCAGTAGGGGAAGAAAGGAATAAAGAAAGAGGGGGTAATCAGAAGGGGAATGAAACATGAGAGACTATGGACTATGAGAAACAAACTGAGGGCCTCAGAGGGGAGGGGGGTGGGGGAATGGGATAGACCAGTGATGGGTAGTAAGGAGGGCACGTATTGCATGGTGCACTGGGTGTTATACGCAACTAATGAATCATCGAGCCTTACATCGGAAACTGGGGATGTACAGTATGGTGACTAACATAATATAATAAAAAATCATTAAGAAAAAAGCAAGAGTGTATTACTAACCTGCTTAAGATCTGAAGAGTCAGAATTTAAATCTAGACAATTTGGTTTCATAGCCTAAATTCATTCTTAACAGTAATGCTATATACTGGCTCCTTATGAAACAGTCTTTGGTTTGATATAATAGGAGTGGGAGACTGACAATTCTGTAGAATGTATGCTTGGCTGAAGAGGACAGTTATCACTCAGCTCCAGATCATTGTTAGCTGTGTAAGAATGTGGGTCCAGTGTTGTCAGATCCCTGTTTTTTGAGAATAAGGGGAATTTGGGACTTTTATAAGAAATATCCTATTTTTAAATGTCAGTAACTAAAAGCTAAACAGGGTAAAGGCAAACCAAACATTTCTGTAGGCTGCAGACAGGTAGCCTGTCGTTCACAACCTTTCATCTTTACCATGGAGATTGCTTTTCTAGCTTCATCTTTCAAAAATCACTACTTGTATTCTAGTTACACTGGACAGTTTACAATTCTTGTGAACCTTAGGCTTTTTCTGTGCTCTCAAAAAAATAGCTTCATCTGTCTGGAATCTCCTTTTCTTTACCTCTCCCTGCCTTCCTTATTAAATGGCTTATTTCTCTTTGTTATTCAAAACCTAACTTTCCTGGTCAGTACAGGGGGCTCTACTTTTTTTCTGTGCCCTGCCCTTGATCTCCATTAGTTCCTCCTCTTATTTTCTTCCAGTATACCATGTGCATCTGTGTAGCCATCTGTCTGTTTCTTTCTCTCTATCCAGATTGTAAGTTCTTATTGTCTGTATCCTGGCATATGTTCATCACCTAGGTGTTAGGACATTTAGAAATCCACTTAGAGCTTAGCGTATAAGCACAGAGGGAGAGCATTGATGGACTCACATTACCAAATGGTAGGAGTTGAGGGTAGTCTTAGGAATTACCAGAACCAGGGCTCTCGATACTGGCAGGGCTTTTGCCATCTTGGGTCTCTCCTCTCTGTGGATCTGTTACTTTAGACAGTCTCTGCCATAAACCAGGAGTGTGACCTCTGACACTTCCAGACCCACATCTTTATACCTTCCATTTACCTCTAGTTAGAAAGATCCCAGATAGGCACTCTGACTTGCTCGGCTATGTCAAGTTCCCACCCCAACCTATCAAGATGCGTAAGAGACAGTGCTTGTGTGTGTATGCAGGCACACACCCACTCACTCACTTTAAAATGAGGAGAGATTTTCCTTAGCAAGTGACCTTAAGGGGTCATCTGACTAAGAGTTAGCCAGGCTATGAGGAAGGAAAGAGTGTTTCAACTTGTACAGAGACCCAGTAGAAGGATACCAAATATTTCTTTTAAAAAGATCAGTCTGGCTGTAATGAAAAAAAAAATGTAGATTGCAGGGGCTAAGAGGTGATGCACAGACATCACTGTGCAGGAAAGAGTTAACATAGAAGGCCTGACTGTTAACTCTTGAAAGGCCTTGACTGGCACTCGGGAACTTTGATTTGGGGAGGGTCTCCATCATCTCCACCATCCACAGAACTGATGAGAGTGGCTCACTGGGTCTAAACTGTACAAACAGTGGTTTATGCTGAACACACCTGCTTTCCTCATGGGAGTTTAGAACTTTGATATGTGCTGGGCAGAGGATGCCTATGTGACCTGCCCCCAATAAAAACCTTGGGCACTGAATTTCTCTTAACAAATTTCCCTGGTGTCAATTTCTCACATGCTTTCACAACTTATTGTTAGAGGAATGAACCATGTCCTGTGTTATTCTACTGGTAGAGAACTCTGGAAGTTTCATCTGGACTGTGCCCAACGTGCCTTTTGCCTTCTCTGATTTTACTTTGTATCTCTTGCTGTAATAAATCATAGGACTATATGCTGAGTCTTGTGAGTCCTCCTGGTGCATCATCAGCCTGGAAGTGATCTTGGGGACCCCCAACACAACTAATTAATCTGGGATTATAGGTGTAGGCAAGAAAGGTTAGAAGCCTAGTCCAGGGTGTTGGAACTGACTTGAGATAGTTATTAAAAGTAGAATTGACAGGACTTAGTGATTGTTTTCATGTGGGGAGAATGAAATAGGAAAGTATCAAGGATAGCTTACAGGTTTCTGACTTCAGCAACTGATTAAATGGTACTACCCATTCATTAGTGGAGCAGCATAATACAATAGAAGGAATACTGAATCTGCAATAAGATGATCTATATGGATTCAAGTTCAGACCTTATTGGCTTTGTTATCAGAGCCACATCCTTTTGAAGCTCAGATGTCTCATTGAGACTATTATGAGGATTAAATGAGACATTCAAGGAAATTTTCTAAGTTACTAGCTGTCTGTAAATATTATGAATTTTAAGCTATCATTTATTAAGTACCTAATATGTGCCAGAAGCTACCAGGCATTTTATGTATTGTTATTACTGTTTTTGCATTGTTACAGTTTTAAATTGAATTTTTAAACTCTGAGTGCCTAAAATATTGGTATTTCCTTTTTTTTTTTTAACTTTAGAAGTTCTGTATTGTATATTATATTCTTTCTAAGGTTTATATCATACTAGAAGTGGATGAAGTGTTGGTTTTAAACACTGGTTCCTAGACATTGTTGTTAAGCACATAATGTCCAGTAAGGGGATTTGCCAACATTACACAGCTATTCTAAGGTTGAGTGGCATTAGCACTCTGGTCTTCTAAAACAGAGCACACTTTACGGTCTGCTAAATGCCTCTCATTTACATATTCTGTGGATGAATAAAGGAATTTTGCTTTTATGATTTCAGATCAGCTGGTAGCAAATAAAATATCACATTATAATTTTTTTTAACTACTTAAATGTTGAACAAAACCCAATTACATGTTTAAGGGAAGACATATATGTGTGAAATGATCTTGAGTACAAAATGTCTAGATTCCAAAGAAATAATGATCTTCTCTTTCTCTTGTAGACCATTTCACCTGCATTGTGAAGGTGCTTTTTACCCTACTATACACACAAGCTCTTGTGGCACTTTCAGTTAAATGCAATGAGGAAGATAGGTCAGCCTGGAAACACACGGGAGCTCTCAAAAAGGTTAGTGTCTTGTCTGAATTTGTCATTTAGTAGTTTGGTGAACTCATTTAAGTTGGGGATATGAGTGAACGAGACCAGGTGTTTGAAAGGCAAAATGAGTTATTAATAGTATTTCAATTGAAATGGAGCACTTTTAGATTAAAAAAGTTAAAAGTGTTTCCATGAATAATGATGTCTTCTGCACCTCTCTCTAAACCTTGGCCTTTTTCCCTTTTTATTTGGGCAGTTTTGTTTTGCGTTTGCTTGCAAACCTTAAACTTAGAGAAGTTATAAAAATTGTGCCAACCAGTGAGCAAGTAATAAAATATCTGCAGACTTAACTATTTTACTTATTTGTCATCTTTTCTCCTCCTTGCTCCTATTTCCAACTAATCCAAAGATGGCTTTTGACTGATCACTTGTGAATTTAAAAATCCTAGCCTTTTCTTAATTATGCTTCTTTAAATACTAATTTTTCCATGTTAAAAAAATACATAAGTGGGGCGCCTGGGTGGCTCAGTCAGTTAAACATCCAACTCTTGATTTCAGCTCAGGTCATGATCTCAGGGTTGTGGGATTGAGCCCTGTGTCTGACTCCGTGCTGGACATGGAGCCTGCTAAACATTCTGTCCCTCTCTCTCTGCCCCACCCCCCTCCCTCTCTTAAAAAAAATATGTAAGTTCTTAGCAAATTTAAAGTTTTCCGGTTAAAATTACATAAACAATTTTAAAAAGTGTGCAAGTTTAGTTAAACGTAAGTATTTTCAGTGACTTCAGAACAGAAGTGATACTATAGAACCAAAGAACTGACTTAGGAGTTTGGGTGAGAGGTAGGTAAAATAAGGAAATTACTTCAGTATTTATTTGGGGAAGTTGGTAGGAAAAAATAGTAATTGTAGTATTAATTGAACCTGTTGATTGGTTTATAGACTATTCAAGAGGTTTTATATCTTACTGAAAGGTTTATATTAAAATCATATCTACTTAAAGGAGAGAAAACTTATATATGAAATGTATTCAATATAGTCTTCACTTTCATTACTAGTTTACTCCCAAACCATAATTATATGTACAAACATTTAATACAGTGTCATCACCAAGTACATTATGTCTTAATTAGGGATATTGGTTGTTGGCCTGAATACTAGGCTAAGCTCCTGCCCCCGAATAGTTCATTCTTGGATAATTTTGCCTTTTGCAATTATCTTTCTTTTTTCTAAATACTCTTTCAATATCTCTGCACTGTAATCTGATATTTGGATTGTTAGTATTCAAATCAGATGTATTATGTTTCTATGCTGTGTCATTGTTTAAATATATTTCCTTAATAAGCTGTCTAATCATGAAACAGTACACATTTAAAACATTTTCTGATATAATTTAGGTCTAAATATGTTCATCTGATTGTTTGCTAAAATGAGACCTAATGACAGAAAATTAGACAATTGTAAATCTGTGATGGAACTAATTTAGGTAACTGTTCTGTCAATTTTCTTTCTCAATTTGATAATTATTAGCTATTTTAAAAAATAGTTAATGAAACATTTAATGTAAGGCAGATTCTTATCAGAACATAAATTAGAAGTTTATAGCCATATAAATTGTTTTTAGTGAAGGGAAACAAAAAATTATAGTATCCTGTTGGTTGGTTTGCCACATGTTGCTAGCTTTTTCTATAATAGATCTAAACATTTAGATATATAGCAGATTGTAAATAGCGACAGCAATATTTACAAGTAATGAAATATATCATTGTGATTTCTGTAACTATTCTGCATCATTCATTCCTTTCTTAAAAATTTCCTTCTTCCTTTACTTATTCCTTCCTTCTCTCACCCTCTTCTTCTTTCCTTTCTTCATTGAGTCTCACTCATTCATTCCATCCCTCATTTTCTTATCCTCAGGTATGATAATTCCAATGAAAACAGATTTTTGCCAGCTCTGATCTGGTCCAGAGCAATAAAAAATATAGGTACTATGTATTTTTCAAGGATAATAAGGTTTAGTTGTGCTGGAAAAATCATGATTACAGTTAGTATAAATTGTGTTCTTTCGGTTAGTGGAATTTCTGTTAAAAGACTATACCGGATTTCATAATCTGAGGTCCTTTCCTTTCCTTTTGTTTTGTTTGTTTTGTTTTGTTTTGCTGGGGAGTGGGACCATAGCATCCAGCATATACTCAAGGGGCTGTCACTCCCCAAATTTGAAGAACTATAATATAGAGAAAGCATCTGCCCCACACATAACTCACATCTCCCACACATATCTCTCAACCTCTGATCCTTTTCTTTATTTAACCCACATACCTTTGCCATCTCTCCCATTGGATTCTTTCTTCTTTTCCTTAAGATTTTATTTATTTATTTGAGAGAGAGTGAGTGAGAGAGAGCATGAGCGGGGTGAGGAACAGAGGAAGAGGGAGAAGCAGGCTCCCCGCTGAGTAGGGAGCCCAATACGGGGCTCAGTCCCAGGACCCCGGGACCTTGACCTGAGTGGAAGGCAGGCACCTAACTGACTGAGCCACCCAGGTGCCCCCCCATTGGATTCTTTTGATCTTGATTCTAGGTCTTTCATCCATGGGCTGAGAAATCCTCTTCTTAAGCTTTACAACCATACATGTAAATTCAAATATTGCCTATATAATAATATGCTTTCCTAAGACTTCTTACCTATGAAATTATTTTTTTGTCTAATAAATCTTCTGATCAGAAGTTCTCCATACAGGGGCGCCTGGGTGGCACAGCGGTTGAGCGTCTGCCTTCGGCTCAGGGCATGATCCCGGCGTTCTGGGATCGAGCCCCACATCAGGCTCTTCCACTATGAGCCTGCTTCTTCCTCTCCTACTCCCGCTGCTTGTGTTCCCTCTCTCGCTGGCTGTCTCTATCTCTGTCAAATAAATAAATAAAATCTTTAAAAAAAAAAAAGTTCTCCATACAAAAGAGTGCATATTACATTATATTTGACTTCCTGATCTGATATAGTATACTGCCATGTGTATGGCAGTATAAGCACTTAAGCAGTGCTTAAGATGTATTTTGATAATAATGACTTAAAAGCTGATTGTCACACAGTAACTTACTTGGATGATCTGAACATCATTTATTTTTATTGGAGGGTATTTTTCCCATAAGTTAGAAAGTATTATGACTTGGAATACTTCTCTGTTGTTATACTCTGTAAATCTTTTACTCAAGCGTATATTGAATTTAGGAAGCTTTAGGCTGAATTCTATATTTTCAGAAACTTTAATATGTCACATTGATCATAAGCAGCAAAATTATGGTAATATTTTCTCGAGTCTTCTGCATTTTGAGTTCAAGTGAACTCTGCCTATTTAAAAACTACTCTGATTAAATTAATTTTAAAAATATAATGTGTTGCTGTTTTGAATTTAGTGGGATATTGATTGTTGTGAATTATATGTAACCTGTAGGTCATCATATTTGGCAAGTGATCATCCTGTTGGTTAATTAGGCAAGGGTGGGATAAATCACATGATTTAAAGAGTGCAGTTGTAGAGTCAGGACTGTTTTTGTAGTTTAGAATTGGGACATGATAACACTACATGGCCGAATGATATGACAGAAAGCAGAGGAGTAATTTAAAGATAATGCAAAGAATCGATTATCTAGAAGGCAAGTTCCAAGGTCAAAAACTCCAACATTACCAAAATAAATTCTGTCAACTAGACAGCAGGTATTTATTGCTCAGATTTTTGTTATGCAAAGGGAAACATATAAAATACAATAGTTTCCAACATTTTGGAATTTACTGTCTAGGTGAAGAGAGTATAATAACCCATGAGAAACAATAGACTAAGTATCATCAAATAACAAATTCTGTAGTTCAGACAATTAGTGCATATCAGATTGTCAGGATAAACATATATCCTGTAATGTTTACTCAAGTCTTATATTTTACTATTTAAAAAGTATAGTTAATGAGTAAAATAAATGACATCATAGCAACGTTATTACTTTAGCCCAGTTTATACTTTACTGTAATTTGCAACAACCTCTAATATCTCAGTAAATATAAAAAGAGGCTTATTTCTTTATGTGTAAAAAACTCATTGACAGGGGTACCTGGGTGGCTCAGTACGTTAAGCATCTGACTCTTGATTTCAGCTTAGGTCATGATCTCAGCTTGTGAGATCAAGCCCCGTGTGGAGCCCCGTGCTGGGCTTAGAGCCTACTTAAGATTCTCTCTCTCCCTTTCCCTCTGCCCCCCCCCCCCCCCGCGCATGCATTCTCTCTCTCTCTCTCTTAAAAAACCAAAAAAAACAAAAAAACCTTATTGACATAAATTTGAATTTATAAATAGCCATAATTTTTCTTTTCTTATAAAAAGTATAGCATCGTTAAGCTTAATTAATTTGTAAACTGTTATTTAATGTAAGTATCTGTACAATCTTTAATAAACATATTGTCCTATATTATTTTTACATTAAATTGTTTTAACAAATCCTATTCAAGGAATTTGAGGGAAATTGTAAAAGAAAAAATTTGTGGTCCATGTTTTCTTCTATTTCATGCATGTATGATTTTGCCATTATAATGAGTGTATGTATATATTGCTTTTATTGTCTTTTTTCACATCGTATTACGAACATTTGTTCATACAGCTCAAATTTGTCATATTCACTGCCTATAAAATATTCTTTTGAGTTGATATGGCATAATTTAGGTAACTCCTTCACTTTTGTTGGTCTATTTTCTAGTTTTTCATTATTACAGTGCTGCAATGAATGTCTTGGGTGTGTAGTTATTTTTTTCTTTTAGATTATTTCCCTAGGAAGAATTTCCAGGAGTGGAAACTACTGGGTCAAAAGATATGATTTATATATGTCCATTTACACATACGTTATATAATTTACATCTGTCTTTTAAAGAAGTATTGTAGGGGCGCCTGGGTGTCTCAGTCGGTTATGCGTCTGCCTTAGGCTCAGGTCATGACCTCAGAGTCCTGGGATCAAGCCCCAGGTTGGGCTCCCTGCTCAGCATGGAGCCTGCTTCTCCCTCTGCTCCTACCCCCATTCCTGCTCTCTTTCTGTCTATCAGATAATTAAATAAAATCTTTTTAAAAATTTTTAAAGAAATAAAGAAGTATTGAAATAGTTTTACACATACCCAATTTCATCGTGAATCCAGAGGTGTACCGTTGTTATACACAGATTTTGAGGAATTGAAGTTTGCATTTGTGAAAAAATGTCACAGTTATGCCTCTACTTATTAAAAAGTGTTCTTTCCAATGTAATTTTTTTCTGTAATTTTCAGTGACTGATGAAACTAATTTTTAATTTTTTCCCAGAATACATGTGATGCAGAAAAGTCTTATGAAGTGTTACTGAGCTTTGTGATAAGTGAACTATCTAAAGGAAAGTTATACCATGAAGAAGGAACTCAGGAATGTGCAATGGTATGCTCCAGATGTAGTGGTTATCTGTTAAAAATTTACATATTGTTGCCATTATGAATATAACTTTTAAGCTTTATCTATTATAGAATTAATTGTTCAGATTCTCTTTTTTAACTTTAGGTTAGCCCTATTGCTTGGTCTCCTGAATCCATGGAAAAATACTTACAGGACTTCTGCTTACCTTTCCTCAGAATCACCAGCCTTCTTCAGCACCACCTTTTTGGGGAAGATTTACCTAGCTGCCAGGTATAACTTGGGGTAGAGAAAAAGAAGTCTTGTTTTTACAATTAATTACTTTTTAAAAATATACTGACACATAGTATAATACTTAATCTATATACAGAACTGTCATGCAAATATGTTAGTCTAACTCAAAGGAATAAATATTTAGAACATTTACTATTAATGTTATTTTTTTGTATTTGCTAGTGCACTTACTTTTATGATATTACTAATACTTGATATTTGAGCAACTTTGTATGAGATCAGTGATAGTAAATGTCCAATACTTGATCAGTATCGTAGTATTCATATTGATATATTTATCATTATTCTTATCATATTGATATATTAATCACTGATCATCATCAGCTTTTACTATCCTTTTAAAAGTCATGTTGGTCAGAAAGCTGGTTGTCCGAAGACATGATGGCATTTATATAATTTTAGAACAGGAAAATGTTCAATTTGTAGACAGTTATGTTAAAAATTTGGATACATGAATTATCACTGGTTTAATCTGTTTTATAAAACTAGATTGATGTGAGTAGGCAAGAAAGTAACAGAATAGGGGACTAGAAGGTAAGTAAGCCAGACTGCTTATAGGATTATAATCCTGACATTATCTGTCATCTGTTTCCAGGGAATTTGATATGGGAATTAAGATGTTTATCATATATGTGGTCTTTGAAGCCTGCCATCTATCAGAATTAAGCAATTGATTGTTCTTTCTCTCTTACATAATTGACCATTGCATTAAATAGTTTAGATTCTTTGGTTTTTTTTAAGTGATTCAAGATAAACTCACATTTATCCTCAAAACATTTAAAGTTTATGGATATTGAATAAATTAAAAATGTTCATCCATTAGATATTTTCTTTCATAGTTACTTATTTTTAAATTTCAACTTAAAAGTGTTTCCGTTGGCATAGAGTAGTTCCCCCTTATCTGCAGGGGATATGTTCTAAGACCCCCAGTGGATGCCTGAAACCAGTACTTGTACCGAACCCTATATATACTAGTTTTTTTTTTTTCTATACATGGATACCTATGATAAAGTTTAATTTATAAATTAGGCACAGTAGGAGATTAACAATAATAATGGAACATTTATAACAATATACTATAATAAAAGTTATGTGAATACAGTCTCTGTCTTAAAATATCTTAAAATATCTGTATTGTACTCACCCTTCTTGTGATGATGTGAGATGGTAAAATGCCTACATGATGAGATGAAATGATGTGTAGGCATATGATGTAGAGTTAAACTACTATTGACCTGACCATATGTCAGAAGATTGATGATCTGTTTCTAAACTACAGTTGACCACCAGTAACTGAAACCACAGAAGGCAAAACTGTCATAAGTGGGGGGGACTACTGTATGAGCATCCTCAAGCATGGAGAAGATTAATAGAAAAAAATCTACTACTTCCTTCATTAACTTTTCTTCCTTCATATTTAAATGCCATAGGCTGTGATTCTTCATGTGCTGATTACCTTACAGTTTATTTTGTCATTTGTTTTTATTGGAAGGTATTTTTCTCCCATAAGCTGGAAATTATCTGGAAGCAGAAGCTCTTGAACTAGGCATTGAAAGCTGGCTGGGGGTTGGCTGTGATGCTTGTAGTAGCGCACCAGGCATATGCTTAGAACAAGGAGGAAATGCATCAATTAGGAAGCACAAAAAGGAACAATGCTACATAGTGTTAGAAATAGATTAAGGTGCAGTTGTAGCAGATCTTGAATTTCACATGAAGGAATTTGGACCATTGGAAGATTTGAGACAAAAATGTGACATGATTCAAATTATATTTTAGGATAAAATCTCATTCTAATATAAGACAGATTTGGAAGTGTGAGGAATGGAAACTGGGAACAGAAAAGCTAGTTGGAGAGAATAGGGAGAAATTAGAGATTTCAGAGATGGAATAGTCAGGATTTTAGTTGAACATGTGGGACTTAAGGGAGAAGAGTCATACTGTACTTGGGTTTTGGACCCGAGAGACTTGAACCTTTCTGGTACAATTAACAGGAGGAGGAAATATACAGCAAGTTTGTGGGGCCCAAATGAAAGTATTTTGCCCGTGTTCAAGTTGAGTGATTGGCTGGATATGGATATATTCAACTGAAGGAGAAAAGTTAGGTTACAACTTTAGATAGAAGTTTGCTCTCTTTTTGTTTAGATTTTTATCATCTGTGTAAACTAACTTTTGTAGATTCCACTTTTTGTATGTTACTTTCATTTAATTTTTCTGGTTAGCTATATCTGGACATCTATTCTCATAAATAATTTTATAATCCATTTGTAAGGTTTCTTCTAAAATCCTATAAGACGTTAGATGAGAATTGCTTCGAACATGTAGTTTTAAGGCATTGAGCATCGTTTATATGTCCATTCATTCAGGTCTTGTTTTAATACTTTTAATAGAACTTAAAAATTGTCATTTTGAAGTCTGGAACATTCTTTATAAAGAGGCTTTATGGTTTTGGTTTCTATCTAAATGATGTCTTATTTGTACGACAAACTGATTACTCCTTGCTGGTGTGGAATACTACTGATTTTGGTGTGTTCTTGTGACTGGCCACTTGCTGAATTCTCTTATTGATGCTAATAGTTTGCCTGTGGATTCTTTTAGGTATTTTATGTAATGATGATCATATCATCTGAGAATAAGGACAATATTGTCCCTTTCCTTCAAATGTTTATTTTTCTATTCTTGTCTTAATACCCGTCCAGTTAGAATTTTGAGCAGTGGAAGTAACAGGCAGCATCCTTTTTTTCCTGCCGTATCCCAAAGAGAATTCTTCTAAAGTTTCCAATGCATGTCTTTTTGTTCGTTTGTTTTTTAAATTGTAAATGGAATCATTTAAAATTGTATTTTCTGATATGTTGCTAAAATGTAGAAATCCAATCAGTTTTTGAACATTAATCATCTACATTTAGCCACCTTGCTAATAAATTCAGTAATTATTTCTAATAGCCAGGAGATGCTTGAGTTTAACAATATATTTAAAAAATTTTTTTTAACATTTTGGTAAGCATGGAATTCATCAAGAGTGATATGTAGTTTATGTTCCAACACAATGTTCTGCTTTCCACAGTAATCTATTAGACCTTCCTAATTTAGTTAAATGTTTTAATCTAACACTATTTCTACCACCATAATAGGGCTAATTATTGTAATCTGTATAGTTCTCTTATATTTTCTCCTACTTAAATGTATCCTTTCATATTTATCCTTTTACTCTGGAATTCTTATGCAGGGACTTCAGGTAATTTTTGAATTCCATGGCATTGTTTGTAAGATGTTTGTGTATGTGTAGTTTTCTTGGAAGAAAATGGTTAACAGACTCTTACAGGAGACTATGATTACAACCACCGCCCCCCAAATTTGAAAACCAGTGTTCTAATATATCTCCTTTAATTCTTTTTTCTTTCTTCTATCTGTCAACAGTAGTTTTGCCATGAATAATTATAATGATAACTAGCATTTATTATATATTGACATGTGCTAGCACTGTTTTAAGTGCTTTGCATTACATTCTTTTAAGTTTCCCAACAACTATGAGGTAGCTGTTATAATCCTCACTTTACAGACAAGGAAGCAGAAACAGAGATGAGTAACTTACCCAAGGTTCACAGCTAGTATTTTAAGCAGGTAGAATTTGAACACATTTAGTCTGGATGCCAAATCTGCACTATTAACCTCTGAGCTGTGGTGCTGCTTGCTACACAAAACATTTTTTGAGGAGTACAGGTAATTTTCTTCTAGTATTAAGTCTGTAAAAACCACTATAATATTGCATATTATACTCTCTTTGAATGTCAGTCTAGTTATGAATACCCCACCTATAGATGTCTCTTACAGTACAATAATAGGGTGATCAATTTATTGATAGCTGAATAGACATACTAAATAGCAAAATAATTGAAAACATCTCAAGTGTCGATCAGTAAGAAACTGGCTAAATAAATTGTAGTTTATTCATACAATGGAATACTCTGCAGCAAAGAATAGAACATTTTCTATGCACTAATATGGAAAAATCTCAAAAATATATTAAGTAACCAAAGGCAAGGCATGCTTGTATTAAATACAGATAGGGGAGAAAGAGTAGTATTTATATTTGCTTATATATATAATCCCCATCACCTCTTTGACCACCCCCCCACTTCCCTTCTGGTAGCCATCAGTTTGTTTTCCATCGTTAAGAGTCTGTTTCTTGGTTTGCATCCCCATCCTCGCGATCATTTGTCTTGTTTCTTAAATGAGTGAAATCATATGATATTTGTCTTTCTCTGACTGGCTTATTAATAGTCTCTAGCTCCACCCATGGCCTTGCACATGGCAAGATTTCATTCTTTTTATGGCTGAGTAATATTCCATTATATATATAAACATACATACAGACCACATCTTCTTTATCCATTCATCAGTCATTGGACACTTGGGCTGTTTCCATAATTTGGCTATTATAAATAATGCTGCTATAGACATTGGGGTACATGTATCCCTTCGAATCAGTGTTTTTGTATGTTTTGGGTAAATATCCAGTAGTACAATTACTGGATCATAGGATAGTTCTATTTTTAACTTTTTGAGAAACCTCCATACTGTTTTCCAGAGTGGCTGCACCAGTTTGCATTCCCACCAGCAATACAAGAGGTTTCCTTTTTCTCCACATCCATACCAACACTCGTTTCTTGTGTTTTTGACATTAGCCATTCTGGCAGGTGTGAGGTGATATCTCATTGTAGTTTTGATTTGCATTTCCCTGATGATAAGTGATATTGGGCATCTTTTCATGTGTCTGTTGGCCATCTGGATGTCTTCTTTGGGAAAATGTCTATTCATGTATTCTGTGCATTTTTTAATTGAATTATTTGTTTTTTAGGTGTTGAGTAGTATAAATTCTTTATAGATTTTGGACATTGACCCTTTTCAGATATGTCATTTGCAAGTATCTTCTCCCATTCCATGAGTTGCCTTGTAGTTTTGTTGTTTCCTTCGCTTGTTAATTTTTGCTATTGTTTCCCTTGTCTCGGGAGACATATCTAGAAAGAAGTTGCTATTGTTGATGTCAAAGAAGTTACTGCCTGTGTTCTCCACTAGGATTTTTATAGTTTCAGGTCTCACAGTTAGGTCTTTAATCCATTTTGAATTTATTTTTGTAGATGGTATAAGAAAGTGGTCCAGTTTCATTCTTTTGCATGTTGCTGTCCAGTTTTCTCAACACCATTTGTTGAAAAGACTTGTCTTTTTTCCATTGGATATTCCTTTCTGCTTTGTCAAATTTTAATTGACCATATAGTTGTGGGTTCATTTCTGGGTTTTCTGTTCTGTTCTATTGATCTGTGTGTCTATTTTCGTGCCAGTACCATACTGTTTTAATCACTACAGCTTTGTAATATAGCTTGAAATCCAGAATTTGATGCCTCCGGTTTTGCTTTTCTTTTTCAAGGTTGCTTTGGTATTTGGGGTCTTTTGTGGTTCCATACAAATTTTAGGATTGTTTGTTTTAGCTCTGTGAAAAATGCTATTGGTATTTTGATAGGGATTGTATTAAATGTGTAGATTGCTATGGGTAGTGTAGACATTTTAACGATATTTATTCTTCCAATGCATGAGCATGGAATGTCTTTCCATTTCTTCGTGTCATTTTCTATGAGAGAAATTTCTGTTTTATCCCTTTCCCTACCCACTCAATCACCATCAGGTGCTATCAGTTTCCTCTATATTATTCCAGATATACCAAAAAATACATGTGTAGAGGTGTGTATTATTTCTTTAGCCCCTTTTTAACATATTGTTCTACAGCTTGCATTTTTTTCACTTAAGAGTGTATCTTAGAGATCATTTCATATTCAGTGTATGAAGACCTTCTTCATTCTGTTTTACAGATTCAGAATATTTCATTGTATGATGTACCAGGATGTATTTAATCAGTCCTTTATTAATAAACATTTGGGTTATTTCTAATCCCTTGCTATTTATAAACAATACAATAATGAATAATAGCACATGCAAGTTATTTTGCATGTTTTCAATTGTATTTGTAGGATAAATTCTTAGAAGTGGTTTGTTCTGTCAGTCCTTACATACATTTGTAGTTTTGATAGTTATTACCAAATGCCTTTCACTGAAGTTATATCAATTACATTAATAGTAGTGTATGAGAGTTTCCCTAATCATGTGTCTATGTAGTGTGTTCTCAAACTATTTGATCTTTGCCTCTAGATCTTTTGACTAAGTAAAATATATCTCAGTGTAGTTTTAATTAGCATTTCTCCTAAGGTTGAGTGTATCCATATTTAGGAGCCATTTTATTTCTTTTACTACAAGTTGCTTTTTATATAATGTTTCTTTTGAAAATAATTAGAAAATGAAAACAAGTAAAAAGATAACTTACTATCTGATCTTGAAAAAAAGTATCTCATGACTTTTCTTTGGTTAGAAGAGTCTGCCGCTCTATTTTATCTAAGTCAAGTGAGAAGCTTTTATTTTTCTTTAATAAATTTTTCCTCAGCTAGGGTTTCTCTCATTTTAGTGACCCACATTTGGACTCAACATCTGCTGCATAAAAATAAGCCAAGAAATCCTGAAGTAGTCTGTGAATGCCAGGAGAAAAAAAAGTTCATTTATGTAGTTCTTTGTTAATTTTTATTCATTGTTGGATTTCCTATCATAAAGATGAAAAACATTGCTATTTTTCTACCATTGGCAGTTCCCTTTTTCTCAAGTTATTTTTGTGCCTTGTATTAGAAATAAATGCCCTTTCTCAATACAGCAGGAAGATAGAACAGTTAAAAATATATATGCACAAAACAACAAAGCCCCAAATTACATAAACAGAAATTGACAGAATTGAAAGAAGAAATAGACAAATCCACAATTATAGCTGGAGACGCCAAGTCCTTTCTTACTAGTCAATAACAAGGAGACAGTATAAATGAAATCTGAACAATACTATCAATCAACTTGGTGTCATTAACAACTATAGAATACTTCACCAAACAGTAGCAGAATGGATACTTTTTTACAAGTGCACATGAATATTCACCAGAATATACCATATGTCAAGCCATAATGCAAGTATTGATACATTTAGAAGAGTTGAAATCATACAGCATATTTTCTGACCACATAAGAATTAAAATCAATAACAAAAAAATATGGAAACCCCCAATGTGTGGGAATTAAGCTACATATTTTTGAATAACGTATATCAAAGCAGAAATCCCAAGGAAATTAGAAAATACTTAAACTGAGTGAAAATGAAAGCACAGCATAGCAAAAAAAACACAGGATGTCACTAAAATAATTCTTGGAGAGATATAGCTTCAAATGCTTATATTTAAAAAGAAGAAAGTTCCCAAGTCATTCATCTAAATTTCTATTTTCTGAAGCTAGAAATAGGGCAAATTAGACCCAAAGCAAGTAAAAGAAAGGAAATTACAAAAATCAGAGCGGAAATCAATGAAGTAGTAATGGAGAAATAGTAGAGAATATCAAAGTCTGTTTTTTTGCAAAGACCAGTAAAATGGATAAAACCTAAATGTTAGGACCTCAGCTGAGCTGGAGGAGAGAACTGAGCTGGTAGGTGTCAGAGTAGCTGATTAAAGCAACAAGCCAAAAGTGAGAGAGTTAATAAGTCTCCAATCACTTATTGTGGTGATATAAGCAAGAGGCTAAAACCAGAGAAAATGCCAGTTCCTCCTGTTCCGTTTACCCTCATGGAATGAAATGACACACCAGTTGTGGATAAGGTGGATCAGCACAAATGTGGGGATCTGTTGAGGCAGCCCCCAAACAAAAGGCTTTGGCAATTTTATGGACTCTGAGGTAGAGAAAAGTCAGGGGCAGAGGAGGGATAAGAGTAGAAGAGACCCCTTCCCAAGGCCTCAGATAAAGAAGCCTAGGAGTAAAGGTACCAGAGCTAAGAATGTAAATATGTGAAAGAATGTGACTGGGGGAGGGGAGGGGTCTGAGACCTTGACTGTAAATTCCTTCAGAGACCACAATGCATTGGCTGTGTGCATTGGCTATGTATTGAGTCTGATGTAGGGAGGGCGGTTTTGACCTACAAAGCCTGTGAAGTAAAACCTTTGTAAATTGCTGTAGTTAGGCCTGAAAAAAATCACATGTAAATTTTTAACCAGGAGCCAGACTCTTCACTAGATTGATAAGAAAAAAAGAAGGTACAAATTATCAATATCAGGAATGAAGGAGGAAGCATCCTTACAGAAACATGAGAGATTATTATGAATAATATTTGCCAACAAATTTGATCATGTAGATGCAATGGATAAATTCTTTGAAAAATACAAATTACTAAAACTGACTCAAGAAGAAATAGAAAGTCTTGACTAGATCTGTATCAAGTAAGAAAGTTGATTTAGCTTATTAAACTTCTATGATTATTATCCTTCAAAAAAGAGAAGTCAACAACTTTATACTAGCAAAGATAACATCATGGTGAATTCTATGAAATATTTAAGGAAGAAATTGTGTTGACACATACAAAATTTCAGAAAACAGAGGAAGAAGGAACAGTCCAAACTCATTTTGTTAGGCCAGTTTTATCCTGATACCCAAACCAGGCATCATGAGAAAACTACAAACCCAGATCTTTCATGAACAAAGAAGCCAAAGCCTTAACAAAATATTAGCAATAGAAAAGGATAATACACTATGGCCAAATGGGTTTATCCTAGGAATGCATAGTTGGTTCAACAATAAAAATCGTTTAATTTAATTCACAATATTAATAAAGTTGATTTTTTAAAAGCATATGATCATCTCAGTAGTCAAAAAATGCTTGAAAAATTCAACACCCATTCATGGTAAAAACATTTTAAAAAAACAAGGAACGGAAAGGAATTTTCTCAACCCGATAAAGGGCATGTATGAAGAACCCATAGCTAACATCATAATTAATAGTGAAAGATAGAAAACTTGCTCTCTAAGATCAGGGACAAGACAAGGATGGCTGCCCTCATCACTTCTTTTTGCATTGAATGAGAAGTTCTAGAAGAGCAGTTAGGCAAGAAAAACAAATAAAAGACATCTAGATTGCAAAGGAAGAGGTAAAATAATTTGTTTGCAAATTACATGATCTTATATGTGGAAAATTATAAGGAATCTCCAAAAAACTATTAGAGCTAATAAATGAGTTCAGGAGGTTTGTAGGATACATGATCTATGTACAAAAATCTTTTATTTCTTTGTATAGGCAATGAGCAATCTGAAAATGAAATTTAAAAAGTAATTCCATTTAGAGTAAGGTGATGAAAATATTCTGTTACTTGTGATGGTTGCACAATTTTGTGAATATACTAAACTGTACATGTTAAGGTGACTTTTATGGTACACAAATTATATCTCAATTTAAAAAATATATTGAGAAAGGACTTGTATCCAGAATATGTCAAGAACTCTTATAATTCAGTAATTAAGAAAACAAAACCAAAAAAACCAAAGCGGGTATAAAATTTGAACAGGCACTTCTCATAAGAATATATATGAATGACTTACAAGTACATGAAAATACGTTCACCATTATTGTTGATTAGAAGAGTACAAATTAATGTCACAAGTGATGAGGATTTGGAGTACCTGGAACTCAAATTGCTGGTGGTAATGCAAAGTGGTATAGTCAAATTTGAAAAAAGTTTGGCAAATTCTTTAAAAAGCTGAGCATGCATTTACTATGACCCAATAGTTCTAGGTATCTACCAAAAGAAATGAGAACATATGTTCACATAAAGACTTACATAAATGTTTAAAACAGCTTAATTTGTAGTAGTCAAAAACTGTGTACAACCAAGAATTCATCAGTAAGTGAATACATGAACAAAATGTGGTATATCCATATGGTGGAATACTCCTCAGCAGTAAAAAGAAATGGACTGCTGATACAATAACATGAATGAATCTCAAAATATATGCTAAGTAAAAGGAGGCCAGGCACAAAAGATAATAAACACACACATACTCTGTTTGATTCTATTTATATGAAAATTTTTAAAAATCTGAAATATAATGACAGAAAGCAGGATTAGTGGTTGCTTGGGGCCAGGAGTAGGGGCTGGAATTGATTGCATACAGGCAAAAGCAAAATTTCTGGAGGGGATGGAATTGTTCTAAAGTTTTATTGTAGTAGTGGTTACCTGACTACCTATTTTCCAAGATTCATCAAACTACACTTAAAGTGGGCGAATTTTATGGTATATACTACACCTCAATAAAGTTTTTAAAGATACCTCCTTTATGTAGCTAGAAAAATGGGAGATGTATAGCCTCATTTCTAGAGATTATAAAAATGAACATCTTTTTCAGCCTGCATATCATTTTGCTTTTTTATCTTTATTTTTTCTTTGTAGCACATTTTAGAGTTTTATACTTAATCTACATAATTAGTTTTGCAAACAGATGTTTGTTGAATGTCTACTATGTGCCAAGCACTGGGAGGACAGAGCCCCTACCTGAGGGACTACTCCCACAGTCTTACAGGAAATGCTGATTTGTTTTCAAATTAATTAATAGAAAATATAAACACGAACAGAAGTGTTTACAAAGCATGGAAGGATTAACTTTATCTGAATGGAGCTGAGTAATCTAAGGTATCTTTAAGTTTGGTCAGGAAAGAATTCCCTGGGGAGCTGAAATTTGAAGGATGATAGTCATTGATCCAATGGACAGGGGAAAGTGATCATATTAGCCCCTAAATAGTCTTTTAGTTAAATAAAGAAGGATTGGGGAGTATACTTTGCTGTTTATAAGACTAACAAACTCCTTTAAAATTCAGGATACCAGTCCTTAACTCACTGATTTCTTTGGTTCTGTTATTACTGAATAGAACTTCAGCTTAGCTGACACTTAGATCTCTCAAGTTTTTAAAAACTCCACCCTCTTTTAAAAACTGACTTTGTTTCACACTCATTCAGGGTCCAGGCAAATTGTTTTGTACTGCATCTTGTGAATTCCGTGTTTTTACTGTTCTTCATCCACACTGACAGCCTATGTCTTTTTAACCAAAAGTTACTTTCCCTTTGCCCCCAAAACATTTACTTTCGTAGAGTAGCTAGGTTCTATAGACTGTATTCATCAGAAATGTGACAACACTATTTAAAAAATAAATATGTAGAAGAAGCAGATGCTATGGTACTTAAGATTTAAATTTCAAAGAGAAATACTATGGGATATTTGGATAAAAAGCTAGGAAACTGTTCTCTCTTCTTTGCCCCTTCTACTCCCTTTACTTTGCTTTACTGGACTCAGTTAAGAAAATTTTCTTACTGTCCAAAAGTAATTGATGAGGATGACATTTAAAATATCTATAATGGGAACTGTTCTTTATGAAATGCCTTGAGAATTTTCTATTTCATGTCTAAAAGGAAGAAGAAGAATTTTCAGTTCTTTCCAGCTGCCTGGGACTTCTGCCAACATTTTACCAAACAGAACATCCATTCATCAGTGCCTCCTGTCTGGATTGGCCAGTTCCAGCATTTGATATTATATCTCAGTGGTGTTTTGAGATAAATTCATTCAGTGAAAGACATGCAGAACAAGGAAAGGTATGTAAAAAGAGTAGTATTACCCACTTGACATAGTGGTGATATGCTAATAGGGTAAGAGAATAACGAAGAATTAAAAATTTCAGGTCATCTGTTCTTGGCAGCATTTATTAAACTAATTATGTTGAATAAATGGTTTCCTTATATAATATTTATGATTCTAAAAGCAAAAATATTTCAGTTAACAAAGCTAAGTTATTAATATGCTATTTTAAGTTCATTTTAGGTCATCAGGTTGTTATTGAATGTCTTAAATAATCATAGCACTAGTCTTGAAAGATATAAAGGAATTTTAAGATAGTAAGGTACTTGTAAGCTTATTGGGAAGAGAACTGTCACATAAAAATCAGAGATTTGGAGTAGCAGATTTAAAAGGCCGTGTCTTTAACTTTAAAATTTGTTGGGCCTCTCCTGCCAGCTTGGCTGGTGAAAGGTTTTGTGTTGAAGATAAGTGAACCGGAAAGGTAAAGTGGGGGCAGTGGGAGGTGGCTATGAATGTCATGGTTTGATGCTCAGACTTTCCTCTACAAGTGGAACTACAGTTTTTGAGAAATGGAATAGTATGATGAAAGTAGTGTTTTAGGGAGGTAATTTGGGTAGCTTTTTAGTAGGTAAATTGAAGTAAGGAGAGAGGGAAACCAGAGATTATGTAGGTGGTGAAGGAAATCTGGTCTATTATTCTGATTGTAGAAATTAGACAATATAACCAATGCAAGAGACATTTGAGAAAAATATATAGGACTTAATGACCAGATGTATTTGACTTTAAGATCTGAATACAAAGCATTAAAAGAATAGTAACTAGTAGGCATAGTTCTGATAGAAATCTGATCGTGCTTAAAACTCCATTGATGGTGCCCCATTGGCTATGGAGGAAGATAGGAAGTCTTTGCCTGGCATTCAGGGGTTTTCACCACCTTGCTTGTCTTTCTAACTTCATCCAAACCACTCCCTTGCTACCACCTGCTCAAACCACAGAAGAATGTTTCTTAAGTGTGCTATATGTTTTTAAACATCTGTGTTATTGCTTATTGCTGTTACTTTTATCTAAAGCAACTTTCCTACTCCTGTTGAATTAATCACTCATCAAGGCTTTGCTAAGATAAATGTACCTCTTCTATAAAGCTTTGTCTGATAATCTTTCTTCTCCAGTTCTAATCCCCTCCCTCTGTTGTGCTGTATGACAGTACTTTTGCCATGCTCCCTAACAGTTACCATATTTATCACCTTTGTTTAATATGTCTGAATGGGGGCTCCAAAAGCAAAAATTTTTCCTTATTTATCTTTGAATTCCTAGTTCCTAGAAATTACCTGTTATGGACTAGTTTCCTAATAAATATTTGTGGAACAGTTAGCTGGTGAGATGATATCATTGGTAGAAATAGAACTGGTGAAAGAAGAGCCATATTTCAGGAAAAAATGAGAATTTTAATTTTAACATCAGGAGACAATAAAAAATTAGTATTTTATTTTCAAAAGATTTATTTATTTGAGAGAGACAGAGAGAGCTAGCATGAGCAGGGGGAGGGGAAGAGGGAGCTGGAGAAGCAAAATCCCCGCTGAGCAAGGAGCCCAACACGGGGCTCCGTCCCAGGACCCTGAGATCATGACCTGAGCCAAAGGCAGATGCTTAACTGACTGATTTTAGATAGAGGTGTCAGACTAGACTAGACATTGAGTGAATAAAAAAGGCAAAGTAAGCATAAATAATAAATGTCTCTGCTTTTGTTCATTTCTGTTTTTTATTGAAATCCTTGAGATAATATTTTATACTCCCCCTTTTTTAAAGAAAAGACGATTTCAAGACATTAGTTGAACCTTGTATATTATGTATAAAAATCTTTTTCCTATCTAGTAATTTCTTTATTTTCAGATTATAGCCAGAATCTGAAGTTATATACTGATATCTAAAAACCTATAATGAATGACTAGGGGTAAGAGATGGATACAATTGTAGAACCAGGACAGGAGGAAGTGATGAGTGTACTTTAAATTTTTGGTCTTCATAGGAGTCATGGGTTAAACAATAGATAAAAATTAACTCATTTGATAGTATAATAGCAAGCTTACATGTTAGATATATTATTATTGGTATGGATATTGATGGAAAATAAGAATTTTTCATTTAAAAATAATCTTTTTGTAAAATTGAGTGGTAATGATTTGTTTTAGAGCCAGAATAGTGCCATTTATTTATTTCTACTTGTGCAGAATTTTTACCAGTTATTTGAATGCACTCCCATCTGACCTGCATCCCTACTCTTGTCCCTGTTCCATTCTGTTCTGTCTCTAGTCCTCACTCTGACCCAGGCCAACTAGATTTTCTTTACCTGGAATTTTAAATTTGAAAAAGATATAAAGAGTGATTGGAGCTGAATAGTCCAACACAAGTACCCTTGAAAGATAGTCTGAATTACTACTTCTAATTTTTTGTATCAGCTAAGATCCTTTGGTCACAGACAGTTTGATTGCAACAGACAGTTTTGGTGTGTTTTCTCTGAAGTGCTACCACTGGATAACCCCACGTGAACCACTTTCCTTCCTTCTATTTGGTGCTCAAGATTCGGATTCCTGGGAGAAAGGATCTGATTGGCCTAATTTGCGTCCTTTGTACACCCTTGTGATGGGGCAGGATCTTGTGATAGGGCAACCCTATCAGACCTGTATGGAACAAGAAAAGAGGTTATTTTCCAAAAGTACTTGTAATACTGTTAATCATGTAAGAAGGCAGATAAGGTTGATAGACAAGTTGAAAAACAAATAACAAACGCTGGTGGCGCACTGTCTTCATATCTTACCTGTTGGCACATAGACATCCTTATTCTCATTCACAGAGTTTCACTTCTTCCCCTGTTCAAAATGATGCAACCATTCCATTTATAATCACAAATGCATCTATCACTTTCCCAAATGTGCAACCTGAAGTCACGTCCAATAATTACATCATCAGACATCTCTGAAATCAGAGGCTCTGAGAGATGTCCATTCCGTCTGTGATTTCTTGTACTTACACCGTGGTGGCCTGGAAAATTTTAATTAGCAGCTCCTCACTGTGAATTCCATAGTTAAGTGAAAGAAAAAGACAGTGGAAAATATTGCAAGAAGATATGCCATCATAGGCAAGAACATTTGTAAGTAGTCATAAAGCTGTAGCTAATATATAGTCGAATATATGACTTTCTTCTTGCACCTTCTTTGACCAGAACCTCAACAGGTTGTATTTATTTGACCAAGAATGTGAATCAGACTTTATTCTGAGAGGTCTGAGCTTCTGGTGATTGGTTCTGTCTTGCTTATATTAAGGCCAGAATAGTTTACCTTTCAAGCTTGGGATACAGCAAATAGTGGGGCTGGGGGAATCGCTAAGTGCAAAACATTCTGCTGCTAATTGTATAGCAGTATTGCTGTTCTTCTTGATAGTCAGGGTCAGTCCCTCCAGACAATGCTGTGAGCCATTCCTTTCTTCTCCTAGTGACGTGGGGAACCTAAAATGGCCAGATGACGCTTAGTTTCTAATTCAGTGGAACTATTATCATATCCTCTGATGGAGGATAGTACACGACTTCCTTAGGGTGGTCCTAAAACCACAGAAGAATTCAGAATAGCAGAAAACAGAAATAAAAAACTGAATTCTTAGGTGTAATCATGAGACATACCAAAATCACTTTGCACTCCCTGGTTTCCAAACTGATGCATTTCACCTGTGAGAAAGTGATCACCCACAATATTCTGGTTGTTGCTTTAGAGCATGTGCTTCATTCTGGAGGAGCATATACCTCATTTAATCGTCATTTTCTCCCAGCTGGTACCATCTAAAAATTTATTAGCAAAGTAGTTCACCATTTAAAAGATGAGCAGTTTTGTCAGATGTTGGAATATATGTTAGAATCAGTTCATTCCATAGACATCCACCTTTGCCTCACATTTCTCTTTACGAAGAAAATTCTTTAAGACCATGTGGTGTGAGCTACTGGGTAATTTACAACCTAATCTAGATAGGTACCAAGTTCAGTGAGGACAAATTGCTGTTCCTTCCACTGATGGAAGAGTGCAATGTAATCAACCCATTACAGAATATGCAGTCTTTGCAGAATGAGTTTGGGCACTGAATACAGGCAAATAGCATATTTTAAGCACATATGTTGTCTTTATCCTTGCTTCCATGGCCACTTTATCCATGAAGTTATTGATAAGTGCCAGGCTGACTATTTAAGCACTGCATCTGTTTAGATAGATTATGGTTGTAGGTAATGTAAAATGATCACCATTTGAATTGCCTGCCATCTATACAGTTCCTTGAGATAATAGATTTATACTACATTTTATCTATTCTAAGTGTTAATGGAGAGGCGTCTAGAAAAAAATTAGTGCTATTACCAGTGTTTTTGTACAACTGCAAATAATGAATTAAGTATACTCTGCAGGGAAACTTAACTGATTTGGCATTTTTTTCATACTTATAGCAGAAAATTTATGAAAAGAGTTGCAGCCCTAGCACTTATGGATACAAAAGGCCTTAACAGCTTGTGGTATGAGAAGGTTTTACATCTTCTAAGAAGGAGATTCTAAATTATAAAGTGTTGAGTTAGAAATAATGAGTTATAGCTATAAGAAATTAAGTTTCTTTCTTACCTTAAGAAAAGCCAATAAATTGTTTATCTGAGAAAGATCAAAACTTGATTTTTAGAAAGTTTAGCTGTTTAAAATTTTGCATTAAGCATATTTAAAAATAAATACATCTAGATATATTTTCCATGCATTCTTAGTTATGTTTAATATTTTTCTTTTAAAGTAATGACAAGTTTAAATGTTTTACGGTGCTTAATCTAAAAACTGACATCATATATTAGTTGTAAACTGCATTAAAATAGAGATTGGTAATTGTTGAAGTACTACTTTAGTCATTTATAAAATAGAAATGGGAAGAGTTTTAATAAAGAAAATAAGCCACATACTTAGAA
The DNA here is from genome assembly GCF_017311325.1 of Ursus maritimus. Taxonomy (NCBI): domain Eukaryota; kingdom Metazoa; phylum Chordata; class Mammalia; order Carnivora; family Ursidae; genus Ursus; species Ursus maritimus. Next base: position 60,288,560 of record NW_024423343.1, on the reverse strand, counting down.
ACAGATGTTTTTTTCCTTAAAAAAAAAAAAGGCATTTAAAATACAAGCATTTTGTGTTAGTGACTTAAATACATAGGACTAATGAATATTTTTGGATAATATTTTAGGCCTTGCTTATCCAAGAGTCAAGATGGAAATTACCACACCTGCTCCAGTTGCCTGAGAATTATAACACCATTTTTCAGTACTATCACAGAAAAACCTGTAGTGTCTGCACTAAGGTTCCTAAAGATCCTGCTGTTTGCCTCGTTTGTGGTACATTTGTATGCCTGAAAGGACTTTGCTGCAAGCAACAAAGTTATTGTGAATGTGTATTGGTAAGCAGTAGTAAATAATATAAAATTTATGAAAACTCAAACTTATCACATGGAAATGTGGTACGTGTGGTTAAGTCAGCTCTTCCTATTAACTATTTTTTTAATTAAAAACACAGTACACAAGGATTTCCTTCTTGTTCTTTTGTTAATCTAGTAGAATGGTTTAAAAAAAAAAAAGAAAAACCCAAACATCTGAGGCTTTATGTAAGTGAGTAGAACTTTTCTTAAGTACAATTCCAGTTCCTCCCACTGCCCACATTGCTCTTTAATGGCAGGGGCTTTTACATGTTGGGCAGTGAAACAGCAGTCATACCTGCTATTGTGGATGCCAGCCTCTGAATTAGGTTTATGTTGGCTCTTAATTGCTTTCCTAGATAATCCTTACCCAAATTCCTCCTAATGTATTATTAATCAAATGTTAAGAATGAAATTATAAGTTTAACTTAGATGAAATCTTATTAAAAATTTAAGAAATATTTTGGTATTATTTAGAAGACCTCTAACTAAGGCATTCTTGATTTTCTTATAAAGTCCATTTGATTATGAAGATCACTGATATATTTTTAATTATTTAGCATTCTCAGAACTGTGGCGCTGGGACAGGGATTTTCCTTTTGATCAACGCATCGGTGATCATCATCATTCGAGGGCACCGCTTCTGCCTCTGGGGTTCTGTATATTTGGATGCCCATGGAGAAGAAGATCGGGATCTTAGGTTAGATACGCATGGGTGTATTTGAATGTGTTGTTGAAGTTTCATCAATAGGAACAACGTGCCATTCCTGGCTTTGTAATTATAACAATAATTTTTTTATATTAAATTCTGATAGTCATTAAGTTAGAGCTATTTCTAGTTTTTGAGATACTTTCCACATCCACATGCTAAGGAAATATGAAACCAAACTATGTGAGATTTTAACCATAAAGAATCTTTTTTTTTTAAAATGTGTGTGAAATCTTCACTGTATTGTATAACTTTTAATGCCTTTTTTTCCTTTTTATTCTAGGCGAGGCAAACCTCTCTACATTTGTAAGGAAAGATACAAAGTTCTTGAGCAACAGTGGATTTCTCATACTTTTGATCACATCAATAAAAGATGGGGTCCACATTACAATGGGCTGTGACTCAGCACCTCAGCATTGCATTATATCATTTTCATTAAGAATTTATCAACAATAAGCTTTACCTTAATTTTGGGGGATTAACGCTTTTGCTGAAGGAGAAAAAGAAAACATATAAAGCCTTTCCAAAATTAGGTGCTTGGTAATCACATTAATGGTATAATAAAAATTTTTTTAAGTATCTGGAGAACATAACAACAAATTAAATCATTCTTTAGTAGTCCTTTTTTTTTTTCTTAAGTCCACAATTAATAAGAAGCACAACTTGTTGACAAAATCATTTAAAAACGATTCTCCCAGCAATGCATATCAGCTATTCATTGATACTTAGAGTGGGTGTGATTTATTTAAAGTTTTACTGCTTCTTTATATCTGTGTGTTTTAATTTGCATCTGCTAAACACAATGCATCCTTTCCCTCTGCCATTCCTGTGTTGATTTGAGATTTTTGCTGTATGTAATTAGAAAAAAAATGTAAAACATGATTTATGTGAAATATTGTATAGTACAAGTTGGTCTAATAGTAGGACTTTAAATTTTTTTCTTATCGTGAGGAATCTGTTAAAAGTTTAAGGCTTTGCTGAAAACTTAATTCATTCTCAGGAATTTCATAAATATTCTCCCCAGGTAAATAATTGAAATAGTTGTAAAATAAGTAGATAGCTGCTGTTAATATGATACAGTACATTTTGGGGGACGTGTGTGGTTGGGGAAGGGAGTCCTTAAAAATCAAAATTTGCCATTTTAGTTGGATGAATTACTTGAGGTATTAAGAAATAGATTTTACTATAAAATCAGAAGTTTTAAGAGCATCCACGTGGCAGATTTTGATTTTGTGCATGCCTACCTTTTATTACCAACCAAGTTTTTGTTTAAATGATTGAATTGGAAATGCTCAGACTTACCCACAAATGAAGCTTAATTTTGGAACTTTCCCGTCAGCTCAAGAGGCTCATCTGTATTGTATTTATGCAGCATAATCACTGCTATTTCTGCTTAGTTTCCTAAAAGGAAAAAAGAGGCTCCGTGGCGACGACCCTCACGAGTGAGCCGTGCATCTGCATTCTTCTTAGAAGCTGCTGTGAAAAGCAAATTTATGTTTGTTGGGTTTTTTTAATCAGTAAGAATGGGAATGATTGAGCTAAAACCCACTCTATAAATAGAGAAGGAAGATTACAGAAAAGCATGTTATATATTGCTAACAAGATTTCCAAATGATTTAGTAATTTGATTATTTAATATATAGTGTTATCAAGCAGTGCCTGGTACTTCGGACTTCCATGGCTTGTTATATAAAATTACATTTTTACATGTAAAAATAAACTAAAAAACATCTAATGATAAAATACAAAAATAAAGTCAGATCTATGTTCTAAAAATTATTGAAAGACATGACATTACAGAATGTGAAAATGGACATTAAATGATGGCCTTGCATTAAAATAGAGCAGAACAGTACGTATTCAAATGTGTTCAAAACGTCAAAAAATTACCTATAGCTCTACAATAAAATACATGGAAATAGCTTGCTATTTTTATATACATTTCCAAAATATTAAGATAACTTTCTGAAAGACGAGACTGATTCTGTTTAACTAAATAGTTGTCCTTTCCAACACATTGCTACTTTTTTAAATACTGTATCATAAGTTCAGCCTGTCATATTTTTTGCATTGGTCATTCTGAATACCAGACCATTTGTAAGTGTGGTTGAAGAGCAAAATGCTAATTTAAATCTCTAGTAAATACTGTTACAGGATTCATGAACTTGAATAATTCTACAGTTTGAAACTCTGATGCTATATATACATGGTATAATGTATTCAGACTTTGATTATTACATATTTAAAATGGAATGTTTTATGATTGTGCATATGGATGTGAAGTGAAAATATTAGCCTTAACATTAAAATTTGGGTATTTGATAGTGTTTATTTTGATATTGGTGAATTAGTCACCAGTAAATTTTTAAAAAGCACTTGGTTGAAAATTGTACTTGAATTACATACATGCATGCTGCTAAACTAGAACTTTAATTTTTTTCCCCATAACTTTTATAAGTCCCATTTATAAACCCACTTTTAAAAATAACAGGTCCAAGCTAGAGTGATGTGTGTATATTATTCAAAAAAAATGTACTGGTGTGATACCTTGTATGAATGATCATTTAAATACAGTACATTACTGTAGAGGCTAAATCAATCTTTATAATTAAGCAGAGATTACAAAACTAGGAATAATCAACATTGTAAGATATGTTAATAAAAACCTACTGTCATTTGGTTTGTGAAAGGTCCTTAAAATGTTTAATTCTTACATGTTTTTCTTTTTTTTAAAGGTATTGACAATAATATATGTAAGTGAGCACAGCAGAAAAGATCAAAGCATAACATAACTAATAGTTGCTCTGAGGTGGAGTTAAATATAAAGGGTTTGTTTTTTCCTTATGCCTTTTATTTACAGAGGTAGTTCCTGTTCTGTTCTTCTCTTAAAACGAATGCAAAGCTTTTTGCTAAGTGTGTGTGTTTTTGAAAGTTGGAGAGAAGGAAATGGGTATGCAGGTCTGAGGAACACTGCTGTGGTCCTTTGTGCTTTCTGAAAATTCCAGCTAGACTTCAGAAATCTAAAGGGCTTTATGATAATGTTTGTTTTGAATGGTCTGTGGTTTTGTTGGAATTGACAATGTTCGCCCCTATCCCTCCATCCTAAAGCTCACAAGCAGTCATCAGCTAGGAATCCATTTGTGTTCACAAACCTTTTTTTCCATTTTATGTATTTTGGTATTTGTTGATTTCTGTGACTTAGAAAAGATGCTGATTGAAAGCACTGAGGGCTTGGAGGTGACAACAGTGCGAGAGAATATATGAACCAAGAGTCTCTACCATCTCCAGGATTGTAATGGCTGACTCTCAAGTTCCTGTTGTTGGCTTATTTTTGTGGTCCTGTTGAACAACAAAAAGCGCAACATGATTTTAACCATGATTTTAATCAAATTACCAAGACAAGATACAGTCACTGGGGGTTATTCCCGACATGTGATGGTTGGTGGGAGGGCAGAAGACTTGTGACCGTCTCAGTCCCATTCACAGCACATAGTTCTTTTGCTTTATGATCTGGCTGGATGAGATGGAGTAGGCAGAAGGATGGCAACATGATCACTTCTTGATCTGTGACACTTCAGGCTCCCTTGACGATAATGAAGCGCATCGAATACGGAAGAGCTCACCATCCTAGGGTGCTGTGATCAAGTAGCAGTGGAGTGAATGTGACTCCAGAAGATGCAACGCAATGAAAAGGTGTGATGGGACCTTACGTAGAGCTGCAGCGTAAGAGGTAGCAATAACAAAATTAATGTGGCAGAGCCCAAGAGCAAGCCAGAGAAGTAGGGAAGAGCACAGATAAAGGCTTCAGCTTGAGGGGAAGGAAAAGGGACAAGAGAAAGGAAAGAAAGTCTAGAGCAAACGAAGAGGATTCATATCTGAGTCCCTCTTATGTTGGTGACAGAGGAGCAGGACCGTCTGTGGAGGGTGAGCAGGCCTCGTATATCTGGGAGTTTTGAGTTAAGTGGTAGGGTTTAGACATATGGTAGGAGAGATTAGGCTAGAAATAAGGAGAAGCACCACAGAAGTCAGTGAAAGCACAATGGGGTTAGAAGCCATAACATTTCAGTGGAGCCAATTAGAAACATTCTGTGACTTTATAGAGACCCTAAGCTCAGCAGTCCAGGACCCAAAGGGTAGAAATTAGACTGCTAAATTAATTCATAATTTGGGGATTAGAGAGGCGGGTGCAATATCAGGTGGTAAGAGAATTAGGAGTACTGGTTGAAATGAGTGTGGGGTCCATGTTGGGTAGATTGTGGGCTGCAGGATTGGAATTCATGATGAGACTTAAAGAGCAGATGTAATGCAAGTTTTCAAAGTTTTCATTTGGAATTAGGACAAATTGCTTTTCTGTTGAAGCACTTGAATTCATTCAATAAATATTTATTGAGCTCCTCTTAAGCGCCAAGCAGTGATGAATACTGGAAGTACAATGGAAAAGAAGCCAGATAGTCCCTTCTCTCATATAGCTTTCTGTGTGATTAATGTTACAAATGGTGTGTGTGTTAAGGGGCTGGGGGTGGTGGGGCTGCCTGGGAGGAGAATGGAGTGTAAGTTACTGTTGAAGGAATCACTAAGCCACGTCTACGGCCATACCACCCTGAACACGCCCGATCTCATCTGAAGGAATCTCTAAGCCAGACTTGGAAAGTATGAGGAGGCTTCCAGGGGATAGAGATGTCTATGAAGATTCCCAAATACTGTGTAGGAGATACCTGGGTGAAAGTGGAGGTGTGGGGAGTAATGTCTCAGGCAGGTATAGGGAATACCATTGGCAAAGACCCAAGGTTGAGAGAGAACTTGTAGTTACAGACCTGAAGGGGAATTGTTTTGACTCTAACGTAGGTGCTTTTGAGAGATAAATAAAATCTAAATTACAAAGGGATTTTATAAGCCTTCTAAGGGTTTTAGACTTTGTTCAGAGAGCATGGGAAGCCATTTTAGGACTTTAGACAGGAGAGTGACATAATCAGATTTTCGTCTTAGAAAAATCAATCGGGCTGCACTACACCATGGTTGGGTTAGCTGGGTGAATCGTAGTAGAGACAGAAGCGAACAGTATCAGAAGAGACTTGACAGAAGTAAGTAGGGTGAGGGAGAGCAAGGAGTATTTTTTAAGTGCCTACTATGTTCCGAACACTAAGCTAAATGTCTAGGATATCACATTGAACAAGGCAGGTAAGGTTAGTATTTGCTTACCATCTCGTGGAAAACAACACTAAATATGTAATTACAAGTAAGTAGATGTTATCAGCAAGTTAGGCAGAGGGTTGTGGGAACCAGGGGACTCATGTATTTTGGAGTTCACAGAAGCCTACGTGGAGGAAGTGATGTTTAAGCTGAGACCTGAATAAAGGGTAGATAAGACCTAAGTGAAGGAAGAAATGGAGGGGGGGGGACTCTAAAGGCCCTGAAAATATATGCAGCACATAGGCTCTGAAATTAGCATGGGCAGGGCACACTCAACAAACTGAAAGAAATGAAGTACAGCTGAAGCATTGAAAGCAGAAGGTAGGGGAGTATGTAGCAAGAGGTGATGCAGGAAAGGTAGGCAGGAGTCTAATTACGGCCTCCTGAGCCATGTTATGGATTTTGGTCTTCATCCTAAGGGCGGTCGGAAGTCATTGTAAGAGATTAGGGCAGACTGCAATATTAAAAAGAGTACTATGGCCTTGATTTAGAGCAGAGGTCAGCAAGCATTTTCTATAAAGGGCCAGTTGGTTTCTGTCACAACTATTTAATTCTGCCGCTGCAAGGCAAACAGCATCCATTGATCTGCGTAAGTGTGAATTGATGTGGCTGTGTTCTAATAAAACTACTTATAAAAACAGGCTGCGGGCCATAGTTTGCCAAGCTTAGTATTAGTGATGTGGTAGAGGCAGAAGCCAAAGTATAGCTTCTGGAGGTGAGAAAGTAGAAAACTGACAATGAAGTGGAGGAGTAGAACACAATTTTCTGAGTCTCCCTAGCATGGCCAGGTCATATCCCTCTGCAGGACACCTGGCTGTCTTTGTATCAAAACCCCCTTTCAAGTAGTTTTTGCTATTATTCAGATGGTTTGTTTTACCATCTGAGTCTAGGGCTTGAAGTCAGCAGACCTGGGTTTGAATGACCTCACTCCACCTCAGTATATTAGTTAGGAACGTGCCCTGTTTCAGACAAAAAACCTGACTAAGCAATGGCTTGAAGAAGGGTTTATTTCAAGCAAAAGAAAGTTAAGGTAGGCAGACCAGGAAGGGGAGGCTGCACAAGGAAATCGTCGTGGATGTAGACCCCTACTGTTTACCTTTTCTATATTGTTATGTTATAGTTTTCATCCTCATGGCCACAGGACAGCTGTTAATCTCCAGGCTGCTATGCGGATGAAAAGCAAGATGGCTGCTAACCTTGTTTTCCAGGCAGGAGAAAAGGCCAAAGGCTTCTTCCTAAGGTGTTGTCCATTGTTCAGCAAGAGAAGGCTTCTCCCAGTGCACTTTTATATACATCTCATTATCAGTACTGTCACATGGCCACTATTAAATGCAAAGAAATCTGAGAAGGTAAGTGTTTTAGCTTTTGAGCCTCTATGCTAAAGGAATACAGGGCAGATAAAAGGGATTGCGAGTGACTTCCAGATAGCTAATTCAATGCCTGCCGCACGTTGGTTTCTCATCTGCGCAATAGAGACAAGAGCTAATATGACTAAATGAACATAGACACTTCAGGCTTCTATTATTATCAGATTAAGTGATGTAGACTACATTAAATATTGATTGCTGTGTAACAAATTACCCTGAAATTAATGCAGTAAAACAATATTCATTACTTCACAGTTTCTGTGGTTTGGGAATCGCAGAGTAGTTTAGCTGGGTGATTCTACCTCAGAGCCCCTTACAGGACTGCAGTTAAGGTATCAGCCAGGGCAGCAGTCATCCAAGGCTTGACTGGAGCTAGTGGGTCTGCTTCCAAACTCACTCCTGTGGCTGTTGACTAGAGACTCAGTTTCTTGCCACGTGGAACTCTTCACAGGGCTGCTAACAACACAGCAGCTGACTTTACCTAAAGCAAAAAATCCAAAAGAGGGAGGAGAGACTGAGAACATAAAAAAGCATGCCCAAGATGAAAGCCCCAGTGTCTTTTATGACCCAAGCTTGAAAGTGGCATATGATCACTTCCACCACACATACCAACCCTAGTGCAACGTGAGAGGGATTTGTACAAGAGTGTGTAAGAATCAGGAGGTGGGGATCTTTAGGGGCCGACCCTACTGAAGAAAACTTTAAAAGCTAAAAGAGTGGACAAAAGTTGAAGAAGCAATAGTATTTGTGTAGTCTCAAAGTATGCCCCTCAAGATGGTTAGTAGCCACAAAGGTAAGATAGTAACTTTATAGTAGAGGAATCTAGTAGATACCACTTTAATGAAGTGATTAGAGTTACCAGGAATAAAGCTTAATGACTTCAGGAATCCTTAATATGATTTACTGAGAAATATATATTATGCAATAACACTGCAAAAAATACATAACTTTTATGCCAATCATGTGAAAACATCAGACAAACCCAACTAAAGGACATTCTACAAAATAACTTACCAGTACTCTTGAAAGTGTCAAGGTGAAAGATGAGGAAAAACTGAAAAATTGTTACAAGACTGGAAGGGCTAAGGGAGAAACAACTAAATGCAATGTGGAATCTTGGACAACAAGATCTTGACACCAAAAACAATGAGAAAACTAGTGAAATTCAAATAGGGTCTGGAGTTTAATAGTATTAAATTAATGTTAATTTCTGATTTTGATAATTTTTCTATGGTTATCTGAGTTGTTACCATTACAAGAAACATGGTGAGGAATATATAGGAACTGTGCACTATTCATACAACTTCTGCAAGTCTAAAGTTTGTTCAAAATGTAAAGTTTTGAAAAAGGCATAGACTAAGAGAATTTCCCTCAAATAAAAGAAGACTTGAGTTCATATTGAAAGAGCCTACAGAGTACCAGAAAAATTGACCCTTAATCAAAACTAAGACACACCCTAGAAACATTATTAGACTATAAAGATTAAAGTTCTCAGGGCCTACAGACACAAAAAGATCAAACTGAGAAGGACAAGATAATTATACTGTGTCACACTTCACATGTAACATGCAAAGCAGACTCAAAAACCTCAAGGAAAGAAAGAACCCAGTCATTTTAAGGTCGGGTTGTCCTGTGAAGTACCAAGACCATGGAGAAGCAGTTTTAAGCATCCAAATATGAGTGTTTTTTGAGAAAATCTAAAAGTTTTATCTAACCACAAGTTGACTGGGAAGACTTCAGCAAAAAGACCCATAGAGTAGGGGCGCTTGGGTGGCTCAGTCATTTAAGCGTCAGACTCTTAATTTGGGCTCAGGTCATGATCTCAGGGTCCTGGAATCGAGCCCTGCTTTGGGCTCCCTGCTCAGCAGGGAGTCTGCTTGTCTCCCTCTCCCTCTGCCCCTACCCCCACTTTAATGCTCCCTCTCTTTCAAATAAATAAATCTTAAAAAAAAAAAAAAAAGAAAAGAAAAAAAAAGACTGATAGAGTGAAGGGAGTAATTCCAGCTCCAAAAAAAAGTTTTGATTATAGACTGCTAATGCTTTTCAGTGACTAGCAGAAAGAAAGAACATCCTCTCTGGAAGGTATCATCCAAATTATTTCTGAAAATATTTCAAATAAAGTGAAGGGACATGATGAGACAATATATATAAGCCAGAATCAATAGAAAAATAATAGTAATGGGCCACAGGGACTCTAGACACTAAAATTGTGATTTTTTTTTAATTTGAAAAAGAACCAATTAGAAATTCTGGTACTGAAAAAATTAAGAATGGAGTTGTTTAATATCATTTGAGACACATCTAAAGGAAGACTTGGTAGACTGGCTTAAAAGTCAGAAGAGTTTAAAAGAAAGTGGATAAGAGAGGTAAAAGTCTTCATAGAGGACATTGTGAAAACTTCAAACACACTTGGAGTTCCAGAAAGATAGGGGAGAAAGGCTGTGTCAGAGACAGTATTGAAAGAGATAATAACTGAGGATTTTCTGCAATTGATGAAAGACATTGAGCCATAAATTCAAGAAATCAGTAGAACCCAAGTAGGATAAATAGAAAGGAATCCATATCGAGACACATCATAGTGATACTGGAAAAAAAAAAGAAAGAAAGAAAAATCTTAAAAGCCTCTCACTGGAAAAAGAATGAACTACTTTCAAAAGATTTCTGATTTCTCGAGGTGCTGAATGGCTCAGTTGGTGAAGTGTCTGGCTTCTGCTCAGGTCATGATCCCAGGGTCCTGGGATTGAGCCCTGCATCGGGCTCCCTGCTCAGTGGGGAGCCTGCTTCTCCCTCTCCTGCTCTCCCTGCCTGTGTTCTCTCTCTCTCTCTTTGTCAGAAAAATAAAAAATTTCTGATTTCTCAATAGAATATTGGAAATAAGCAGGCAGTAGGAAAAAAATCTTCAAAGCATTGAAAGAAAATGACTCTCAACCAAGGTTTCTCTACACAACAAAAATATTCTTTAAGAATGAAGGCAAAATAAAGACATTAAAATAAAAACTGAGAGAATTTAAGAGCAACAGATCCTCCCTAACGAAGGAAAATCCCCCCAAAAGTTCTTCAGACAAAGGGAAAATAACCCTGGTGGATGATTAAATTTCAGTAAGAAACAAAAAAAACCAAAAATTGTGGTAAATACGTAAGTATAGCTAAATGAACATATTGTATAAAGTGATTATGATAATACATTATATGGAATTTCAATATGTATGAATGTGAGTGTTTGGCAACAATAGAATGTAAGCTACAGGGATAAATGAAATGTTTCAAATTTCTTACATTGTCTCAGAAAAGGGTAAAGGTAATATTTGCTTAGAAGAAAATGGTTATATATCTTTGTTTCCTTGGAATAGGCAGTAGTTTCTTAGGTATGACACCTAAAGCACAAACAATCCATTACCCCTCAAAAAAAAGAAAAAAAGATAAATTGGACTCCATCCATATAAAAAACTTCTCTTTTAAAGAACACTATCAAGAAAGTGCAAACTCACAGAATGGGAGAAAAACATTTGTTAATCATGTGTATGATAAGGCTTAATATGTCAAATATATAAAGAACTCTTACAATTCAACAACCAAAAGAAAACCCAATTAAAAAATGGACAAAGAGGGGTGCCTGGGTGGCACAGTCGTTAAGTGTCTGCCTTCGGCTCAGGGCGAGATCCCGGCGTTCCGGGATCGAGTCCCACATCGGCTCCTCTGCTGGGAGCCTGCTTCTTCCTCTCCCACTCCCCTGCTGTGTTCCCTCTCTCACTGGCTGTCTCTCTGTCACATAAATAAATAAAATCTTTAAAAAAAAAAAAAAAAAAAAAAGGACAAAGCACCTGAACAAACTTTTTCCAAAGAAGATACACAAGCGGCAAATAAGCACTATTAATAAGATGCTCAGCATCTTTAGCCATTAGGGAAATGTAAATCAAAACCACAGTATGATATTACTGCATGACTCCTAGGATGGCTGTAGTCAGAACAACGGACAATAACAAGTGCTGACAATGTGGAAAGATTGGAACCCTCATACTTTGCAGATGGGAATGTAAAGTAACGTTGCTGTGTTTGACAGTTCCTCAAAAAATTGAACATAGTTACCACATGACCCAGCAGTTACACTCTGAATTATATACCTAAGAGAACAAAAAATATATGTTCATACAAAAACTAAAACACAAATATTTACAGAAGCATTATCCACAATAGTCAAAAATGTTACCAACCAATGAACGGATAAACAAAAGGTGCTATATCCATACAATGGAATATTATTCAAGCACAAAAGGAGTGGAGCACTAATGCATGTTACAGCGTGGATGGGCCTTGAAAACATGCTAAGGGAAAGAAGCCATAGTCTGCACACAAAAACTGAGATATCCAGGATAGACAAATCCCTAGAGACAGAGAGTAGATTAGAGATTGCCAAGGTCCTGGGGGAAGAGGAAACAGGGAATGGCTGCTAACAGTAAAAGGGTTTCTTCTGGGGAAGATGAAAATATTCTGGAATTAGATAGTAGTGATGGTTGTACAGCTTTGTGAATATAATAAAAGCCACTGAACAGTACACTGGAATTAGATAGTAGATGGTTGTACAGCTTTGTGAATATAATAAAAGCCACTGAACAGTACACTTTAAAAAGATGAATTGTGGAGCACCTGGGTAGCTCAGCTGGTTAAGCGTCTGACTCGATTTTGGCCGGCTCAGGTCATGATCTCCGGGTCTCGAGTTGGAGCCCCACATCAATCTCTGTCTACTTGAGATTCTTTCTCCCTCCCTTTGCCCCTCCCCCACTCTCCTAAATAAATAAATAAATAAATAAATAAATAAATAAATAAAAAGATGAATTTTATAGTATGTGAATTACATCTTGATAAAATCAAGGGACAGTCATGTACTCTTAAGGTATTAATATTCATTACTGTTTCTCTAGCCTTCATTTTGCCATGTAATATGGTGGGAAAAAGTATAAGCATTAGAGACAGGCAGATCTGGATTCAAATCCAGCCCAGCACTCACAAGACATGTGGTCCTGGGAAAACCAATTTTGCTGAAATCACTTTCCTGTTTGGGAGATAATACGTCCCTGCTAGGTTGTGGATAGGTGTGATGTGTAGAAAGGTTCTTGTAAAGATCCAGAGCAGCTGGGTCCTCCAAAACAATGAACCCAAACCAAAAAATATGTGAAAAAAATGTGATAGACTGCTGACAATCTCTACAATAAGCTTCTGAAATATTTAGGTCTTTTTATAAACACATGCTATTTACATAATGAAAAAAAGCAGTAGTCTGAACTTGGGAGACCTAGAGATTCTTCAAAAGAAAAATAAAGGAACTGACTTTGGCTCAAGTTCCTTAAGGACCAGGAGGCTTGCTTATTTTACCTCTGTGGCTTTTTACTTCATCTGATATATGGAGATACTCAATACTTTTTGGTAAGTGAAATACAAGATTAATATTATACCTTGGAAAGTAAATTTCTAGGGTAATTTAAGAAATCTTTCATATAGAATAAGAAAGAGGGTAAAACTTCCAAACTAATGTGGGAGTGGAGAATGGGATAATAAAAACCAATCAAAAATAACCTAAGGGACGCCTGGGTGGCTCAGTCAGTTAAGTGTCTGCCTTCAGCTCAGGTCATGATCCCAGGGTCCTGGGATTGAGCCCCGTATCAGGCTCCCTGCTCAGGAGGGAGCCTGCTTCTCCCTCTCCCTCTGCTGTTCCCCTACTTGTGCTCTCTCACTCACTCCTGTCAAATAAATAAAATCTTTTAAAAAAAGCAATGAGCCATCCCAGGAGTTTGAGCAAGGGAGTGATGTTCTCTGAGTTTTGAGGGAAAGAACAATGCTGCACTGTGAAGGAGAATGAAATTATTTTGCTGGTGCACGTGAGAAATAATCAGGATCCGAGGGAAATGCAGGCAAAACCAGGGACCCACAAAAAGGTGCTCAAAAGCCCAGTCTATTGGAGGCTGGAGGTGAGGGATATGAGAGAATTAAAGGTCACTGAGGCTTCTAGACGAGGTGACTGAGAGGGTAATGATTCTCGTTACCACAAGAGGGAGCACAGTGGAGGAAAAGTTTCATTAGGAAAGTGGAGTGGAGTTCTTGGTGGTAGCGCCATGCACGTGGAGCTACCTCGGAGCGAGTGCTCTGGAGCTAGACTCGCAAGCTGGATAGTTTTCCATGGGGCCATGAGGATAAGACACAGTAAGAGCGGGTAGAGGACAGAGTCCTGGGAACACCTCCATTTAGAAGTATATGTGGGGTATGGTTACCTGGGCTAGCTGGTGGTACTTGCTAGATTAGGCAGGCCAGCGTCTGACTGAGGGATTTGAGGACTGGGTGCAACTCTTAGTGAAAGAGAAGCCAAAGAACGAGTGACCGGGCCAGGCTGGGGAGATGCGAGGCAGGAGATGAAGGTGGTGCCTACCGTCTAGGGGCCGTGTAGCTGGAACAATTTTAATCTCTTTCTACTTAAGGGTTTGTCTCTCAGTGGGAGGTCCCCAACCAAGAATTCCTAACACACTGGGGAGTCTGGCTTTAGGGACAGTTCATGCATAGTCTTCTTCCGTTTACTATCTCCACACACGCCTCCCTGAACGTGCTGCCAGACCCCAGGCTTTTAATTCACTCCTTCCTACTTATTGTTACCTTCCTTACAAGCAAACTGCACTATGAAGGGTAGCAACAGGGAGATTTTTGTGGGATGGGATGGTTCTGTATTTGATTGCGGTGGTGGTTATACAAATTCACACATGATAAAATGGCAGAAACTCACCCATATTTTACCAATGTTAGTTTCTTAGTTTTGGTGTAATACTATGGTTTTATAAGATGTAAGCATTGGGAGAACTGGGTGAAGGATATAGGCTTGTCTCTGTACTATCTTTACAACTTCCTGAAAATCTGTAATTATTTTAAAATAAAGTTTTTTGTTTTTTAAAAGCAGATGATTCTGTATAGTCAATCTCTCTCTGATATCTTTGTTTCTGACCAGTTGACTAACAACAAATTTGGGGCCTTTCTTAATACCCCTTTAATTGGTTTTATCAAATTCAAAGTTTGTTTTTTTCCCCTTGGTTTCAGTTCTACTTGCTCCTAGATCTAACTGGCTTACAATTCCAATACTACTCTGTCGCCACCATTATACATATTTTACTACTTTGAAAAGGATAGAAAGATATACTATAAATAAGCTATAACTGCATATGTTCACATATATAGGTTTACAGGATACAGCTTCATCAATCAAGGTGTTTAACAATGACCAGATGGGCTTTTTTTTTTAACTCACCATCAACATGTTTACATAGGCTGTATTTCCTTGTATTATTCTGTCCAAAAGACCCTGAAGGATACAATCTTCCCCATTTTACCAATAAGCAAACTAAAACAGTAACAGAAATAATTGCCCTGAGACGATTCAACCAGTGAATGCTCAGGCCAAAGATGGAAGTAAATCTCTCAACTCTTTCAACTGTAACCGTTTACTTAATTAGCCACTTAAAAAAAAAAAAAGTTAGTGCTTACCACAAGCAGCAAAAGAAAATCAGGCAGATGCCTAAAAGACATATCAAACATTTCTATCTTCCATGCTCTGTGGAAATTGATGACAGGAAGTAAGATAGAGGAATTTTATGTATTTATTTATTTTAAAGCATCATGTATGTACTGAGGGCCTTAAATTCAAGACCCTGTGCTGCTTGTTCCTAGCAATACAAAGGATTAAAATGCCTGTGTGCTCAAGGGGGTTATTCTGTAGCTGGCAAAACATTAATTCACCTGTGAAAAGTAATTAACATCGCAATTATAGTATGAACCACAATTGGCTAGTATAATAAGAAAATTAAAAATATAATATAGTGAAAAAAATTTATAAAAACTTCCTAGGGTTGGAGACACTGATATTATTGAGGAGTATGGACCATGGCAAAGGGGAAAGGGAAGACGAGATGCAAGAGAAGGTGGGCAATTTGGGGACTGGTGTTCTCAATCTGCTAAAAGGAATAGAAGGAAACTGTTAAGAGCATAGACTTTTCTTCTGCTTACTTTGGTTTAATTTACTCTTCTTTTCCCAGTTTCTAAAGATGGAAACGTAGATCATTAATTGTAAATCTTTCTTATTTTCTTTTCTTTTTTAAAAAATTTATTTTTTTATTTTAGGGAGAGAGAGCAAGCGTGGCGAGGGAGAGGGAGTGAGAGAGAAAAATCTCAAGCAGACTCCCTGATGATTGTGGAGCCCGATGCGGGGCTTGATCTCAGGATCCTGAGATCATGATCTGAGCTGAAACCAAGAGTCGGTCACTTAACTGTGCCACCCAGGCGCCCCAAAGAACTTCCTTCTTTTCTAATAGAGGCATCCAATGCTATAAATTTCCCTCGAAGCTCTACTTCCATTGCATCTCACAAATTTTGATAAGTTGTGTTTTCATTTTCATTTAGTTCAAAACATTTTAAAATTCCTCTTGAGATTTCTTTGACCCGTGTGTGATTTAGAAGTGTGTTGTTTAATCTCCAATTTTGGGGGGATTTTTCCAGTTATCTTTGCATTATTGATTTCTGGTCTAATTCTCTGCAGTCTGAGAGCAAACATTGTATGATTTCTGTTCTTTTAAATTTGTTAAGGTGTGTTTTATGGCCCAGAATGTGGTTGTCTTGGTGAATGTTACATGTGAGTTTGAGACAAATGTGTATTCCGCTGTTGTTGGATGAAGTAGACTGTATATGTCCATTATATTCTCCAGCCGATTGATGGTGTGTTCAGTGCAGTTGTGTTCTTACTGATTTTCTGCCTGCTGCATCTGCCATTTCTGAGACGGGGGTGTGGAAGTCTCCAGCCGCGATTGTGAATTCATCTATTCTTCCTTGCAGTTCTATCACTTTTGCCTCACACAAGTTGATACTCTGTTGTTAGGCACATACACATGAAGAATTGTGATGCCTTGTTGGAGAATTAAGCCCTTTATCGTTATACATGCTCTTCTTTATCCCTGATAATTTCTTTATTTCAGAGTTGGCTCTGTCTGAAATTAGCTACTCCTGCTTTTTTTGATTAGTGTTAGCATGGTACATTTTCTCCATTCATTTAATCTATTTGTGCTTTTATATTTAAAGTGGGTGTCTTGTAGACAACATCATGTTTTTTGATTCACTCAATCTCTTTTAATTGCTGCATTTAGATCATTGATAATTTAAAGTGATTATTGATATAGCTGGATTAATATCTACCATATTTATTACTGTTTTCTCTTAGTTGGACTTGATCTTTGTTCCTATTTTTGTCTTCTACTTTTCCCCTGACTTTTTTTGGTTTTAACTGAACATTTTATATAATTCCATTTTCTCTTTCTTAGCATACAATTCTTCTTCTCCTCCTTTCCCTCCCCTTCCTCCAAGTCTTTCTCCTCCTCCTTCTTCTTCTTACTTTTTAAAATGATTGTCCCAGAGTTTGTGACATACATTTACAATAAATTCAAGTCCACTTTCTAATAATAGTATACAATTCATGGGTGGTGTGAGTACCTTATAATAGCAAAATAATCCTAGTTCCTTCCTCCCATCCCTTGTACCATTGCGGTCCTTCATTTCACTTAGATGTAGGTATACAAAAACATATATATGTATATAAATACACACATAAAACATATATATAAGACTACATAATCCAACATATTGTTGCTGTTATTATTTTGAAGAAACCATTATCTGTTAGATCAATTAAGAAAAACAAAATGTTCTGGGGCACCTGGGTGGGTCAGTTGGTTAAGTGTCTGCCTTTGGTTCAGGTCATGATCCTGGGTTCCTGGGATGGAGCCCCCCATCGGGCTCCTTGCTCAGCAAGGAGTCTGCCTCTTCCTCTTTCTCTGCAGCTCCCCCTGCTTGTGCTCTCTCCCTCTCTCTCTCTCTGTGTCAAATAAATAAATAAAAAATTTTATATAAAAAAAGACCTGCTACTTTTAAAATAAATAAAATGTTTAATTTAACCTTTACTTATTCCTTCTTTGATGTTCTCCCTTTCTTTAAGTAGACCCAAATTTCTGACCTATATTATTTTCCTTCTCTCTACAGAACTTCTAACATTTCTTGCAAGGCAGTTCTCCTGGGCAACAAATTCCCTCCATTTTTCTTTGTCTGAGAAAGTATTTCTCCTCACTTTTGAAGGATAATTTCACAGGGTACAGAATTCTAAGTTAGTGGGGATTTTTCTTTCAACTTTAAATATTTCACTTCACTCTTTCCTTGCTTGAATGATTTCTGAGGAGAAGTCAGATGTAATTCTTATCTTTGTTCCTCTTTAGATGGTTGTTTTTCCCTCTGGGTTTTTTTTTTTATCTTCGATCTTCTGTAGTTGGAAGATGATGAGTCTAGGTGTAGTTACTGTTGTTAGTTAACCTGCCTGGTGTTCTTGAGCTTACTAGATCTATGGTTTGGTGTCTGATACTAATTTGGAAAAATTCTCGGTCATTACTGATGCAAATATCTTTTCTGTTCCTTTCTTTCTTCTCCTTCTGGCATTTCTGTTATGTGATGTTTCACCTTTTGTAGTTGTCCTACAGTTCTTGGATAGTTTATTCCGCTTTTTTTTTTTCAGTCTTTGTTCTCTTCACTTTTCAGTGTTCGAGGTTTCTATTAAGATATGCTCTAGCTCAGAGATTTCTTTCTTCAGCTGTGTCCAGTCTACGAGCAAGCCCATCAAAGGCATTCTTCGTTTCTGTTAAGAGTTTTTGATCTCTAGCATTTCTTTCTGACGTTTTCTTAGGACTTCTCTCTGCTTATATTGCCCATCTGATTTTCCATGCTGTCTACTTTATCTGTTAGAGTTCTTAGCATGTTAATCATAGTTGTTTTAAATTCCCGGTCTGATGATTACAACATCCCTGCCATATCTGGTTCAAATGCTTGCTGTGTGTTTTCAAATTGTGTTTTACCTTTTGGTGTGCCTTGTAATTTTTTCTTGATAGCCAGACATGATGTAGTGGGGAAAACAAACTGCTGTAAATAGGCCTTTAGCAACATGGTGGTATGGTGTTGGGGGAGGGGAAGCGTTCTATCATCTTATGATTAGGGCTCAGTCTTTTAGTGAGCCTGTGCCTCTGGACTGTGAACTTCAGAGGGATTTCTCAGTCTTTTTCTTGCTCTTATATGGGACAAATGGCTACAGCTGGTATTTCCCTTGCCCAGGTCAATTAGGCTCTGATAACCCCAGCAGGTTAGGCTCTGCTTAACAAGTTTCCCCTGAGGGCAGGCTTGTTAAGAAGAGCACTGTGCTCTGATGCGTTTCAAAATGGTTTATTTCCCCTCCTCCTGCCAGAAATAGGAGGGATTTTTCTTTGATACTTACTGTGGGAACCTAATCAAGCTCCCGGAGGTAAATCTCATAATATTGTGGGCTCCCCTTATGACCAGGTCCCCCTGGATTTTTTCACTCTGAGACTTGTCCCCACTGAGCCTCAGGCAATTTGTCAATTCCAGTTCGGGTTTTCTCTCCTGGTGCTGGTTCCCACAGGTTTTTTTCCTCCCCAGTCTCTGCTTTAGTCAGCTGCACCTCCCTGTGTTTGCCTGTCTGTCCAGTCTTGGGGGCAGCGGTTTGCCTTGTGTCCTCCCTGCTCTTATGGATCCAAAAAGAGTTGTTGATATTTCAGTCCATTCGGCTTTTTACTTGTTAGGATGGAGTGATGACTTCCAAGCTTCTTCCCTGTGGAAAGGAAAAGCAGAAGACCCAGAGCATAGACTTTAAAATTGGATAATCTCCTAACTAGCTCTTGGATCATAGGTAAGTTATTTAATCTCCCTGGTCTCAGTTCTTTCATCTATAAAATGGGAGTTATAAGGGCACTGACTTCTATGATCATTGGGAGGATGAAATAAGTCAGAATGGAGACTCCCGTGATGCTTTAGATGCTGCAAATATCTTCCCATATTTGGTTATCTGTGTGTACTTTGAAGTCTGCCTATAATGTTATTTATGGAAGAAAAATGCTTGATATTTGATGTCAAATTGTTTACTTTGAAATTTGCACTTTGGGGAGGACTTGTAGTTTACATCAGTCAAGAGTACTTGGAAACCTAGAAGAAAGATGGGCAAAGGATATGAATAGGCAGTTCATCGGACCAGTAATCTAAATGATTAATATGTCTATGAAAGTAATGCTCTACCTCACTAACGATCAGGGAAATACAAACTAAGCATAAAGAGATACTCTTCTAGAGAGCTGCATTTTGGCAGTACCCAGCAAAGATACATGTATATACGTGGTGACCCAGCTCTCCCAACCTTGGATATATATTCCAGAGAAGTATTTCGCACAGGAGATGGATAGGAGGTATGCAGTATTTTTTTGTTGTTCATCACAGAAGAAAAAGATGGATAGAAAAGTAGAAGATACACATTGAATAAACTCGGCACAGTCAGAAATAATGAACTAGCTGTGCACACAGCATGAGAGAGAATTGTTCAAAACCGTAGTGTCAGGTGGAAAAGAAAAGATCTATGGCATAAATCATTTATATAAATTAAAAATTTATACACATAAAAAACTATATAATTTTTCCAGCTTTACTCAAGTATAATGAACAAATGAAAGTTGTATATATTTATGGTACACAATATGGTGTTTTGATACACAAATACACTGTGAAACGATTACCACAATCAAGCTAATTAACATAGTCATCACCTCACATAGTAATCATTGTGTGGTGAGGACATTTAAGATCTACTCTCTTGACAAAGTTCAAGTATACAATACAGTGTTATTAACTATAGTCGTCATGTTGTCCGTTAGAACTCTAGCGTTTATTCATCCTGTATAACTAGAACTTTCTACCATTTATAATTTTAAAGAATACATTAACAGCAAAGGATAATCACAAGGACATTCTCTAGTTACCTATGTCTGGGGACAGGGGGAGGACAGAAAGGGAAATAGAGGAATTGCAGATGCTGGAAACAAACAAAAAAAAGATGGGTCTTGTGTAGATGGGGGTTACCCCAACTCTATGACCCTAAGACCACCCATCCCCCAAATGAAAGCATCCTCCAGCTTTGTAAGGACAATTAATGTTAGCCATTGTAACAACACTTACTGCCATTGATAGGTAACAATGTGGGGAAAATTTGGGTGAGGATGATGCACATTTTATGAAAGATATTTTATGGAGATCTAATCATCTTTGTGAATTAGGTGAAGTTAAAGTAAACAAACATACTGCTCAAATCATTCGGCTAACCTTTAGTTGGTTAATGCTGAATACAAACTGCACTGGCAGAATGTGGTTTCACAAATGTTTCAAGACAGGGTAGCACGCTGTGTTTTCCTTTCATGTTGATCATTATTATTTAAACATTTGTTATGGAGAGCATAGAAAAGTATACAGTTCATAGTTGTTTATCCTAGTGAATGACCACAAAGTAAACATATCACACTACCTGAGGCAAGAAACGGAACGGTACCAGAGAAGCCAGAAGTTCCTCTGTGCCCTACCCCCAATACTGCATCCTCTCCTCCTGTGACGTTTCTGCTTCTAGTGCCATAGCTTACTTTTGCCTGTTTTTGAACTTCACTTTAGCACTTTTAAATGCCTTAGTACGGTAGGAATTTGAAAAACTATCTAAGGCTGAATATTGGATTTATACCTGAAACTTCATTTTATAAGTGGTATTGAAAAAATTTTTAGTTTCCAACTATTCACTACTAATATATAGAAACCATTTTCGTGTGTTGGCTTTGTATCTTAAGACTTTATCAAACTCACCTACTAGTTCTAGGCGCTATTTGTAGCTTTCTTGGGATCTTCCATGAGGACAGTCATGTCATCTGTGAATGGGGACAGCTTTTTCCTTTCTGATTTGTATGCCTTTTATTACTTTTTGTTGCCTCTTGCACTAGCTTGGATGTCAACTACGGTATAGAAGAGCAGTTGTAAGAGCGTATGTCTTTCCCTTGTTCTCAGTCTTAGGGGGAGAGTATTCAGTCTTTCACCCACTAAGTATGATGCTAGCCATAGGCTTTTTGTAGATGTCCTTTAATAGAAGTTCTTTTCTCTTTCTAGTTTGCTGAAAGTTTTGACTGTGAATAAATGTTAAATTTTGTCTAATTCTTTTTCCCCATCAACTGATACTATCTTCAGATTGTTGATAGGATGGATTACATGGATTGATTTTGATTATTGAAACCAGCCTTGCATTCTGAGCATAAACCCTATTTGGTGATGGTGTACTATTTTTTTTTTTTTTTGTATATATTGCTGGATTCAATTAGCTAATATTTCATTGAAGATTTTTGAATCTATGTTTTTGAGGGATATCAGTCTGTAGTTTTCTTGTACTGTCTTTGTCAAGTTTGGGTATCAGGAAAGCGCTGGTCTCGTAAAATAAGTTGGGAAGTATTTCCTCTTCTATTCTGTGGAAGACATTGTGCAGCAGTTGTGTTATTTCTTCTTTAAATGTTAGATGGAATTAAGCAGTGATACAATCTGGGGCTGGAAATTCCTTTTTCAGAAAGATTTTGACCACGGATTTAATTTGTTTAATAGTTTTAAGACTACTTAGATTACTTATTTCATTTAGGGTAAGTTTTGGTAGTTTGAGGTTTTTACAGAATTACTTCATTTTATCTAATGTTTGAGTTTGTGAGTATTGAGAGTTCATAGTGCTCACTTATCCTATTAATGAATATTGAATTTATAGTGATGTCCTCATTTCCGATCTCAGAAAGTTGTGTTTTTTATCATTTTTCTTTTCTGTCTTCTAAGATGTTTATCAATCTTATTGTTATTTCCAAAGAACTAGCCTTTGGTTATGTCAGTTGTACCTATTGTTTTTTCCTGCTTTCAATTTCATTAATTTCTATTCTGATCTTTATTCTTTCCTTCCTTCTGCTTCCTTTAGGTTTACTTTTTCTCTCCTCTTCTTCATTTATTAAGGTGGAAGCTAGATAATTGGTTTGAGATCTTTTTCCTTTCTAATATAAGAACTTAATGTTTAGAGATATTCCTTTTAGTTATTGACTTCTAGTTTAATTCCATGATGATCAAAGAACATACATTGTATGACTCAAATTCTTTTAAATTTGTTAAACTTTATTTTATGACCAAGGATATGGTCTATGTTGGTGAACGGTCCATGTGCACTTGAAGGGAATACATATTCTGCTATCGTTGGATGTCAATTAGATAAGTCGGCTGATGGTGATTGTTCAATCAGCAATTATATAATTTTGCTGATTTTCTGTGTACTGTTTCAATCAATAACGAGTTTCAGTGAATGGATAGAAATTGCACAATAAGTTGTGCAATAATAAGTTACTGTTTTCCGTCTCCACAGAGAATGGAGCAAAAGTTGATGAGTCTTGCAGTGAGAGAATTGATTCAATGTGAGGAGAAACTTCTTAACTGAAGGACAATTAAACACGGAAATGACTTTGCACGGGAGGCTATGGAATCTTGCTCCCATCTGATCTTTAAGAGGAGGCAGCCGCTGTTGTGGGTAACACAGACTCACAGAGTACCATCTTGGAGTGGGATGACTAAACCAGGTGGCCTCTTGAGGTCTGGATCCTGGGGATGATTCCTTTTTGGTCTAGAGAAGTAGAGGGAAATGACCCTTTATTCCTCTTAGGAGTTGATACTGGTTCTCTAAGACTCATGATGTTACTGTAGCCCTCAAATAGGCTTTCAAAACTGTTCTTTTTATACCTGAATCAGAATTACCTAGAATGACTATTCAAAAATGTACCCCAGACCTGGTGACTCTAGAAGAAGTTCCCAAAAATATGCATTTTATTTATTTATTTTTTTTTAAGATTTTATTTATTCATTCGACAGAGATAGAGACAGCCAGCGAGAGAGGGAACACAAGCAGGGGGAGTGGGAGAGGAAGAAGCAGGCTCATAGCGGAGGAGCCTGATGTGGGGCTCAATCCCATAACGCCGGGATCACGCCCTGAGCCGAAGGCAGACGCTTAACCGCTGTGCCACCCAGGCGCCCCCCGAAAATATGCATTTTAATAAGTTCTCCCAACTGGTCCATATGCATACTGCAGTTTGAGAACCACAGTCATTTAGAAATGAGAGGCTTTCTTGTTCTGCTACGAATGGGCCTTTGAGACATATATAGTTTTGCATGTGATGACTGAGGTCCCTGCCTAAGCTTATTTCCTGGAGGGGAAATACATGTGCTGAGAATGAAACTAGAGAATGGAGTTGCTGAAGGATTTAAAGAGGATTTTGGTCAGGATATTCTAGGCCAAGTGGAGGCGTAGAGGAGAGGGAATGAAACAGGGGTTTACTGGATCCTGACGTTTGCCAGGTACTCCCATCACAATAAAAAACTGTCTCTTGAAACTATTTTTGTCCCTTTTTGTTATATCTTCTTGAAATTTTCTATCCAACCTTTTGTTTTTAAGAAAAAAATTGAATAATACCTTTTTTAAGCCAAAGAAAAGGAACTATTTTTCCATTCCATAGTCAGAATAGATTGAGGACCCAGAATATCTCAAGCAGCGGTGGGACAGATAACCATCTCTTCTCAAATTTTTTGGAAAGAACCAATGGAGCTGGTAAAAACACAATGGAGGAAGATCTCAGAGTCACCTAAGATACAGTTCAAAGCAACTTAATATTATAAGAAGAATCCAAAACACCCAGCATTCTCAAGTTCTACTTTGACCCTGCATATTAAGCATTGTTGTGAAAGTCCTTGATGAGGAAGAACTAGGAAGGAAAGACTCATATGTAGAACATTCCAGATTTCCCCTCCAAGGTCACTGGAGATTCTGTTGGAGCAGGTCCCTGCAGCCCACCATATAGGCTACAGCTCAGCGCTGGGTCACTTTTAGAATCTTCTCCAGACTCCTGCCAAGCTCTGAGCTGCTTATCCCTCTCCTCCTCTTGGCATTTACATGTATCTCTGTTTCAAGTTTGACTGTTTTCGAGTGACTTCCTGCCTCAGTCTCCTCTTGCCCTCCCAGGCTCTTTCCCCTCTTTTCTAGGTTGATACAGGGTCGGTAATGGGCTCCCCTGGATTTTTGTCTCCTCTGCCTTAGACACAGAACCCTGACCCTGTCCATGTGTGGCAGTCAACTCGAGGTCTGGGGACAAGCCTGCTTCTTGCATACTCTGATCTCTGAAACATGCCAGTGTTTACTGTTTAAGTGATCTCAACAAGCCATTTAAGCCCAAATGGAGTAAATTCATCTTTTAACCCATATCCACAAAACTTGCCCCAGAGAGTGGGCTGCAGCTAGTCTTTGCCTATGGTGGTTGCAAACTGATTCTAAAAGTTTCTTCCAGTAGATTTATACAAAATGAATTTTTCCCTTGGCAGAGCAGCTTGGTTTGATTTGGGTTATTTGACTACAAGCCCAGAGGCCAAGCATTTATTTAGAAATATTAGGAATCAGCAACACAAATGAGATTGAGTTTTTGTGAAAAGTTAAAGATTTCTCATTTAGGGAGGGAGTTCACAAAAGACCCCATTAGCCAAGCCTCACCGGTAATTAGTCTGATTTCTCAGGCAAGAGGCAGGCTAATTGTCTGCCATCCATTCCAGAGGCCTAGAGACACTTTAAAACCTACCACCCATTGAAAAATATCTTTGGAGAATTTCCTGCTGTGTCTAAAGTCTTTTCTATTAACTAAATGTTCAAACTGAGATCAATATATGAAAATATGAACAAAATGGCTGATTATAAAAGTCTTTCAAACGGCAAATCTGTGGGCCTGTTAGGACATGTGACTATGAAGAAGTGGGAAGGGGCTGTTACTTAGTAAGCAGTCCTGTCAGATACACGTCATGATCCAGGT
Organism: Ursus maritimus; assembly: GCF_017311325.1. Classification (NCBI taxonomy): domain Eukaryota; kingdom Metazoa; phylum Chordata; class Mammalia; order Carnivora; family Ursidae; genus Ursus; species Ursus maritimus. Next base: position 60,263,170 of record NW_024423343.1, on the reverse strand, counting down.
TTAGTACAAGAGGGAACCGAAGTTCAAAGAAGGTAAATAATTGTCCCCAAGTCACGCGATGAGTTCGTGGCAGAGCCAGGATTCAGTGAATTCCGGTGTGTGTGGTTTCCACAGCCCAGCGTAGGTCGGGAACACAGCAGCGCTGACTTCGGGGTGTTGGAGGCCGGCCGGTTTGCTGGCTCTCTGCGGACTTGCGGGGTGGTCTAGCTGTCATCGCACAACCCCTCAGGGACAGAAGCCAGGAACCGGGTGTACAGGATAAGGCCAATGTTGAAGCCAGTGTAGGTGAGCCGGCTTGGGTCTCACATGTGCTCACCTGCGAATCTGGACTTGTCTCCTCAGTGGCCCCTCTGGGGTATATGTGGGGAAGCACACAGTGTGTGGACTCATAACCGGGCCCTTGGGGGCAGAGGCTATGTTTAAATTGTGCAGGAAGCAGCAGTGGCCCTGGGGCCGGACACTTCGGAAATGCCTAGAGGTTTCTCTCCACGTAGATGGCGGGAGATGTTGGCAGCTCCGGTGTAGACAGCTCCCTCACCTCCCCACCCCCAAAACATTCTTCCCGAGGCATTCAGGAGCTCCCCAGGCTGCAGCCCAGCCGTGGTAGACAGAGAGCACTGATCTCATGACAGCTTCGTCCTCTCCTGACACCAGAGGGGGGCGACATCAGCCTCAGGTGGCCTGTCTGCTCCTGCTCCTCCATGGCGGTGCCTAGTGGCCTCTGCCACTTCCTCTCACACTGCGCCCCAACATCTGTCAACAGTCATCACGCTGCGGTGCAGTGAATTCCCTTCACCTTCTCTTGTGTTCCCAAAGCTCCAGGCCTCCCATTTCTTGAAGCATTTCCATGGGTTGTGCTATCCCTTGATACCTCCTTCAGTCTCATGGGCTCCTAAGAACCCTATAGAAATAGATCTTTGATGGGCCTGTCCTGCTGGCCCCTCAGAAACACCCAGATGTGTCTGAATTTGTAGTAGGGTGGAAGGCAGGTCTGTGAGTTCTCAACGTTGGAGTATCTAAGACTTCATTACTAAAATGCTGATTTCAAGGCCTTACCCCAGACACTCTGATTTGGTAGGTCTGGTGTGCTGGGGCCTCGAGACCGTGTTTTCAGTAAGCTGCTCAGGGATTCTGGCATAGACGGTGGACTGAGAAACCCTGCTGTCTGAGCTGCAGCTCTGCCCTGTGTTGGCTACCTGTGTTCATCTCTCTGGCTGGATGCCAAGCTCCTGACGGGCAGGGGTGAGGGCTCATTCTTCTCCTCACCTACGTGTCTACCCCAGTGCGTGGCACACAGGGGACAGCAGTAAACGTCCGGGGGGTGAATGTGAGGAGACTTTTTACCAAGTTAAAGAACTGTTTGAAAAATCATCCTGTCCTGGGCGCACTGTGTTGACAGCAGGCCACCCTGGTTCCCACATGCTGAGAGTAGAATGTAGACAGAGGGCAATGGGAAAAGAATTTTGGAAACCTAGAGAACTAGCTCCCAACAGGCAAACAGTGTTCAGGCCCAAATCAGAGCCACATTGGCTCAAGTAAGTGTCTCTGGAATTGCAACAGAGGGGATATCAGGCAACTCCAGAAAAGTGGGCAACAGACACAGGCTGCATGATGACCAACTGCAGAAAGAGGGGTGTTACCCTCCCTCCTCCCCCACACCCTTCCCCAGACTCTGGTTTCCTCATGCCCTCAGGATTTCTTAGAGGGGAGCTCATTGTTTAAAGGCATTTTTAATTGTTTACAGTATTTGTTGGAGGCCAAGGTGTTTGACCTCAGTGGCAGGATTGGTAATTCCTACTGCAGAGATTCGGTCTTTGTGGAAAAATTGTCCAATACACACAGCCCTTTGAGCCAGTAAATCGTGTGTGTGTGTGTGTGTGTGTGTGTGTGTGTGTGTGTGTCCTGTCCTTGTTCCATGGTGGAGGGAGGCCTGAGCAGGCCACGGCTTCAATCTGGGGAAGTTCCTTGGAGCAAACGAGGTCTTGTTCAGGCGGCTTTCTTGGTTAGGCTTTCTGCCACCGAGGGGCCCTTCTTCCCCCGCAGAAGCCACGTCTCGGAAACCGCGTCCCCGGGCCGCCCCTGCCCTCTGGCTCACCAGAGCCTTTAGAGCTGTGGGACTGCGGCCGGCAGCGTCACCGAGACGGAGAGAAGACGCCATCTCTATAGTCATAGTACCTCACGGTTGCAGAGCTCTTAGCACGCCTGCCCTTCATGCCCTCCACTGAGCGCCTGCCGCGTGCTGCCTGGTCGAACCTTCCTGACCGAGCTTTGCAGCCTGTTCCTCCACAGAGAAGGAAACTGAGACTCGGGCAGAGTCGCTTGCGCTGGGGGTCACTGCTGGTAGTAGCAGAGCCAGGATTTTGACCCAGGTCCACCCGACCCCCACGCCACGCTCAAATTTCTGTGCTGCGTCTCGACTTTTTGCTCAAACAGTGGAATTTAAGATCGATACGTGTTGGTTGATCAGTTAGTAATGACAGCAGATTTGTCCGTTTTGCGAACCGGACGTGGGATGGGAGCGTGTCTTCCTTAGTCCATCCGGATGCCTTTCCCTGCCGGAGGCCCGAAGTGCTTGCACCGTCGAGCTCTGGCTTTGGAATTATAGGCAAGTTAAAGCAGGCCCCGGCTCGCGAGGGCCGATGTGCCCGAGGGGCTTCACAGAGATGTGGCTTCGTGTCCTCCACCAAGTTCCGAAGGTTCAGTGAACGTCGCAGAATCGAAAAACTGCAGCTGCATTTTTGAACTTCTTGTTTGGGAACGATTTCAAACTTACAAAAAAGCCGCAAAGATAAAAATAATACAGCAGCCCCTATATTGTCTTCAGTTTCCTCCACTTGCTTTATCATTTGCATGTTTCTCCCCCACTCCATATACATGTACATTTATATAAAACGGTTCAGAGAAAAATGTCAGGTATATATAATATACATCTGTATTTATTTCTCTCTCTAGCCATACGTACGTATATGTATGTATGTAAAATGTAGTTTTTTCCCAAACAGTGTAGAAGTGAGTCCCAAGCTTCATGGCCCGTTACTCCTAAATATTTCCGTGTGTCTTCTAGGACTAGGAGTATCCGATTACATAACCACACGCCCGACAAGCTGCTTTCACCTGATCTACCCTCGTCGCGTCAGTGTTGTTAGTTGACCTGTCCGTGTCCTTTCCGGCACTGCCCCTCAGTACAGGCTCCGGTCTAGGGTCAAGCCCCACATTTGGCGGTCATGTCTTTTCAGCCTGCTTTAATCTGGCTTTTATGATGTCGATCCCCTGTCTCTCCCACACCATTTTTTTTCCTTCACAAATTTGTGTCTCATCTTCGCGCGGGGGCAATGCTGCTGTTCCCAGTATCGTTCCAGCTTGCGTCTAGCTGCTGCCAAAGTGAGTACCGCGTGCCGTTTTGTTTTGTAGCCCGTTCTCCTTCTGTGCTTGGTGTTTCCTCACGGTTACACTGGTCGTATCATCACAGCCAGAACGCGGTCTGGATGAGGGGTGTCCCGTCCCCCCACCTGGAGCCGCACCATGGCCTCTGTCCCGTGTAGGTGATCATTTGGACCACCCAGTCAAGGTGTTGGATAATTTCTCCATTGTCTACTTTCTGGGGTCCCCCCCGCCCCCGACACCAGTGAGCCCTATGTGGGGAGTCTCTGGTAGACGACACAACTACTATCCGAACAGCAACTCTCGTAAGAGCACTGGCCCTGTGCTGAGCGCTGCGAGTTACAGACGGGCCTCTTTTGCTCCTAGGGAGGCTCCTTCCGTTTCTCCTGACCTACTCCCGCCTTCTCTCGGCTCAAAGCCCTCCCCTGGGTGGGCTGCTTCGGGAGCTGGGATCGGGTCTGCAGTTGTTGGTGCTGTGATTAGGCAGCTGCAGATGGAACTGGGGCAGAGAAAGAGAGAGAAGAAATGTTAATTAGAGGGCCCTGCTGAGAGGGGGAGACTGCCTCCAGAAGCCTGGCTCAGCTCCAGGAAGGGAGAAGCCGACTGGAGCGGAGGGGAGTACGGAAGTTATAATCACTGAGCTGCACTAGGAAAGCGTGGCCTGGTTCCGTGAAACTGAGCCCCGAGCCCCCGCCTCCGACTCTGTGGGCCCCAGGGCTTCGTCTGCAACATTCTCAGGGGGCAGCAGCATCCTGGAGCATCTGAGGGAGGATGCCCTCTGGAATGGGGCCAGCGGTCGCCAAGGCTTCTAAAAGACCACAAAACCCAACAGCCTCGTGACAAAGAAGAACAAGTCCCCACTTTAATCGCTTCAGAGCCCCCAGAGGAGCCACGTGAACTCCCGTTCAGACCCTGGTTGTGCACAGCCGTTCCAGGACCAAGTGGGTGCCGAGGTGCCTGACAGAGCTGAGCTGTGCTGGAAATACAAAGCTCTCCAACCTCACTGAGAAATTCCACCCAGGGCTGAGAGACCTAGGTTTTCATCCAGCCCTCGTGCAAAACAAAGCAAAGACGTAAATACAAGTGTCTTCATTCTTTAATTCTGTTGTATGAACGCCAGATAGGCCTTTGACAGGACCCACCTTTGGTTGGTGGGTCCTGTTGGAAACCAAACCCTGCATATAATGAATAAAATGAAACAGAAAGAGGAGTTTATTGCAAGACTTTTAAACTGCAGGCTGGGAACTCATGGCTATGGAGAAGTGAGTTCAAGGTTCCTTACAGACTAAGAAATATTTTATGGGGTAAATGCAGAAGTTATCTGGCTTTTTCAGCTGATTGGTTGCCTAGTTGTCTTCTTTTTTCTTTGGATCAGGGTAGCTGAGTCAGGGGAACAAGTAAGTCCTGAGATGTCATGAACAGACTTAGTATTTAGGGATTGGCTGGTGCCTTCTGCTGATTTCTTTTTCTTTTCTACTTCTTCTTCTTTTTTTTTTTTAAGATTTATTTATTTTTTTATTTTAGAGAGAGAGAGAGAGAATGTGCAAGGGGGGAGGGACAGAGAGAGAGGAAGAGAGAATCCTCAAGCAGACTCCACTCTGAGTGTGGAGCCCAATGAGGGGCTCGATCCCAGGACCCTGAGATTGTGACCTGAGTCGAAATCAAGAGCTGGCCCCTTAACTGACTGAGCCACCCAGGTGCTCTTCCTCTGCTGATTCTAAGAACTGTAAATTCCTGTGAGGTTAGATTAGGTTTCCTTTATGCCCCTATGTTGACCGTTTCCATTTTGTCTCTGACATAAGAAATTCCATTTTGTTTTGGTTCAATGGTCCCTGAAGAAGAGCTGCCAAGAAGCATTGTGTGGGTTCTCTACCTAGTTGGGAGGGTGCCCTGGAAGGCAACAGCACACAGACATTTTTCTATCCAACCATCCTTCATTCATTCTTTCAGGCAATGAATATTTCCCTCTCTCTTTTCAAAGATTTTATTTTTAAGTAATCTCTATTCCCAATGCGGGGCTCAAACTCAACAACGTTGAGATCAAGAGTTGCATGCTCTACTGACTGAGCCAGCCACGTGCGCCTCAATCAATGAATATTTCTTGAGTAGCTACTATGTACCCAGAGACCCAGGACACTGACCTGGAGATGGAGAGGGGAGAAAACTTCCTTATAATAAAAGGAGAAACAGTTCTATCCTGATTGGGTGAATAGATGAAATCTTTACTTTCCTATTGTTAAGAAAACTCTCCTAAAAGAAAAGAACTTTTTTTCTTTTACTCTAGGGAAAGAAAATAAAGAAACATAAGCAGATTTTTAATTAGAATTGACCACTAAATCTGTGAGATATGGGGCTGCTAAAAGGGTGGTATTTCACTCTGACATTGGGCTTTATAACTGGACACAACGCAGACCCTAGAGTGATTCAGTGCATCCCTATGCCCTCTGTCTTGAGCTTGTGGAAAATAGGTCAAGTGAGCCAGAAGCCGCCCAGAGGGAAGAGGCTGGAAAGAAGCTCATAGGCCCGCCTGTCTGGGGAGCAGAGGGTGGGGCCATGAGACGCAGGCTCCAGGATAAGAACCCCTGCCTCTCCATGGGACCCCCTTACAGCCATTGTGCTAACAGATGATGGATGCCGCAGCCGTCCTTTGCCAGTGGATTTTTAGGGAATGGAAGCAGCAGGGCTTTTTCTGAGCCAATGCACAGACTCCTGGGAACAGTTGAAATTTCTGCTGTTTAAGGAATTAAATGGTTGGAAGCTCACTCATCCATTGAAAATGCTCCCCCGGATTATACTGAAATGTTGGGCGGGGGTTTTTCCCGGTACAGAGAAATTCTGGGGCCGGATGGTGCGCAGCAGGAAGAGGCTCCAGAGACAAAGCCCTGCTTGAGGAGCCAATTCTGCAGGATGGGGGGTGGTGGCTGACAGCCCGACTTCCCCTTATGGGATTCAGCCCACCCAAATCCAAACCTGTGGAACAAACTCCTTCCAATAAGGCCTGGGACGAGAGCTCATGCTTTTAGTCATTTTGGCTATATTTTCAACCAGGCTGATGCCCATGATGTTATAGAGAGAAGGAAGCACACCAGAAGCCTAGTCTCTCTCTTGGGAAACCTACCATTCATCATCCTCACCAATACAGGGCAGGGCCAAGAATCACGAAGTAAGAAAAATGAAATAAACCAACAAAACAACTGAGAAGCCGGAATTGATGTTACACAGTGTTCCCTTGGTTTTATTTGTTTATACCCTACCTATTTTAAAAAACAGCATTAGAGGAACTTTCGATTGTTTACTTGTGTAATCTCTCAGGGCCCCATTCAGAATCCATTTACACAACTTTATACATAATTCTCATCCATTGTCCAAACTCTCAAATATAAAAAGCGACAAATAATTAAATGCGGAAGAAGCTACTGCAGCAGGTAGTAACTGGTAACAGCGGGAAATGACAGGTACCCACAAGAAGGGAGACAGGAAAACTGTAATAGTGCCAAGAACTTAAAACCGACCATCTGGGCCCATTTAGTGTAGGGTTAAATAACCCTTGGAATCTTAAATCTATTCTAGTTTGGGCCATTTATGATATTTTTGTAAGTAATCTGGAGTCTCTAAGAAAAGGTAAAATTATGTTCATTTTGTCTTTAGGAAATTGGAATATATTTAGTCAGGAAGATTTTTGTCTCACATTATTAAAATTCTAAAGACTTCTGTTTAAATGATTAAACTTTCAAGTATTGGAAGACTTAGTCATCTAGAAAGACTCGTGGTACAAGGTGCAGAGAAGCCCAAACAGCAAATTTTCAGCTTGAACACAGGTGTGCTTGGGGTTTAAATCAGTTGCTTCTTGGTACAAATTACACTTCTCATCTTAAAGGTATAATTTGGAACTTCACATAGACGTTTGCAGATAGCATTAATATGATTCATACAGCAATGAATCAGAACCTCAGGATCAATTTTTCAGTTGGAATCCATATGGGGTTACAAACGGATTCAGTGCCTCCTTAAATTAAATAGGAAATTTAGAAATAGAATGCAAGGTGTTTGATTTCCTACAATCATGTATCTTTTTGGTTTGGTCAGTTATGTCCTGGACCCCTGACATTGGCTGGGTGTAGGGACCACTGACCATAGTCTTTGGCTGCTAAGAATCCATTCCTCTTCTTACATAGAGGGAATTGTGGTGGAAAGCTGGGCCAAGCATCTTTCCTAGCCTGTAAGGGTATGGGCATATGACCCAGGATTGACCCAGAATTGGCCTTGCCCCTTGAATCCACAGGAAGTGCTAGTAATTGGTGAAGTCTACACTATTTTCGTAAGATAGGGAGGGATATTGGGAGAAATGGCTGCCCTTGGAAAAAAGCAAGGTAGCTTGTAATATCAATCATCTGTGATGTGATGTGATGTATGTGTGACAGCAAGACCTCTAGTGTCATACTTTGGGGTATGAGTGATGATGAGCCAAGGGAAACAGACAATATCAGAGAGAGACCCTGAATCTGCCCTAACATTTATATACTAGGGTGAGACATGGGTTGGATCTAGTGATGCAAAAGGTGAACATAATTTTGATAGTACTAGTAACAATAATATTTTATATTTTTGAATGCCCACTATGTGCTAAGGAATTAGTGTGAATTTCTTATTTAACACTCATTGTTTACATATATGGTAGAGCCTATTCATATCCCTATTTGACAACATCAATCATGACTGCTATCTTGCCAAATCCAGCAGCCACTCTTAAGTCCTCATTTTGATCTTTAGTGGCAGTAGAGAATATATTAATCTCTCCCCTTCTTTGGGAGATTACCTACTTTGTTTTGCAAAGTAGGTAATTATATTCTTTTGGTTATCCCATTTTTCTGGCCATGCTCTTTTGTTTGTGGTCTATACTTTCTCTGCTCTCGTCAGTTATGTAGAGGGGTGTCTGTCATCCTAAGCCTTCACACTCTGTATAGGCAATCCCATAATTTATAATACCACTTATACATTGATGAAGCTCAAATAATAACAGTTTATTGAATAGTTTCTAGGTTTTAAATTCTTTTCTAATTGTTTCACATGTAATAACTCATTTAATGCTCAACACCTTGGAGTAGGTCCTATTATCCTCCTGGTTTTATAGATGGAGAAAGAGAGGGAGAGAAGCTGCTCAAGGTCACAATGCTAATAGGAGGTGGAGGCAGAATTCCAACCCATGTGGTTCAGCTTGAGAGCCTGAGTATGGGACTAGAGATCATACAGCAATGGAGGCCCTCTTTAAGAAAAAGAATACAAAATTACAAATGAAAATTAAGTAGAAAAGTGAACATTTATTTAGAATGAGAAAAGAAATCATAATAAATTGAAAATTTAAAGGGCTGACAGAGGCTTCCACTTTTGGCTAAGATGGAATAACAGGCACCATGTTTGCTTCCTACCATATACGACCAACACCACCACACAAAAGTGGGCAAAATAAATGAGACTGATTTTTCAAGAGATTGGATATCAAGAAAGGATGGACACTAATTCCCCAAGAAATGGTAAACAAATGAAATAAACCTTACAATTGCCCTAACTTACTTCATTAAGTGTTTCCAGGCTGTAGTGCAAAGAAGAAAAAAATCCAGGCAGAACCTGGTTGATTCCCTGGATAAAGAAGCTGAGCTGAAGGTCAGGCAGGGCAGCTGAAGTTCATAGAGTACTGGAGAGGACAGAACTGCACAGAGAGAGAATTCCAAAGAACAGATGGTTCCCTTTGAGTATTTGGCAGAGCATTCATCAGTGTGTGTGTGTTAGAAAACTACACAAGGCCAGGGAAAGAACCATCAAAGGATTGAAAGGAACAATACCTGGAGTTTGTACAAGACCAAGAATAGTACCTCCTCCCACCACACAGACTGGAAATCCTTATAATTTTCAAAACATTAGGTAAAATAGAAGCACATTGCCTAAGTTGTGGGAAATAATTAACTCTCGACTGCTCTCACCTATGAAATCTTAAAAACAAGATGAAAAAGAACCAAACTGTTTCCTAGTAATTTAACTGCATCTCAGAACACAGCCAATAATGTTTATAGCAATTAAAAAATATCCAGCAGTCAAAAAGAAAAACTCGTAACTGGCTGGCATTCAATAAAAAATTACCAGGTATAAATAGAAGCAGGAATATATGACCCATAATAAGGAAAAAAATCAATAAAAGTCAACCTGAACTTATACAGATGTTAGAATTGGTGGGCAGGAACATAAGGCAGTTATTATAACTGCATGACATATGTTTAAAAAGGTAAGTAAAGACATGAGAGTCACGGAAAGACCCAAGTTAAATCTCTAGAGATAAAAACGATAATGCCTGGGGGTGCCTGCGTGGCTCAGTTGTTAAGCATCTGCCTTCGGCTCAGGGTGTGATCCTGGAGTTCTGGGATCAAGCCCCACGTTGGGCTCTTCAGCTGGGAGCCTGCTTCTTCCTCTCCCACTTCCCCTGCTTGTGTTCCCTCTCTTGCTGGCTGTCTCTCTCTCTCTGTCAAATAAATAAATAAAATCTAAAAAAAAAAAAAAATTAAAAAAAAAAGATAATGCCTGAAGCAAAAAATACATTAGAGAGAATTAATGGCAGAAGAATTAATTGCAGAAGAAATGAGTACTGAACTTGAAGACAAAGAAATATTTATCAGTTCTGAAATGAAGCAAAGAGAGGAAAAATAATTTTTAAAAAATGAACAGGGATATCTTCAAATGGCCTAATATATATAAGCAATTAGGTTTCTGAAAAGGAAATGAACAAAGAAAAATTATTTGAAGAATAATGGTCCTTAACTTTTCTAATCTCATTAAAACTACATAGAGCTTAATGACCCCAACCACAAAAAAATGAAGAAAACTATACCAAGGTACATCATAATCAGATTGCTGGGAAAATCTTAAAAGCAGCTTAGAGGAAAAAGGACAGGTTACACTCAGAGGAACAAGGATAATAATGACGGCAGGTTTCTCATCAGAAAATACACACACACACACACACAAGCAAAGCACAAGACAGTGGAGCAACATGTTGAAAGGACCGAAAGGAAAAAACAAACCTGTCAATACAAGATTTTATACCCAACAAAAATATTTTTCAAAAAGTGAAGGCAAAATAAAGACTTTACAGACATAAAGTGCTGAATAAATTTATCATTTATTGACCCATAGTACAAGAAATATTAAAGGAAGTCCATCAGGCAGAAGAAAAATGATACTAGATGGAAATAAGGATCTATAGAAAAGACTGAAGAATATTGAAGGTGATAACTACATGGATAAGCATATACGATTTTAATCTTATATTTAAATCTAGTTTTATAAAAGATAATTAGTCATCAGGAAATGCAAATCAAAACCACAATTAAATACCACCAGGATGGCTATAGCCAAAAAGACAAATAGTTACAAGTGTTGATGAGAATGCGGAGAAATTGGAACACTTATAATTGTTGATGGGACTGTAAAATGGTGCGGCTGCTCTGGAAAACGGTCTGGCAGTTCCACAAATGGTTAAACATGGAGTTACCATACGACTCAGCAATTATACTCATAGGTATACACCGAAATGAAATGAAAACATATATCCACAAAAAACACATACATGAGTGTCGTTGACCTTTTTTAAAAAAAGAGCCAGCTATTTTACCAGTAAAATTAGTTTATTTGAGAATAGCAGAGAATTGCAATTTGGGACAAGCCAACTATGGTGAACCATAGGCAAGTTCAGGGAACAGAGAAGAGGGGCTTGCTTTTATGAGGGAAAGAAAGAACCTGGGAGGGGCTGTTATAGCTTCTCATTGGCTGAGTGTGGTGGTTCCTCATTGGCTGCACTGTTGCTGGGAAGGAGGAATTCTTCCCCCATGGGGTATGTTGAGTGAGCTTCTTCCTGTTGGGGAATGTGAGATACACTTCTTCCAGTGAGTGGTAGTGCTTGAGAGGTAGTGAATGCATCAGAAATCCTGACTCCAGTTTAAGTGAGGTTTCCTTTATTTATTTTCAGAGTGTTCATATCAACATTAATTATAATAGTTCCAAAGTGGAAACAACCCCAATGTCCATCAACTGATACAAGTATTTAAAAAGTAATGTATTTATATAATGGAATATTACTCAGCAATTAGAAGGAATCAAATATTGATACATCTTACAACATGAATTATACCTTGAAAGCATGCTAGGTGAAAGAAGCCAGTCATAAAAGACCATATATTGTATGATTCCACTTATATGAAATGTGCAGAATAGGCAAATCTATAGAAAGGAAATTAGTAGTGACTTATGGCTAGAAAGATGGAGGATTTGGGAGCTATAGGTTAAAAGGAGTTTCTTTTTGGGGTGATAAAAGTGTTCTGGCATTAGATAGTGGTAATGATTGCACAATCTTGCAAATATAATAAAAAACACTAAATTGTACACTTTCAAAATGTGTATTATGTTGTGTATGAATTATATCTCAGTAAAGTGGTTACAAAAATGATAATTGTTTAAACAAAAATAATAACAATTAATTGTGAGTTTTATAACATATGCATAAGTAGGATTCATGAAACACAGTATAAAGGCCTAGAGGGAAGAGTTGGAAATATACTATTGTAAGGTTCTTATACTCCACATAAAGTGATATAATTTTACTTGAAAGCATACTGTCTATATTCATGATGTGGAGTACAACCCCCCAAAACAAACACTAAAATAAGAAAACGAAGAGTTCTAGTCAATAAGCCAAGTAAGGAGACAAAATGGAATTGTATAAAGTACTCAATTGAAAAAGAGGCAGAAAAATAGAGGGAAAAGAATAAAGAAAACATGGGACAAATAGAAAACAAAAAGAAGATGATAGGCTTAAAGCTAGCTTTATCAGTAATCATATTACATATAACACCAATTAAAGGTAGAGATTGTCCAATTGATTAAAGAAGCAAGAACTAATTATATGTTGCCTGCAAGAAACACACTTTAAATATAAAGATACAAATAAGTTGGATATTAAAAAATGGGAAAAGTTTACCATGTTAATACCAATCAAAATAAAGCTGAAATGGCTATATTTACATTAGAGAAAATAGAATTCAGAGTAAATGGTATTCCCAAGGATATAAAATGTCATTTTCTAATGATGAAAGAGCCAGTTCATCAAAAGGGTGTAAAAATCCTAAATATTATGCACCTACTAACAGAGCTTTAAAATACATGAAGTGAAAACTAACAAATGCAAAGAGAAATAAACAAATCTTTGATGATAGCTAGAGATTTCAATACCCCTCCCTCAAAAAATCAATAGAATACGTAGATAAATAAGAAAATCAACGAGGATACAGAAGACCAAATTAATACTACCCACCAACTAGACCTAACTGACATTTAGGGAGCATGCCATCTCTAATCAGAGTGGAATACACATTCTTTTCATAGTCCATTTACTAGGGTAGACCATATTCTGCAGCATGAGAGAGTCTCAATACATTTAAAAAGATCCAAGTCACTCAAAACATGCTCTGTAATCATAATGGAATTAAATAAGAAACCAACCAAAGAAAGATCTCTGGAAAGTTTCCAAATCTTTAGAAACTAAAGAATATACCTCTAAATGGGTCAAAGAAGAAATCAAAAGGAAAATTAAAAAGTATTTCAAACTGAATGCAAATAAAACCACAACCTATCGAAGAGCAGGTAAGAGCAGCTTTCAAGGGGTGATAAAAGGTCCCAAGGAAAGTTTCGAGGGTAATGGCTGTATTCACTGTCTTAACTGTGATGTGATTCACTATCTTGAGGGCGATAATTTCATGGGTTTATAGAAACGTCAAAACTTACCAAATTGCGTAGTCTAAATATGTGCAGTTTATTCTGTATCAATTATGTCTTGATAAAGTAGTTTAAAAAGTCATTTAAAAAGCTGACAGATGCTGCAAACATAAAATAATCCAGAAAATACCATATTTTCATTAATTAACCTTCTGGCACATCTCGAAAGTCCTTTTTTTCCTAGAAATTTTTGCTGAATACTCTTTAATTGCCTTTCTATATGGCAAAGATTTTGAAACATTATATTTTACAGCTAGAAGAGAAAGAATTCAGTCTTTCCTCTATCATTGCTAATCAGAATTGTTTTTTTATTTTTTATATTTGAGAGAAGTTTCAAACTGTTTTACTCCACTGGTGACAATTCTGCCTTCCACCTGGTATCATTAGATATCACCAGTAGAAGGTGAATCAGATACACTAAAATGAGATTTGCGTATGTTTTCATTTATGACGTACTTGCTGTTTTTAGTGGTTCTCTAGGATTGGCCCCTGTTAACATAGGAACTTCGATATTTTCTCTTTTGTGCAATTTCAGTTGTATAAGTTGCATTTTCAAGTATAATCACTGAGTGCCTGTAGGTGCCAGGCACTATTCGGAGTACTTCAGGCATAGCAGTGAATAAAACCAGCAAAAAAAATCCTTGTTTTCGTGGAGCCTACATTTAACGGCAGAAGACATAAAAGAAAGTAATAAAACTCAAAATTTATGGTATAATATATCATTAAGTGCTCTGGCCAAAAATAAAGCAGGAAATGAGGATGAGGGTGGAATTTTATAGAACAAGGTTAGGGCAAGACTTGCTGAGAAGGTGACTTTTGAGAAAAGATCTGAAGAATCTCGGGGTGAGAGCCATGGGGATATCTGGAGGGAGAATGTTCTCTGTAGAGGGACAGCACATGCAGAGACTTGAAGCTGGCATGTGTGGGGAGTGTGGAACATGCAGTAGCTCCTGCGGGGTGAAGAAGATGAGAGAAGTAGGAGAGGAAATCAGAGAGGTGTGGCATCCAGGGCTGTGGAGAAGTGCAGCTTTTACTCAGGGCACGATGGGAGCCATTGCAGAATTTTGAGCAGAAGGGTGACATGATCTGTTTTGTGTTTTAACACGATCACTGTTAGTGGGTCAAACAGTGGACCCTAAATGATTTTCAAGTTTTAATCCCCAATACCTGTGAATGAGAACTTACATGAAAATAGTCTTTGCAAATACGATACAGTTAAGGATCTCAAGATCATATCATACTGGATTTAGGATGGGCCCTAAACCCAATGACTGTTGTCCTTATAAAAAGAGGAATGGACATGGAAACACCCAGAGACACAGAGAAGAAGACAATGTGAAGACAGAAGCAGAGGTTGGAGTGATGTGTCTACAAGACCAGCGGAGGCCAAGTGTTGCCTACAACCAGCAGAAGCTAGGAGAGAGCTGTGGAACATGGAGGTTCTCCCTCAGGAGCCTGCAGAAGTAAGCACCTCTGCTGACCCCTGGATTTCAGGCCTCTGGGCTCCAGAACTGTGAGAGGGTAAATTTCCATTTTAATCCACCAAGTGTGTGGTAATGGTTACAGCTTCCTAGCTAAGGAAGACAGTAACATTGGCTTCGGTGTGGAGAACTGACTGGGGGCCCATAAAGGAAGCCCCTCAGGAGGCTACTGTGCCAGGCCACGTGAGACCGGGCGTGCTCGGAACACGGCGGTGGCAGTGCAGTGCTGAGACACAGCCAAATCTTGGAAGTATTTTCAAGGTGGAGCCGAGTGGCAAGTTGGAGGTGGGGTATGAGAGAAAGATGTTTGGCAGAAAGGTGTGTGGAGACTATGTAGCTGAAGAGGTGGACGGCGCTGGTTCTTAAGTTCATGTTTCTAGGCCCATGTCTCTCTGCAGACCACCAGTTTGCCAGCTTGCTCCACATTAAGATCTGATGACAGGGAGTGCTAGAGGGGATTTCAAGCCTGAGGAAGGAGGGGGGACATGTTCCATCATGAGAACTTCCTGTCAGTGACACTGCCACAGTTGCTGGTTCCGATTTCCTCATACCCCCAGAATCAGCCTCACTGGGCCCCCTCAGACATACCAGCGCCTGCTAGCTTCGGTTCCCTCCTCAGAGGTCTAGCTCTGTGCGCCCCACCTTGCGGACTGTAGGTTCAGATAACCCCAACGCTGCTTCTATTTCCCTACCTCTTGGGGTAGTGGCTGCTTCCAATGCTGACCACCACAGTGTTACCTCAGGGGTCCTCTTTTGCCTTTTCAGTTAACAATGATTTCTATTCAACCCTCTCTGTTAAAATAACTGTTGAGGTGTCAAGTTCCCAAACAGACTCTGACTGATGCCAAAGGCATCGATGACTCCAAGAAGCATATGTGCCGGGAGGCTGTGAGAGTAGCAAGGTTTGGAGTCTGGGTTTGGCCAACGTCTGTGATGCCTATCAGACAGCATGAGACAGCCAGGAGAGATGTTGGCTCTGAGTTTCGAGTTCAGGGGAGAAGTTTGGGCTGGAGATAGCAACGTGGAGGTCACCGACACAGACAGGCATTTAAAGCCACAAGACCGCAAGCTTGTCTGGAGATACTTTGGTCTAATTTTTCTTTTTGATCCCAGTGTCTCAGCACAGATCTTGGCACAGAGAGAGGCTTCATAAAGATTTGCTGAATGAAGGACACATGGTTGAAAGAATCAGCGAAAGGCTTTAGTTGAGTTGTTGTGCTTGCAACAGTAAACTGCTTTGAAAATGAAGAGGAAGTTTCCTAGGAATGGGAACTACTAGGACATGAGGAATGTGATGGACTTCTCATAATCCACTTGCGTGTGGGGCCAGTGCAGAAACCAGGGTGACTGGCTCCAAAGAGGGCATTTTCCTTTAACAGCAAGTCTCCCCTTGGAGTTTTTTTGGAAACCAAGGCTTGATTTCTCTCAGTCCGAAACTTGTGTTTGGGAAGGGAGGCTCCAGTTGCCAGCAGTTCGACATGAACATCCTCTGTCTGAGCTTCCTTAGGCTTTTTCATTTAGTGTTTCTTTCTTTTATTCATCCTGGCCTCACACTTACCATCCGCTTCAAATTCCAGTGAACTATTAATTATTCATCCCTCCTGGTCCTTTATCTCGGGAGCCGGACTCCCTCAGGGTTAGTGTCCCCTGTGGTGAGGTGAACAATGGCAGGTAAGGCCCTTTCTCCTCTGGCGGGGAGCTGAGTGAGGGCCAGGCAGTGCCGGGCCGGTGTCCCCGGTGGCCACCGTGGGCTGGTGCAGATGCAGGCCGCGGGTGTCGGGTGGCTGTCACCATTCTGTTTTTTCTGCTCGTTCATTGCAGCGGCGTCGGAGGTGAGCCGTGCAAGCCCCGAAGGAAACACAACAGGGTAAGAGAAAGAATCCTCAAAGCCAGGCCTTCTCCACTTGGACAACTGGACTGTAGGTCTGGTCGATGGGCCCAAGTTGGGCTTGATCTTTCCGGCGTGTGCTTTTGTTTTCATCCTGAAGAAGTTCCCTTTTCAAAGATCATTTAGCCAGATCTGCTCTTCATGTGATCATGATTATGTCAGCTGCAGCGTGAGGAGAAGTAAAATTAGTGAAGTTTAAGGAAATTTGATTTAAGATGCGATTGAAAACTACTCACTGGGCACCCCTCCGCATATATGTTTGTTTACCATGTTCTTGTCAGAAATATGTTGAGCAACAGCCGTGAATTTTAGCGCAACAATGTTTGTTATAGTAAATAGGAAAGTTTTGCCTTGCTTCTGATTAGGTTCTTTGATGAAACAATGTTTGCTGTGCCCTGTGTGTCCCTGCTCTCCCTGTGGGGGGTCCTGCTTTCCAGCCTTCCTTCCTCAGGCTGTGTGAAACCCTCCCTTTGCAGAGGAGCCCTGAGTGGCAGTGCAAGAGGCCACAGACTTATCCCTGTTGAGTGGGAATGTTGGAAGCAGGCAGGCTGCTGAATTGCTCAGACCTTCTTGCTCTTTCTTAGGGCTTAGAAGAAATAATCGACCTGTTTTTTTCCCTCTATAGTCCCCAAATTTTAGCTTGCAATCAGTCTCGCCACATTTTGGGAGGGCTTCAGGGTTGCAAGCACCGGTAAGGAGGCCTTGTCCCCTTCTCTGCCCGAGAGAGGCTGAGCACCCTCGCTTCTTCCCCATCTCCCAAGCCTGGCGTCTGCAGGGCAGAGGGGCAGCGGCTGATGGAAGACCACGTGGTGTGACGGGGAGAGGAGGGTGAGATGACAAGATCGCATCTCTTCCCTCCTCAATCCCTGCCCCTAAATTGATAGGGGCCCTTTGGCAGGCCTCGAAGCCAGGGTGGGAGCACCCTTCTGGCAGCCTGTCTGCAGACACGAGGAGACAGGGAGACTGGAGGGCCAGTCATTAGGAAGCATTCGTAGAAAATCGCCTGCCCTCCCAGGGCAATGTTTTAATGCTCGCAGAGACCACTGACAGACACAGCCTTTTTTGAGGGTTTTATTACGATTTTTAAGTGACTGCAGAGTCTGCTGTATGACTCAAGAGCTCAGTGTGTTCCCCTTCAGTAATGTTTAACAGAAAAGTTGGTCATTGGACCCATCTCCCTTCTTGTGATGAGGCAAAAATGAATTGGGTGAGCACATTTTCTTCTGAGGCAACGGGCTCTGTGAGAGACGGAGGCATGGCTGGCCCTCGCCGGGAACGCTCGTGCAGTTTGCTGGCAGTGGCCCTTTCCAAGCAGAGGCTCCTTCTCCCCCAGAAGAACTGAATGCTTCGTTTTCTCGTCCCCACTACCCCAGCCCATCCCCAGACCCTCAGGGGTGGCTACTTCTGCTTTTGGAATAACTCCTGGTGTCATCGAGCCCTGGGTTGGAAGCATGAAGAATGTTTTCCGGGAGGATATCCAGGCAGGTGGGGGACCCCTCAATCGGGGTTGTCAGAGACTTTGTTCTCCTTTTCTAACCAGAAGGTAAACAGTCATTCACCATGTGACATCAAAACCCTCACTAACGAGTGAGAAATGAATTTAGTTAGCATAAGGTATTTTTTGTATCGTGAGGATTTTTTGCCTGAAAGGATGATGTATTTTGGTCTCTTGGCTCTGACACATGGCTTGGGTGTATTTTTAACCAAAAAACATTTACTCTAGTCCATTTGAATGCCATCAATCTGCTTTTCTTCAGTGATGACCTTGGGCTCAGCCAGTATCTTTGACTGGTTTGTGACTAGGCACTTTTTTTTTCCTTTTTACCAAATAAATCCTTTTAATGTCAAAACAGGAGGTGATGTGACAAGTTAATCAGATATTGAAATATAAGCATAAAGAAAGGCAAAAAAAATGGGTAGTCAAAAGTTCATGATAGAAATTATTAATATTTCCCCAATTCTCTATATACTGCTAAACTCATAATTCCTTTAAAAAATGTTTTAAAATAAATGTTTTTTTAAACTGGTCAGGAAGAAGTGGTGCTTTTTACTATTAATAGGCACAGTGTAAATTTCTAGTGGCCTTGGGCTTGTGGGCAGTTTACTGTAGGACTGGGTTAGTTTATAGATACAGTGTGCTTGGAAAGACAAATAGGATAGAGGCTTTTGGCTCATTAATTGGCTGGCCCAGGACCCTGAGACTGGTGGATCCTGGTGCCGAAGGAGATCTAAATTGATTTCAGGGAAAATGCCAACTTGCCATCTCTCTCCCTGTCTCCCTTACTCTGCCTCTGTTTCTCTGCTTCAGCCACTCTTTCTCACTCTCTCTTTTTGGCAAACTTTACAAAATAGTGTATATAATTGCAGACACACACACACACACACACACACACTGAAAAAGTTCTAGAAATATATACCCCCTGTATTTTAACAGTTATCTCTGAGTGAGAGGATTACATAAGATTTTACTTTTTCCTTCATACATGTCTATACTTCTCAGTTTCTTTCAGTGAGTCTGCATATCTTTTTTCATCAGAAATTTTTGATAAACCAAGAAGTAGGATACTGCGTAACAGTGTCACCTATGATGACGGTAGAAGGCCACTTGCCCTGGGATGTGAAAAAGCAGGTTGCACAAGATTCTCCCCCACTCAGCTGTAATGTCTCTTTGGGGCAGAGACAGCACTGTGCTCACTGTCACCTCCCCGGGCCTGGAATAGCGGCTTCACAGCGTGGGCTTCCACACGTGTTCGTGCAGTGAATAATTAAAGAAGGATCTATGGTGAAAAGAAGGTGATTTTGGAGGAGACTACTAACTGTTCAGTGTTCGAATAGTGCTGCCAAAGACTCAGTCCACTTGTCATTAAAAGGACAATGAATTGAAACCAAAATGCTCTAATTGCATATAACTTAGGAAGGATCTAATAAGACTCACAGATTAAGCTCTAGTAGTCTTTTATTAGAGAGAATATTAGAGACGGGGTCCAGAAGTGGTTGTCTCTGTGGAAAAGTAAATCTGGCATATATTTTTTAGCCGAGAGAGCCCTTTGTTGGAATCCTAAATACCAGTATTTGGTCACATGCTAAAAATATCTATAATAACAATTGTGGGGTGCAGGGGAAGCTCCATCCTCTCCACATTTGACAAGCCTGTTCCTTTCAAGGGGAAATAATGGATTTAACTGGTGCCAAAGCTGCTTGTAGAGGGAGGAATCTGACCTTACAGTCTCCCCATTCCACATAACCTGGGTGTTCAGCCAGCCGGGACTTGAGGTGTCTGCCTGGCTCAGCAAAGTGCCCTTGCAGGTGGCTTCCAAACTCCCTGGAAGCAAATGTCTGCACGTATCTGGTCTAAAAACTACAGAAGTTCAGCCAGTTAGGAAATATTAACCTGCTTCCTATGGGAGACTCACCCTGGCTACCACTTTGATGGGGTGTCAAAGCTCTGCCAAAGGGATCTTTCCAGAAACTCCAATTTTATTTTTTTATTTTTATTTATTTATTTATTTTTAAAGATTTTATTTATTTATTTGACAGAGATGGAGACAGCCAGCGAGAGAGGGAACACAAGCAGGGGGAGTGGGAGAGGAAGAAGCAGGCTCATAGCGGAGGAGCCTGATGTGGGGCTCGATCCTGTAACACCGGGATCACGCCCTGAGCCGAAGGCAGACGCTTTAACCGCTGTGCCACCCAGGCGCCCCAGAAACTCCAATTTTAAAGCAGAACACTCTGGGATTTTAATGGTAGAGAATCCACATCCATAGTCTTTTTCCCTCAGACCACATACCTAGTTATCCTGTCTTCTCAGAACTCAGCTCTGTCATTCTGATGTTTTCAGAATATTTTTTGCTGAGTTGCTTAGAAAAGAAAAAAAGAAGCAATCAGTAATAACCCACAGGGCTTGTATTGGTGATAAGTGTCTAAGGACTAGTGGGCAATTCTTGCTTATCAAGTGGTCACTTTGCTTATTTGGCAGGATGAAAACAATTTTGTGAGCAAGTCATTTTTATTTATTTTGGTCCTATATAAAGAACTTGAGTTTTTTTTTTTTCACAGTGAGTCCAAAGTGAATATATTTTTAATGTCAAAATAATAAGAAAGAAGCCTGAAATGTCGACAAGGGGATTTCTCAAGCCCATTTTATGCTCAGCGTGAACTCAGCTGTGTTTCCTTATATGCGGGCAATCTGTGGTTTGCTGTCAGTCTAGAAGCTGATGTGTCTACGAGCTCATGGAAATAGGACTGCTTGTGAATGGTCTTTCTCCTGAAGATGGATCCCTGCTTGGCACGGATGGGTGTCCTTGTGTGTCCCTGCTGCCGTCCCGCTGTGCTTACTGTAAACCTCTCTTCAGCCTTGCAGCCCATTTGAAAAACCAGAGCCCTGAGAAGGGAGACAAATGAATTTAGGAAGGCCCCGACCTTCTAAAGCCTTTGTGGCCACTACTGGCTGGCTGGGAACTGTGAAAAAACATCTATTCATCTTCCCTGCCTCCTACACTCTCCCTGTCTCTCCTTATTCAAATATAAATTTGTGAAAATGGTTAAAGAGTAAGTGAGTAAGTAAGAACAGTGCTGCTTCCTGTGCAGAAATTACATGCTTATTTTGATGAGGGCCATTTATTTTTTAGATGCTTTGCTGCATGTTATATTGTCTTTGCACTCTGCTGAGCCACCTTGATTGGATACTGGGAGGAAATTATTTCTGAATGTAATTTTGTGCTTAATTTATACATTTGAGGCCCATGTTTTTATCATTATTTCTGCTAGCCTTTAAAACTCTATTAATACTTTAATTATGATTTTCTCTGTTTTTATAGCCTGAGGCCATTTGATGGGCAGGCAGAGTTTTATAAATAAGTAGATATGGTTCCTTTACAGAGAAAAAGAGGAAATAATCAGAGAAAGTAAACCATGTGGGGGAGTGACTATAATCGGTTTCCTAATTTAAATGAAGATCTGCCCACAGCACAGAGCTTGGCTGACCTGGTGAGACTGTGGCTCCCTGAAATGGTGGAACCTTCAGGAACACTTGTCCCCTGTGCTGTGGACACGAGAACGTCCTGAACACTCGTGTGCACTTGATATGAAAAAGGAATAGGATGGTACAGGAAGCTGAAGGCCTGGGGATGCTCGCCTTTCTTTCTTTCTTTCTTTCTTTCTTTCTTTCTTTCTTTCTTTCTTTCTTTCTTTCTTTCTTTCTAGATTTTATTTATTTATTTGACAGAGAGAGAGAGGCAGCGAGAGAGGGAACACAAGCAGGGGGAGTGGGAGAGGAAGAAGCAGGCTTCCCCCTGGGCAGGGAGCCCAATGCAGGGCTTGATCCCAGAACGCGGGATCATGACCTGAGCCGAAAGCAGACGCTTAATGACTGAGCCACCCAGGTGCCCCTGGGGATGCTAGTCTTGACTGATATTAATTGTCATGTGAACTTGGGCCAGTTACACGCTTTCTCTAAGCCTCGGTTTCTACATCTATACAAGTGTCAATAAGAGTATCTGTTTTTCCTGTCATTGTAGCAGCTTTATAAGGGAGAAATGACAGAACAGATGTGAAACGACTTGTTAAACTCTGGAGTGTTGTGCAAATATGAGGCTGCAGCCAGAAGCTGACAGCTTCTGGGCCAGATACGCATTTTATTTGGCCGATGCTGTATTTTTAAAAATAGACCTAACATTTAAAAATAGAACAATTTACATAACATTTTGGGTTTCTGGCTTCTCTTGTAAAACCAAAGCCTTGGGGCCACCTGGACCCCGTTTCTGTGTGGCAACAGTTGGCCCGAGTTGAATTGTGGCAGTCCCTTCAGATGGACCACACGCTTTCCACTTCCGTCAGTCTCTGCCCTTCCCTGAGCACGGTGACAACATGAGCTGTCCCTTTGCCGTTCATGTGCCCGCCTGGCTCCTGGGTCCGTTAGAGCTTGTGATAGTTGAAGAAGATGTTGGACAGGCAGCTTTGATTTTGTGGCAAAAAACCCGTTGTATTTGGAGTGTGAGATCGGAGCTAAAGCCACAGCTCTGGCATTTTTCAGTTGGGGCCACTTGGACAGGTCATTTTATCTTTTTGAGGCTTTTTCTTTATATGTAAAGTGGAAACTGGTAGCTGCCTCATAAGGTTTTGTAAAGGCTTTTCAGCTTATAAATAAGGATGAATGACACACTTATGTGTGTATTAGTAGGTAGACAGGTATTTATTACCCCAGTGAAGCGTTGTGTTACAAGCAACCACAAAAATCTCAGTGACCTCCAGCAATCACGGTATTTTTGCTTAGGAGTTTGTAAGTTGGATGGGTGGCTCTGCCTATCTCGGTTGGGCTCTGTCACGTGTCCGGGGGACTTGCTGAGACACCTGTGCCAGCTCAGCTCTGGTCCCCGCGCCTCACCCTGCAGCAGGCGAGCCTGTGCT
Source organism: Ursus maritimus (assembly GCF_017311325.1). Classification (NCBI taxonomy): domain Eukaryota; kingdom Metazoa; phylum Chordata; class Mammalia; order Carnivora; family Ursidae; genus Ursus; species Ursus maritimus. The sequence continues at coordinate 60,240,199 of NW_024423343.1, read as the reverse complement.
TGCTCTCAACGGCAATGTCAGGGGAACACGAGGGAGAAAGTGAAAATGTGGAAGCCCTTTTTCAAACATTTGTTTGTGTTATATTTGTTAACATCCTATTGACCACAGTAGGTCTCGTGGTGGCTGAACCAGAGTGAAGGGTTGGGACGGAAAGCCCCACCCAGAACGGGAAGGCACTGTGAGTTCTATAAGAAAGAGATCCAGGGAGGAGAGAGGATTTGGAGCCATTTTTGCCATCAATCTGTCACAGGTAGGGGAAGCTAAGCTCCTGAAACAAATAAATTCCCAAGCCATCTAATGGCTCAAAAGCAGTAGAAGTTCATTTCCCTTTAATAGTACGAGCCCTGGTCAGGGGGCGGCTCTCCTCCCACAGTGACCCAGGAACCCAAGCACCTTCCACTGTCTAGCTGCGTCATCACCATGGGGTTGACAAACTCCTTCCTAAAGGGCTAGGTAGTAAATATTTTAGCATGTGGGGGTCACGTGATTCTCTCACAACTACTCAGTACTTCCCTTATAGTGCAAAAGCATAGACCATAGACCATGTGTAAAGGAATGAGGGTGACTGTATTCTAATAAAACGTTATTTATAAAAACAGACAACAGGTCAAATTTAGCCCCTAAGTCGGAGTTTACTAGCCCCTTCCCTAGAACTATAGGCCTGATAGATATTGGGTTAACCTTCTAAGTTAACATAGAAGATAGTTTTATTAAATATTTTGGCCACAGGACAAGAGGAATCTCCACCTTTCCGTCTGCTCTCTTTATTTGCTATCTTGTACCGAACCACTAAACCAATTTCACGTACACATGTTTTATACAGCAGCTCCCCACTTCAAGATAGCAATTTCTGTGTCAGTGAGGGTAGCCTAACTGCTAACACCCCACCCCACCCCAAACCCCAAGATGTGTAATAGCACAAACATAATGGGAAAGTACGTAACAGTTAAGGCAGGTATTCCTGGTCGAAGAGTCTCTCTCCTTCACATGCAGATTCAAGAGCGTGAAGCTGCTTCCTTTCCCTCTTGGGGCCTTGCCGCCCTCTCATTTTGGACGGCCCCTAATGGATAAAAGAAGAAAGAGCATGGAGGAAACATATCTACTTCTAAAAAGCTTTGGTCATAAATGGCACGTTACCTGTCATCTTCCCACTGGAGATAATGTAGACACATGAGCACGTGTAAGTGCAGCAGAGGCTGGAAAATTAATCCCACCGCACGCCCAGCTGCAATCACATTACTGTGAAAGAAAGAACGGCTTTGGATGGACGCTAGTGTTCTTTAACTCTTACAGAATGACTCTTAGACTGTAAATATCCCAGTGCCTAACATAGTGTCTGGAATGAGATGAATATTTGGTAAATACTTATGGAAGGAAAGAAGGAAGGGAGGGAGGGAGGGAGGCAGGCTCCGGTCCATGTGTGTGTCTGCCCATTTACCAATAGACAGGACTATCTATCATGTGCTTCCCCATTTGGCAACATGGTTTATTCTTCTCAGTACAAAGGAATTATTTGTGTCCCTTGAATTCTGTAGATGGTATGCCACAACCGTACACGTGTTCTCTTTGACTTTATAAACCTAAAGGGAAAAGAATGAAACATTATTTATTTAACTTAAGGAATTAACTCATTCATCTTGTCACCTAAGTGTAAGTCGATGGGAAAGGAATGAGGAAGAAACAATATAAGAGCAATTGGATCACAGTCTCCTTAAGCATCTAGGGTCACCATCATCAGGGGTTCTCAGGATAGTGAGAGTGTGCCCGTGCCTTCCCCCTGGCATCTTTAAAGTATGTCTAAGAGGACTTTATCAAGACCACCTTCATCACAGGCCCTTGAAGTAATGCAGATGGCACTGTCCAGGGGCGGCCCAGGTCTGGCCGAGGGGGGCCTCTGAGTAGTTTTCTCTCTCTGGCTGCACAGACGGCACTGCTCTGCTCGTCCCCTTTCACTACCTGCTGCTGCTTTGGTGACCATGTGAGGCTGCTCTGTGGAATCTCAAGAGATCCTGGCATCTCGAGCAGTGAGGACAGTGCTGAGGGTGTAGGGACAGAGAGATCCTTGGTGCAGTGCTGAACATGATTACTGCAGGGAGGGGAGAGAGGCTGGAAATCATGGCCACCGCCCCACCTCGCTCGGGGAAGGGGCATGAACAGAGAGGTCTGCTGGTGCAGCTTCACATGATGGGAAACGGGCTGGTATCTGCTTTGGGCCCTGCCCCAGTGTACCCACCAGACTAAGGGTCTGAACTGCTGTCTTAGCCTGACCCTTTCTCACAGAGTTGACTTCCAGTGGCAGGTATGTACGGGCTGCTAGACACAGTGAGGACTGACCACCGATGAAGGGTGCTTTGGCTGGGGCTCCCAGCTGAGAATGGTTATCGCTTTTTAAAACATTGCCCCAGGCCCCACAAGCACCACCTCTAGGCAGGGTCTACAGAGGAAGGGAAAGTGGACATTAAAAAAAAAAAAAAAAAAAAAAAACCAACCCAATTTCCAGATTATATCTGGCCAAAGAACAAAACACCCATCTAATTACTTGACATAAATGGTCTAAGAAGAATTCAATATTGGCCAGTCTGGTAGTGTAAAAGAAGTTATTTTTGAGCATTTTGACACTGGCGTTCTGGCTTGAGTGGAAAGGATGGGCCACAGGCTCTGTTTTATTACATCTGTGTGGTTCATCCCCATGCATCCCACCGCATTGTTTCCATTTCATGACGCGAATTCATGCTGAATGCTTCACAGCCCACTTGTGTTTCAAGTGGAATGCTGGCGAAGCTGTAACCACTTCAGCAGCCACTGGAAAAAAAAACTACACACAGATATACAGTGAGAAGATACATAATCAGATTTAAATGGAATACTAAAAGATGTTCAAATTATCCACAAGAAGGCACAGTAAAGGAGACTAACCCCAGCTAGTAGTAATCCCAGGCAGAGATTATCAAAATGAATCAACACACATCCAGGCACAAGAACAGCAGAGAAACCACCAACCAACAGACAGAAAACAATAAAGCAGGAGACCCGTATCCAACCTTATCAATAATTGTGTCTAAACACACCAACTGTATTCTTTCTACAAGAAACTCACTTCAAATATAGTCATACAGGTAAAGGGTGGGGAAAGATTTTATTAGCTTTCTGTGCTGTGTAACAATACAAATTTAGTGGCTAACAACATTACACATTTGTAATCTCACAGTTCCTGTAGGGCAGAAGTCTGGATGTGCCTGAGCTGTGTCCTCTACCTCGGGGTCTCACTAGGCTGCAGGTGGGGCTGTGTGTCATCAGGTGGTTTGGCAGAATTCATTTCTTTGGGGCTGTGGGACTGAGCCTTCAGTTTCTTATACACATAAATTTATCATCTTAGATGAAATGGACCAATTAAAAAAGAAACAAACAAAACCCAGCAAAACTAACCCAAGATAAAATAGGTAATATGAATAGTCTTATAACTACCAAAAGTAATTGAGTCCATAGTCAAAATCTTCCATATACCTGATGATTTCACTAAGTCCACCAAATATGTCAAAGAAGAAATAAATATTACACAATCTCTCAGAAAATACAAGAGAAACACTTCTCAACTCTTTTTATGAGGCACTACTACCCTGATATCAAAACTAGATTAAGGCAGTACAAGAAAATACTCTAGATGAATATCCTCATAGACACGAAAATCTCCAAAATACTAGCACATCAAATCCAGCCATATTTAAACAAACAAACAAACAAACAGAATACTATACCACAACCAAGTGCGATCTGTCCTGGGAATGCAAGGCTGGTTCAATGTTTGAATGCAAATCAATGGAATCTACCCTATCAATGGTCAAAAGAAGAAAAAGCACATGATCATATCAACTATTACAGAAAAAGCATTTGAAAACACAATTCAACATTGACTTGTGATTAAAAATTTGCAGCAAGCTAGGAACTGTGGAGAACTTCACCTGATAAAAAGCCTTGAATGTGGCAAAACCAACGAAGGCTGCTTAGATCCCAGACAACATTACAACATTGTTTTCCTTGTCCTGGTGTGGTCCAACTGTCAAGTTCCAGGAAGCACCACTTCCAGAATTGTGCTCGTTAGTTCCACCAATCCAGAGCCTGGCAGTTGGCGTGGACACAGGCAGCAAAAGTGAGCCCTGCTCCTTATATCACGTGGCACTAGCACAGGACTGCACACTGGCTGTCTTTCTGTGACGACATTGTGCAGGAACAGCACGATGACGACAACATTAGGCTGGTGGAGAAGCAGTTTGCTGAGCAAGGACAGAGGCTCCAAGAACAAGGCCATGTGGCGTGAAGCTGGCAGTTCAGCCGAGCCTGGGCACCTCCTGGAAACTAGAGCTGGCAACCAGCCTCACCCAGGAAAACAGCAGGGACTTAGAAATGAGATTTCTGAAAGTCCATAAGTACTTTAGGGTTGAGTCAGAGTTGTAGAACCAGCTGAACACGGACCTTTAACTAGCAGCACCAAGCAACAAAGTAGCAAGAAAGGGCTGGCTGAGGAGACCTGGGAGAATTTTTTTTTCTATAATGAAGGGACTCAGAAATGAAAAGCTTTGCTTAATTAATTGTTACAGCCTGCCAGAGATTCCAAACAGCAGAATCATAAAGAGAAATGTCTCATGAAGGTTATTCTCTTGTGCAGATGGGTGCGCTTGAATCTGTAGCCAGGCTCTTTTGCTTTTGAGCTGATTTCTGTCAGCCAGACTTCCCATACTTTCTTCTTAATGACCTGGAACTTCTTGACGTTTCCAAGCTCTTCCTTGAGAAGTTTGGTCTCTCAGTCAGTTCAGGTAGAAAAAAATGAAAAGTTCAATAATGAGGCCAAGGCGGAAGTATAATTTGAGGGGTTCAAATACTTGGCACACACTCAAAAATGGGTATGGGGTATCATTTTCCTCCTTGGTCCTACAAGGATTGCTCACGAAATGCTGCAGTTTAGTTGCTCAGAGAATCTGTCAAAGGGATGCTCACCGTAGCTCTGAAGTTGAGCGTCCCTGGTTCTCAAGATGCTCTCAGCAAAGAAAAGCGTAGAATGTTGCAGAGGAGAAGTGGTGTGGGCAAGTCTCCAATAGAAGGCAGCTCTTCTCAAAGGAAAACCCAAAGGATCTTTCAGTGGCCAACAGAACCCCCAAATCCTTACTTAAGAATCACAGCCTTGGAGGCAGTGTGGTGTGGTAGAGAGCACCCTGGCCTGGGAGTCAGAGAACCCGGGTTCTGACCCACCCTTGCTCAGTGGGCTAGTGGTTATGGTGGGCTCTGCAGTCTGGCTATCTGGACTCAAAGGCTAGACATGCTATTTTCTTACTGTGTGGCCTTGGGCAACTTAGTTCACCTCTCTGTGCCTCAGTTTCCTTACCTACATATACAAAAGATGATGCCCGTCTCTACCTTGTAGAGTTGCTGTGAGAATTAAAGGAATGACTTCTGCATGTAGGGAACATCTGGGAGCATCCCTGCTCGTGGCAAGTGCGGTAGAAGTGCCTGCTCTTGTTAAACACTACGTGGGTCCTCGGACAATTCCCTCGCTGGTGCCGGTTCCCTCAGTTGTAAAGCTAGAGGGCTGGGTTAGGCCGTTTTCCTCAAAATGTGGCCTTCTAGCATCAGAATAACCTAGGCTCTCAGTTTAATTAAAATCTCTTAGAGTGGAGCCTAAAGATGGGCATTTAAAAATGCTTCCGAAGTGATTCTTGGCATGTTTATTCAATTGTAGCTGTCCCTAGGGAAGCAAATAAGCAACAGCAGGCACTGAGGTGCTGTGGGGGGAGGGGAGAATGTATGCCCGTCAGGGTGCAGGTACCCCTCCGACCCGTGAATGGAGAGCCACAGAGTGGGACACAGGCTGTGCCAGTGCCCGGCTGCCTTCAGAGGGCGAATCACAGCTGCATTTGGATGAGTAGCCTTTTCCGCGAATGTTCGGACTGGTCGTGGAATTATCCGTGAAAAGTCTCCTTCCAGTTGAATGGACTCAGGTGAACCCTTGCATCCTGGGGATAGTAGCATTAAAAAAAAGTCACTTGTTGGGAATCAGAATGAATTGCTCCCTCATCTATGCCCCCATCTGCATTACTTCTGTCCTATTTTAATTTGCATCCTGCTGAGTTACAGTCAGCAACGTATGTGTCTCCCCCGGAAACGACAAGCAGCCTAAATTGAGGCCAGTGTCCTATCCATCTCGGTGGTCCTCTCTCCTCTCTTGCTCTGGCATTTAGCACAGTGATTTGCACATGGTCATCATTTTATAAATCTTCACTGAATGAATCAGCAGAGGACCCAGTTTGAACCGCGTCCCTGAGATGGAATTCACCAGTCTGTGATCCCAGCACGTAGGCTGTAACTGATGAGACCCACGGACACAAAGGCAGTGGAAAAACCCTGCCTCCATCACAAAAGCCTTTGCAATATTAATACCGTGGAAGATATAAATCTTAATTAGTAGCAGGAAAAAGTGATAATGTCTCAGGGTTCTCAAAATGTCAGCTGGTGGCTGGGCAATCAATTCATTTGCAGCCGCTAACCATTGCACTGTGATACTGAAACCAACACTGCTCATTAAAGGTGTAATGACAATCAGCCACATCGCTGCTAATTGGTTCTTAATACTTCAATTACTTGTTTTTATGCCAGTCGAATTTAATCAAAAGGGGTCAGAGAGTATTACAAGGCTTATAATTTTTAAAAGATTTGCATATATTACCTTTTATGGCTATCTTTTTCAAAATCCAAGTGGAAAAAAATACCTATATTTATATATACTTTACTCACTCATGCAAGCTTTTGGAAGGTGAAGTTAATTTTTGATGACAAATAGATATGAATATTTCATTCAACAAGAGGTGAATTTTATTACTTTTAGACTTTGGTTCCATATTCTATTTCTTTATCGGATGCTTGAAGATAACCCTAGGTTGTTTCCTATCTTGAGAAAAACTCTCATGTGCCCCCTTTCTCCATCATCTTGTTTTTCCCTTCCAGTCCTTGATACGTGTTTGGGGAAAAGTGGTTTACAGCTCCTCTGTTCTTCACCCCTGCAATGTGGCTTCTGCCTCTGTTGTTCAGCATCTTTGAAAGCCACCAGGAGCCTTCACTGGCTAAGTCAAGTGGTTGTTTCCTGTTCCTCAGTCTCCTGGTAGCCTTTATCACTACTGACAGCTCTGGCTGTCCATGGCTGGGATCCCCACTCACCCCTCTGCCAGAAATAGTTTCTGGAAAGGGGTTAATAGCCTGCAAGACAGGCAGGGAATATGAGCGTAGGGCCTACTGGGCTTAAGAGGGTAAGGGAAACCCTGGGGCAGAAGTGGTGGCTTCTTTCCAGGAAAAGGCCAATGGCCAGTGGGTTAGAACACCCTGGAAAAGAAAAGGCCATGGAAAATTCCAGTTCAATTCTGGGCTCATGTCAGTATTTAAGGGAACAGAATGGGAGCATGTCTCTGAGAGGATTTCAGATGCAGAGCAGGCTGTGTTCAGTCAAGTCTCTAGAGGTAAAGAGAGGACGCTCAGCCTTGGAAATAGGATGGGCAAGAAGAAGAGAAAGCAGGCCCCAACCTGGTTTCTGTGGCACAGCACCGGGCTTTTCCTGGGTACCAGACCTGGGACAAGTCCCCATGTGGAGTTGATTGGAGAGCCCGCATGTGGGGTAGCGACTTGGAAAACTCCCTGTTTCTCCTTTACTGTCACTACTTACCACATCCACAGCACCCCTGACACCGGCTGTGTGGATTTTCCCCACCAAGCAATTTTGTCACTATCTGCCTGGAGTTAGAGATGACCCAACAGGTTAAGGGCTCAGTTCTACAAGGTTCTCCACCCACCACACACACACACTTCAGACACCAATTGTAAGTAGTAAGCCCCCAGGTTACCCTAATTTCTGTCCACCTTGGCTACAAATTTGAGGTTCCCATGACCTCCTCCTTGGATTAGACCATTTGCTAGAATGGTTCACAGAACTCAGGGAAGCACTTACTTATACTTATTGATTTATTATGTATAAAGGATATGATAAAGGATACAAGATGAACAGCCAAATGAAGAGATACATAAGGTAAGGTCCAGAAGGGTCCCAAATGCAGTTGCTTCTGTCCCTCCCTGTGGGATCCGGGTGCCCCACCCTCCTGGCATGTAGATGCATTCACCAACCCGGAAGTAGGCTTCATCATACAGGCACGATCAGTCATCAACTCAGTCTCCAGCCCCTTTCCCTTTCCTGGGAGTTTAGGGGGAGGGGCTGAGAGTTCCAAGCTTCCAATCATGGCTTAGTCTTTCTGGTGACCAGCCTCCACCCCGAAGCCAGCAGGAGCCCACCAAGAGTTGCCTCATTAGAAGAAAGACACTTCTATATCACCCAGGAAATTTCAAGGGATTTAGGAGCTCTGTGTCAGGAACCAAGGTCAAAGACCAAATATTAGGACAAAGAAAGCTTCTAGTGTTTTGATAATTTAGGAAATTACAATGTTTTAGGAGTTCTGTGCCAGAAACTAGGAGTAGAAACCAATAGACAGATTTTCTTCTATTATTCCCCAGGTAGACTGTGTGGACGAGGCCACTGCTGCCCAGGGTCTTTTCCTCTTTTGGTTTTTGGACATTTGAACAACACTGCTTGCTGGCTTATACCTACAGTTTGCAGATGGCAGCCATGACTACAAGACACTGGGAAAGGGCAGACATTCTCATGGCTCCTCCTTGTCTCGGTTCCCCATGTTCAATCCTCATCCCTCTTTCCCTCTCTGGTATTTCTGGCTTGATGATCTGGTCTCTCTAATAGCTCCAGTTGGAGAGACCACAAGCTGTGGGGATTGAGGGCTTTGGAGTTAGGTAGACCCATGCTGGAAAAGCTGCCCCCTACTCAGCCTTTGTAGGTCACAGTTTCCCCATCTGTAAATGGCGTCATTCAGTTGTTGTGAGAATTACATATAATAAAGCATTAGAAGAGCCCACAACAGTGGCAGTCACATTGCTGGTCATTGTCTATTTTAAGCTCTTCCTTTCTTCCATCCCTATATCCGCATTCTCCAGCCATGAACTCATCCCCAAGGCTGGGTTCCACACTTCTAGTGGCCTGGGGGCATCAAATGGATGGCTTTCTCTTTGTCAGATACTATGCTACCCCCTGATTTATGTCATCTCAGTTACTGGCATTGTTCCCATTTCAAATGAAGAAAGAGAGACTTAAAGATTGTGTAACTTGCCCAAAGTCACACAGCTAAATTCAAACTCAGGTTTGTTTGACTTCAAGGAGCTCATATGTTTCATATCTACATTTGAACTCATCTTCCCCAACCAGACTTCCTCCTCTCCAGAGGAAGAATACAAATAAAAAATTCCAAGTTCTCTTTGACTTTTCCTTTCTTATCACTTTTAGCACCACCTCCTACCCCACATTCAACCACTCATCATTTTGTCCAGTTCTTTATACTCCTAGCATGTTCCTTCTCCTCCTCTCCTTCCACCATTGCCCTGACTCATGGTCAGCCCCCAGGGTTGGGGTTCCCAGTCTGCTTCCAGGAGGTACATTCTTTCCTGGTTGTTCCTTGCAAAGCATAGCACCATGGTTTGCAGCATAAACCCTGGAGATGGACTGCTGACTGTGAATACTGCCTCTGCCCCTTACTAGCTATGTGGCCAGAGGCAGGTTTCTATAACTGCTCTGTGCTCTGGCTTCCTAGTATCTACCTTGAAGGGTTGTCATGACAGTCAATGGAGTCAGTGTTTATAAAGCAATTAGAACTGTATCTGCCACATAACAAGCAGTATATAAAAATAAATAGTGACTGGACAAATGGTCCTCAAATGCTGATTTTGGAATTCTCTTAAGAAACTTCTTCTTTTTTTTTTTTTAATGTTTTTTTATTATATTACGTTAGTCACCATACAGTACATCCCCGGTTTCCGATGTAAAGTTCGATGATTCGTTAGTTGCGTATAACACCCAATGCACCATGCAATACGTGCCCTCCTTACTACCCATCACCGGTCTAGCCCATTCCCCCACCCCCCTCCCCTCTGAAGCCCTTAGTTTGTTTCTCAGAGTCCACAGTCTCTCATGCTTCATTCCCCATTCTGATTACCCCCCCTTTCTTTATCCCTTTCTTCCTCTACCGATCTTCCTAGTTCTTATGTTCCATAGATGAGAGAAATCCTATGATAATTGTCTTTCTCTGCTTGACTTATTTCACTTAGCATTATCTCCTCCAGTGACGTCCATGTTGCAGCAAATGTTGAGAATTCGTTCTTTCTGATAGCTGAGTAATATTCCATTGTATATATGGACCACAACTTCTTAATCCAGTCATCTGTTGAAGGGCATCTTGGTTCCTTCCACGATTTAGCTATTGTGGACAATGCTGCTATGAACATTGGGGTGCATACGGCCCTTCTCTTCACTACGTCTGTATCTTTGGGGTAAATACCCAGTAGTGCAATGGCTGGGTCATAGGGTAGCTCAATTTTTAACTTTTTAAGGGACCTCCACACTGTTTTCCAGAGTGGCTGTACCAACTTGCATTCCCACCAACAATGTAGGAGGGATCCCCTTTCTCCACATCCTCTCCAACAATTGTTGTTTCTTGCCTTGTCAATTTTTGCCATTCTAACTGGCGTAAGGTGGTATCTTAGTGTGGTTTTGATTTGAATTTCCCTGATGGCTAATGATTTTGAACATTTTTTCATGTGTCTGTTAGCCATTTGTATGTCATCATTGGAAAAGGGTCTGTTCATATCTTCTGCCCATTTTATGATTTATTTGTTTCTTGCATATTGAGTTTGAGAAGTTCTTTGTAGATCTTGGATACCAGTCTTTCATCTGTAGCATCATTTGCAAATATCTTCTCCCATTCCGTGGGCTGCCTCTTAGTTTTTTTGACTGTTTCCTTGGCTGTGCAGAAGCTTTTTATCTTGATGAAGTCCCACAAGTTCATTTTATCTTTTGTTTCTCTTGCCTTTGGGGATGTGTCATGAAAAAGGTTGCTTTGGCTGATGTCGTAGAGGTTGCTGCCTATGTTCTCCTCTAGGATTTTGATGGATTCCTGTCTCACATCGAGGTCTTTCATCCATTTGGAGTTTATCTTTGTGTATGATGTGAGAGAGTGGTCAAGTTTCATTCTTTTGCATGTAGCTGTCCAATTTTCCCAGCAGCATTTATTGAAGAGACTGTCTTTTTTCCACCGGATGTTTTTTCCTGCTTTATCAAAGATTAGTTGCCCAAAGAGCCGAGGGTCCATTTCTGGGTTCTTTATTCTGTTCCATTGGTCTATGTGTCTGTTTTTGTGCCAGTACCATGCTGTCTTTGTGATCACAGCTTTGTAGTACAGCTTGAAATCCGGCATTGTGATGCCCCCAGCTTTGCTTTTCCTTTTCAACAGTTCTCTCTTAAGAAACTTCTTAATGCTAAAGAATTCAAGACCAGGGTTATCCCAAAATATGTACCCAGGCTGACCCTGCTGCTCCCCCGGAGCAGTCCTCTGCTGGTTCTCCCTGATCAAACGTCCCTTGTGCTTTCCAGCTCGGAGCCTCACATACCTGATTTACCACTTACCCTTCCTTCTCCTGTGTTCTTACCCACTTATCCGGTCTCCTTTAGGATTCCCCTTTTCTTTTCTTTTTTTTTTTTTTTTAAAGATTTTATTTATTTATTTGACAGAGAGAGACAGCCAGCAAGAGAGGGAACACAAGCAGGGGGAGCGGGAGAGGAAGAAGCAGGCTCCCAGCAGAGGAGCCTGATGTGGGGCTCGATCCCAGGACTCTGGGATCACGCCCTGAGCCAAAGGCAGACGCTTAATGACTGCGCCACCCAGGCGCCCCAGGATTCCCCTTTTCTGTGCAATCTCCCCAGCCCATAGCACTGGGCCCTGCTGGGACTTAGGATGTATTGCACTCATTTTGCAATTCCTTATGACCTGCCAGGTGATATTTCTTATATTCCATTCTTGTGCATTTTTGTTTAACTTGTCACAATACTTATGTTTTGTCTACATGATTTAATTTTATGTTTAGCAGAGGTAGAGACCCTACCTTTTGCTTCTTTATGTTCTCCACTGTTTCTGGGAAAATATCTTGCATGTGATAGATGTCCTGTAAATATTTCTTGATTGCATCATGAACCACTTTAAACAAAAATGGGTAACATGAAATTTAAAAACAAGATTAAGTGTTACTTGGTTTCTTAGTGAGATCTTTGTTTCATTTTTAAGATTTGGAAGTCTTTAATTAGCAATGCATTTATCCTATTTGGTACTTTGAAACAGAAGATGTTAGTGTTATAGTACTTTAGTGTTTTCTTGAAGTGTCACATGATGTGTAAATAGAATATCGTTTGACTGAATTATTTACATTTGGATATTTTAATGCATGAAGGGGACATTTTTAAAAAATTGGCCCAAAGTCAAGTGAGAAGAATATAAATTATCACCTAATTTAATTTTAAGATTACATAGAAAACCTCAAGAAACATTACCATCATTTAGTTCTCCTTGCCTTTGGAAAGAACCGGCAATTTCAAATCTATCCATTGAATCTATAGTCTCTCTCTCTCAATCTCTTTCTCTTTTTCTTTCAATATTCAGCTCACTCTCATAACCATTTTAATTTCCAGTGCCTTTCACTAGTAGGATTTTATCTATCATTTTAAGATACCCCAAGTTCTTTCTATCAAAAGGCAGAGTAGGAAGAGAGGGGGGAGAAGGGGGGAAAATAAATACAGTTATTCCTGTGTCTGGTACAACTCTTTAATATGGCAGATAAGGACCAAGTCACCTCCCTGGTAAAGTCATTTATTTAGTCTTCTTAATCTTTTCTTTACACTGAAAAATTCTAGATTCTTGACGTTTTTCAGGAACTTATACTCTAGCACTTTAATTTTGCAGCTCTCTTTTCAACTCTCTCCAGTTCCATAATAAAAGTAATTAAATGGAGTTTCTTATAGCTAGTGCTTTTTTGGAAGGAATTTGCTTTATTGGAATCTATCCTCCTCCCATTTCTTTTAGTGTAAAGATGAACCGTACAAGAACTAAAGAAGTCATGGGGTCTGTTCATGACTCCACATTAGCACATGTCTGTGCGTGTGCTGTGTTCTCTTAAAAGACCTAACTTTATCTGACATCAGTAAGAGGTGTCCAAACTCCCCTCCTGGACTGGGCCTTGGGTTTCTGGGAACCTGGCCTGATGGAGAAAACAGAATGGGTTTATGGTGAAAACATGGTTTATAGCATGGGAATCTTAAAGACCGTTTAGTCCAACTTCTTCTAGTGGACTTCTGTTGTTTTTGCCCATTCAGTATCTTTCTCCTTTCATCTGGGAACTTAAGTCCCATTTCCTGTGGGGAACCCGTTTCACGTGGCTTGAGTGGGACAGACCCTGCCCCCATCTGGCAGGAGTGGGTATTTTCCGAGGCCTGGCCAATCAGAGAGCTCCATTTCTCGATTCATAGTGATCGGTTCAGGGCGGGACACATGACCCAAGCCAGCCCAGAGGCCTCCCTGGGACCTTGCTCTTGGAGCTATTAGTCCACTGACAGGGCTATAGATGGGGTGCCCTGGGTTGATGGTGGCCAGCTGGTTTTCATGTAGGGAAATCCTGTTAGAAAGATAGAGAACTCTGATCAGATCTTTTGAGTGATGCCTGAAATCCATCTATCCCTGGATATTTCTGGAATGTGAGCCAAGAAACTACTTTTTTTAAAAAAAGGTAGCTTGAGATGCCTGGGTGGCTCAGTCGGTTAAGCATCTGCCTTCAGTTGGGGTCATGATTCCAGGATCCTGGGATCGAGCCCTGCATCAGATGGGGATCCCTGCTCAGTCTGCTTCTCCCTCTGCCTCTGCCTCTCCCCGCTGGCTTGTGCCCTCTCTCACTCACTCACTCAGTCTCTCTCTCAAATAAATAAATAAAATATTTTTTAAAAATAAAATAAAAAATAAAAAAGTAGCTTAATTTCTTCACTCTTCTTACCTTTACCACCAATACCAGTAAAATTTTCTTGCTGATCACAAAATAATTCCGTAGTTTTTTACTGTAATATAACGTATCAAGTCATGCATCTTCTTCGTCACCTATGGTTCTAACCATGAGAAAAAGAGGGGAAAAAAGCTGGTTGAAGTTATGTTTCTGTCACTTATAGATAGTATTGTGACTAATATACCCCTCATTTTTATACACGAGGACACTGACAGCCAGAGAGGTAAAGTGACTACAGTAGCCTCTTAATTAGAATTCTTGCCACCAGTTGAGATTCCTCCCTTTTCTCCCACTTCCAGCCTGCTCCTCCCCTTTTCTCTCTGATGCCCGAATGATCTTTCTTTTTTTTTTTTTTTAAAGATTTTATTTATTTATTCGACAGAGATAGAGACAGCCAGCGAGAGAGGGAACACAAGCAGGGGGAGTGGGAGAGGAAGAAGCAGGCTCCCGGTGGAGGAGCCTGATGTGGGGCTCGATCCCATAACGCTGGGATCACGCCCTGAGCTGAAGGCAGACGCTTAACCGCTGTGCCACCCAGGCGCCCCCCAGAATGATCTTTCTAAACCACACACGTGATTCTATTATTGCTCTCCTTATGGTAACCAGCGACTCTCCAGTTGCCTGTATTCGCCACATGGCTCAGGAGACCCTGTGACCCGGTCTGTCTATGTCTCCACACTCCTGCCTCTGCTTCTCCTGGGTATTAATGCTCCCGCCGTGCTGAGGTACTTGTGGTTCCCCAAGCATGTCATGCCATTTTATGTTTCCCTCTTTTGCCGCTAGAATTCCTTTTGTCTGGAATGCTTTTTATGTCCTATGCAAACTTTGAGCTTTTATTTGTCCTTCAAAATTAACCCAATAAAAAAAATCAGCCCAGTCACCATCCCTTTCCCTGAAGGGGCTCAGTACGTAATTTGAATTCAAGTGACTTCCCTGAGATGACTCGGCCGATGGCCAGGAGGAGAACCCAGGTCTCCTGACTTCCAGCCCAGTGTTTTCCTGGCCCACAAGTGCTGGAGCTGGAAAAGGGGTGGGCCCTTAATTCTGCACCGTTGACCAAAGCACGCCAGTCACCCTGGATCTGCGCCGCAATCACTCCCCTCCCTGGCATCTGGGATGGGAGCAACAGACTTCATTTTACAGGATTTTTAGTGTGCTACCAATTATTGCTCTCTTTCAGGTTATGCTAATAGTATAAAATGCACAATGCTGCTCACTTTTCTCTAATCTGTTCATACATAGTGGTAGCTCCCGGCTCTAAGCATCTGGCCTGCTAACTGCATAGTAAATAATAGTGAACACGTTGTAAGTCTTAATGAACTACTTGAATGAAACGGTTTCAGTATAATCGAGACACTATTGTGGTTATTAATAATATCAGCCATCGTGAACAGGTGCCTGGCCCGCTCTGGCCCCATTAAATAAGAATTGCTGAGCAAAGAGCCAGGTCTTGTGTTTTAAGATCTGTGAAGATTCCAACAGGCACGCAGAGTTGAGCCCCTGTGGGCCGCTAAGTTCCTCCTGCAGGGAGATCTGGCTAGGATTTACAAACTTTTTGAGCTACAGACGAAACTACAGTTATAAGGAGAAGATGTGACCTAGTCTAAGAGTTATGAAATGGATTTACTTTTTAATTGCTAAGGCTAAATGTTGTCTCCACCCCTAAACGCTTTTTCTTCATTTTCAGATTTTTCCCTCATTATCTCATTAAAATACCCTCATAAAGTGCAGCCTTATTGCCGGGGCAAGTCTTACTGGAGGGTTCACCTCCTTAGTTCAACGGTTCATGAAGCCTTTGTTCTACTTGATCGTACATGGTATTCTTGACTCCTCTCATTCTGGCAGTGGGAAGAGTAAAAAAAAAAAAAAAAAATCTCTAAAAAGGTTTCTTCTTCCCTTGGTCTCTCCAAGGTCTCTTTGGCTGTTCTTATTTAAATGCACTAACTGAACCATTTTGTTTCTGTATCTAACTTCTCCTAAATAATAGATTTATCTTTCTGGTTAAGGTAACCCATATATAAGGATATTTAAAATTAAAAAATAGTTAAAAGATGATCCTTGTTTGATTTTGTTATGTGCCTAGTATACATAGAATCAACCTCCAAGTATTCAGAGTGTGTGTATGTCTTGGCAAGCAGGGCTTTCCTGGTTTTGAGCCCCATATATGGAAAACCAAGCCCCGCAGAGCTGCTCTTGGGCTTATGAATGCTGCTCTGTATTTACCCTTTCTCTGGTTCAGAGTCCTTGGTTCCACTTCTCCAGTTTTCTCTTGCAGTGGAGAAAGCAAACCGCGTTCTCCTCCTGCGCTCCCCACCCACAGGCCACAGCAGTATCACAAAGGGACAACAAATCCGTGCGTTCCTCCAAAATGGGTTGTTTATTTAAAACAGGCACAGCGCATGTTCCAGTGCCTGTGAAGAATAAAACAGAAATTCATTTAGAAGTTAGAAGTGTTACTAGGGGCGCCTGGGTGGCACAGCGGTTAAGCGTCTGCCTTTGGCTCAGGGCGTGATCCCAGCGTTCTGGGATCGAGTCCCACATCAGGCTCCTCCGCTGTGAGCCTGCCTCTTCCTCCCCCACTCCCCCTGCTTGTGTTCCCTCTCTCACTGGCTGTCTCTATCTCTGTCAAATAAATAAATAAAATCTTAAAAAAAAAAAAAAAAGAAGTGTTACTAAATTCATAGTAACTTAAGCATATGTGTTTCTCCAACATCAGATGGTGAAAGTACAGTGTCTGTCATGGTAGGAAGTGGAGTGAAAAATCTGTGAAAGTTTTTGGCTTTAACAAATGAGTCTCTATCTCATTTTCACTGTTGTGTCTCCAGATGCTGGCACAGTGGTGCTCCTCTCACTCACTTCCCCTGCTATCTCTGTCCACTTTACAATCATCGAATTGGTGAGTTTAGGGCAAAGTCCTATATCCGAGGGGCGCAACACCCTCCCCTCAAAGACAAGGGCTTATTGCTGCCGTGATTCTCCACCAGGTGTCCGTGCTTTCCCAGGGAGAGCAGATGGAATCTGGGGGTGGGGTGGGACAGTAGCAGAGGCAGAGATGACATGAAGAGAGCCACAGTGATGTCTCATCTTTTCACTCCTGCTCAGATGGTTGAGGAATGTGATTTGAGAGTTGGAGGGTAATCACTATTTTTTATAAAAAGATTTTATTTATTTATTTGACAGAGAAAGAAAGAGCACAAGTAGGGGGCGCAGCAGAGGGAGAAGGAAAGCAGACTCTGCTGAGCAGGGAGCCCAATGTGGGACTTGATCCCAGAACTCTGGGATCATGACCAGAGCTGAAGGCAGACGCTTAACCCACTGAGCCACCCAGGCACCCAGTAATCACTGTTTGATGGCAGGATCAAAGAGGGTAAAAGAGTTGGGTGCTGTGTCATTCTGGCTCCTTTTTTTGCTTAGCCTACCATTCACTGAAATTTTGCGAGAGCCTATCAGGTGCTGAACACTGTATGAGGCAATGGGGTTATAATAGGAGTGAGACAGACAAGGTAAATATCAAACAGAAACAAAATATCAACACCGTCTTGGAGTATGGAGAGTAATTGTGAACGGAGAAGCCCTAGAAGGCCTCCAAACGGCCAGTTCCTTAGCTGCTGGCTCTGGTAGGCCCACAATGTGTGTTTTCCAGAATGATTTCGGCTTCCTCCAAATGGCTTTGTTTTGTTTTATAGATTCTCTCCCAACTCTAGCCACCTCTTTTTATCTTTGCAGAAGAAATTTTACTTGCAGTGGCCAAAAAAAATTCTTGATTTTGTTATGTATACATCGAAGTTGCTCTAACAAGTCTAAAATAGTTATTAATAATTTAAAACATTTAAAATTATGTTCAATTATCAAGCACTTCAAGTGTATAGAAAAGAGCATACATTTTAAATTTAAAATGAAAAGAAATCCTATGGCCCATCAATAGTACTCCAAAGTATTTAAGAAAGAAAACACATGTCCACAGGAAAGCTTTTACAAGACTGTTCATAGCAGCTCTGTTCAGAATAGCCCCAAACTAGAAATAAGCCACACATCCACCAACAAGAGAATGGATAAGTTGTGACACAGCCAGGAAAGGAATACTACTCAGTACAAAAAAACAAATATAAACAACAAAAGAACTATTGGTAAGTGCAACAACTTGGGTCAATATTTTTAAAAAAATACACCGAATGAAAAAAACCTAACGCAAAAAAGTACATAATGTATAATTCCATTTATGTGAAATTTTGGAACTGGCAAAACTAACCTATGGTGATAGAAATCTAATCAGTTATGTCTGAAGGGGTTGAGGATTAGCGAGGGATTGAGCGCAAACTTTCTAGAGTAGTGGAAATGTTTTCTCTTAAGATGTACTTGACAAAATGAGATTGAATGGTACATATAAGATTTGACCATTTCACTCTAGGCAAATTATATTGCAACTAAAAAGTAACAAAATTAAAGGGGACATTTTATAAAGATAATATGTTTCTGTCCCTTTCCCCATTATCTTAAGGGAAGGCAACAGAGTCTTACTCATTTTTTATTCTCTTTTTATTTCAATGTCTACAACAGAATAAGGATAAAATGTTTGTTGAATGAATAAAGGATGTTAATATCATTACTCATATAGTGGTTTCACATTTATAGTCTTAGTTAGTCCCTGTAGTCACCCTGACTTTACAGATAAGGCTCAGAGAGGTAATGTGAACCCCCTGAGGGCACATAGCAGCAGAGTGGGATAGGTAGGACTTGGACTTGGGACTCCTGATAATCATAATCATCTGACTCCAAATCTAATGCCAAATCCATGACAACGCAATTTATGACATTCAAATAATTTACTGCATTGTTTTCTTTAGTCAGTCTTGTCAACTCCACATAGGTTATTCTTATCTAACTTCCAAATAAAAAAAAGTATAATGAAAGTTATTAAGAGGTAAGATTTAGCGTTGTTTAATTGCCCTTTAATATGAATTCCACTCTATTTAATCTTTTCCTGCTGATTTTAAGCGTGATCTTAGTAACTTCTGGCTATAAATATCTCACCGAGGAAGTAACTGAGCATGAGAGATAAAGAGAAATCCTTTCCGGTGTTTTAAATCCGGTTGTCACTTAAGCTCCTGAGTAGAGCAGAGTTTCAGGCAGCCCTGCTAATGTCTAACAGTGTTGGCTAACAAAACCCATAACTGAATGTCCAGCCTTAACTTTCTGGGCCAGAGGAAACCACTC
This sequence comes from Ursus maritimus, assembly GCF_017311325.1. Classification (NCBI taxonomy): domain Eukaryota; kingdom Metazoa; phylum Chordata; class Mammalia; order Carnivora; family Ursidae; genus Ursus; species Ursus maritimus. The sequence continues at coordinate 60,221,020 of NW_024423343.1, read as the reverse complement.
TGTACTGAATTTAATAATAATTAACCTCATGTCGGTACAATAAAAATCGGCATGCAGTTGGTTTAATGCTGCTGTGCCCTTTTAACGCGTGGGTGAGAGGAATCGACTCCTGTTTATCCAACACCTACTGTGAGTGGGGGGCCAGATGCATTATGCTTGCTTTCTCTTTAATCCTTGCAATAATAAAATGAAGTAGGTACTGTGGCCCCATTTTACAAACGAAAAAAACTGAGGCTCTGAGGGTTTAGTGTGCTGTATACTAAACACCACGTATACTAAACAGCCAAGGTCTTACAGCTGGTAAGTGGCCAAAGCCAGGATTCAAACACTGCTCTCCTTCACTCCCAGAAAGTGTTCCATCTGCTACTTCTGTGCGCTTCCCCCGCCACCATGCTGCTTGTTGCTAAATGCCAACCACAGTTTTAGAAGGGGAGGTAGACAGAGTAATGGCCTTGGGAGATGTCTGTATCCTAATCCGTGGAACCTGTGAATGCTGACTCACATGGCAAAAGAGACTCTGTAGGTTGATTAAATTAAGGATCTTGAGATGGGAAGATTAGCCTGGATGATCGGGGTGGTCCTGATGTAATCACAAAGGTCCGTGTAAGGAAAGAGGGAGGCTGGACAGTGGGGGTTAGAGTCAGAGAGATTTGAAGATGCTAGGCTGCTGGCTTTGCAGGTGGAGGAGGGGCCGTAAGCCAAGGAATGCAGGTGGCCCCTAGACTCTGGACAAGGCAGGGAAACAGATTCTCTAGTAGAGCCTCCGGAAGGAGCACAGCTCTGCTGACACCTTGAATTGAGCCCAGCAATACCTATTTCAGACATCTGACCTCCACAAGTATAAGGTCATAATTTTGGTTTGTGTTGATTTGCAGTAGTGGTAGGAAACTAATACAGAAGGGCAGAGTACTTATGCAATACAAAAATTATCTTGACACTTTAAGGGAGAAAATTAATTTTTTTTCTTTTAGTAGCCTGTATCTGGATTAGGAATCCTTATGGCTGATAAAAGGTTAAAATATGCTTGCATTATAAGAATCTTAGTATGATAGGAGAAACCAACATGGTCAAGCCTTCTCTAAAGAAATGGCAATAACAAACAAGGTAGGTTGCATTAAGATTCATAGAGTACCGAAATAATTTGCTAATCTATTACTTTCTCTACCGTCATGGACATTATCTCTTGCTATCTTAATTTACAATATTTATTACACTCATTCATCATTCATTTAGCAATGATCAGGTGCTTGCCATGCAGCAATAATCATACAGATATATGTGTAGGAATATAGGTAAGTGGATAGAGATAAACAGACACACAAATTCGGTAGTGCCCTGAGTTCTGACAGGCAGATTTTCATTTGCAGGATTAATTCACTTACCATCTTTGAATTAGGTGGATGTATAAATGTTTAAAAGTTTATCAGGTATCTGATTACAAGAGAATATAAATAATTCAATATAGAAAATTACCCCTTTAGGGTTGATGGAAGTGGCAGGTAATATAAATTTAATATAATATAAATGAGGAATTTCAATTTTATACTAAGTTGCTTTGGTGATTAATCTTTTTTTCAAAAAAAGAATTAAAACTCCTGCCACCGAAAGAACACTCTGACATCTATTAGATCTTATAAAAGTTTGATTTATTTTTCTGCTATCAGAGTTCATTTTGAAAGGAGAATATCTTGATGTTAAGTGATATGAAAAATCATTCATGCAATATAACGACTCAGTTGGAATTCAAAGTCCCAGTCAAATTGTAGAGCTGCTCACTTATCATTACACTTGCTTACCAGGGAACCAAACGGTTGGTCCTGATGGTTATAAGGTGCTGTTTAGGGCTTAGATTAGCAGAGAATTTAATTTACATCTGACTTTGGCTTAAGAATGCTATCCTAGGGGCGCCTGGGTGGCACAGCGGTTAAGCGTCTGCCTTCGGCTCAGGACGTGATCCCGGCGTTATGGGATCGAGCCCCACATCAGGCTCCTCAGCTATGAGCCTGCTTCTTCCTCTCCCACTTCCCCTGCTCGTGTTCCCTCTCTGGCTGGCTGTCTCTATCTCTGTCAAATAAATAAATAAAAAATCTTAAAAAAAAAAAAAAAAAAGAATGCTATTCTAAAAGTCCAGTAATGTAGGTGACCTCTCTAAGCCTCTTTTTTCCCTATTACATGAGGAGGACATGTTTTCTGAATCCTTTTCAACTGCTAAAATTGTGTTTGATCCCCAAAGAGTAAACCATAGTTTAGCTGGGATTTCCCACCACCATCCCCATCCCAAAGCAGTTTTAATAAGAGTATCAATTTATTATCAATTAACACATACTCAATCTAGTTGATGTATATTGATGGGGCACCTCCATATTTAAGGACTTTGCTACCTGAGATTGAGGAATATGAATAAGATACAAAGGACCCATCCAGTGTGTTTTGTGTGAATTATGAAATGCTGTACAGCTTGGTGAGCAACTGTGCCTTTGTGACCATTAGAAAAAGTTTTCCTTTTCTCTGGATGTGAAGCCCCATGCCAGAACACATGTGTTTCAGCACCCTCTCATCTCCTCAGCTGGCTGACTTTGGGCAGTGTACAACCTCCCCAACCATACCAGCAACCACACCAGCAACCACAGTAAGATCATCCCCACTTTATAATGTAGTTGGGGAAATAACACTACTCTGTATATTCAGTTCTTATGAATTACTTCTAACGGGTGCATTGCTAATTCAGTTTGGATCAAATCAGAGGAACTAGGAGATTTTCATTCTTAACAACTCTTGTGAGGAAACCACCATATGGCTGTTTGCAAACTGTTTTTGTCTTGTCAAGTTTGTTTTTAAATATTCAAAGTGCTTATGAATTTTACAAGCCTTGCATACAAAAGGGAGGTTGCTTAATCTCATCTATTCATTTAGCAAACATGTTTGAGAACTGTTGCCAGGCATTGGGAGAACAGCAGTTGATGGTAAAGAAGACAGCCGCCATTTCTGCCCGCATGGAGAGAGAGTCTGGGGGAAAAAAGTGGTAAAATACAAACAGTCCGAATCCTGAAAAAGAGTCTTGTTATTTGCTAATATCAGGGACCTAGTGAGCAGGAGGAGTTGGGGCAGCGATTTAGATGGTTGCCAAGGAACACTTTCCCAGTTGAAAAAAAGAGCAGGTGTGGGGCTATGGGTATGCAGATATGTGTATCATTGCCCTTAGCCTTTCTACTCTGACTTGGAAAGAAGAAGAAACTGAAGGCTTCCCCTTGAAGAGATTGGATAGGCAGTTAGAGAGTGCCAGTGATACTTAGGAGAATTAAGAAGGCTAATGCGTTGGTCTTCCTGAGAGGACGTCAGCAGGTAGTTAAGACTTCAGAGGACAAAGCATTGTGAGAGTTTCCCTTTGAGCTGTCTGCTTTCATGTTCCCCGGCCTGTTTTGAAATCTGAGTAAGAAAGAGAAACATCTATGGCTGTCTTTTACTTAGAAGAGGAACCAGTGATTGCAAAAACGTCATTTAGTGCAAGAAATATTCTTGATATATTTAAGTATTTCTATTTATTTTGATTATTCTCTAGTCTATGCTATTATGTTTTCCCAAAAAATTATGCATAAACCTTGAAAATATTCAAATCCTTTGACCCAACAATTCTACATCCAGGACTTTAACCTGAAATCATCAGCTTTGTATACAAGAATGTACCTCACCTGGCACTTGTTAGAAATGCACATTCTGGGGCTCTTCCCTACAACAAATGCCTGAGACTCTGGGTTTGGGGCCCAGAAACCTGTGTTTTACAGCTCTTGCAGGGAATTCTGATGCACTTTAATGTTTGAGAACCACTGCCCTGTAGCTATGATTCCCAAATGTTTCTGCACATTAGACTCATCTGGGAAGCTTTTAAGACTGCTGGTGCTCAGAGGTACACTCCAGAACAATTAAATCAGAATCTCTAGTGGTGGGACCCAGGAATCAGTATTTTGAAGTCTCCCAGGTGATTCCAGTGTGTAACCAAGTTGGAGAACCCACCACTTCACGGGAAGGATTAGCTCTGTTTGTCTAGGCCTGCTCCACTATTCCAGAGCCATTGGACATTCCAGAATCAGTTGGTGATTCTATAGTAATTATAGTAATTCTATAGCAACACAAACTAAGGTCCTGTCTGTTTCTTCTGTAACACTCATGAGCACAAGGAATCTGCTTTATGTCACCAGGACCTGTCACACCGTGGCACCATCAAACGGTGATGGAATGAATCTGACTGTGCTTTGATGAGAGGGTGTTTTAGGAGGATTAATTTAAAAATACTAACACCAAAGGATTTCAACATGGCATTACCCACAATATGATTGGGGCAATCTCATATTAGTTTGTGATGAAGGAAGATGGTGCTTTACATAGACAGAGGTTTAAAAGTGTAGGAACGACCCGCCCAGAAAAACCCTCACCTAGGTAGGTACAGGACCTACATCAAAACCACTCTCCTCATGGTGGGAATGCAAGTTGGTACAGCAACTTTGGAAAACAGTGTGGAGGTCCCTTAAAAAGTTAAAAAATTGAGCTACCCTATGATCCAGCAATTGCACTACTGGGTATTTACCCCAAAGATACAGACATAGTGAAGAGAAGGGCCATATGCGCCCCAATGTTCATAGTAGCATTGTCCACAATAGCTAAACTGTGGAAGGAGCCGAGATGCCCTTCAACAGATGACTGGATAAAGAAGATGTGGTCCATATATACAATGGAATATTACTCAGCCATCAGAAAGAACGATTACCCAACATTTGCAGCAACATGGATGGGACTGGAGGAGATTATGCTAAGTGAAATAAGTCAAGCAGAGAAAGATAATTATATGGTTTCACTCATTTATGGAACATAAAAAATAGAAAGATCGGTAGGAGAAGGAAGGGAAGAATGAAGGGGGGGGGTAAACAGAAGGGGGAATGAACCATGAGAGACTGTGGACTCTGGGAAACAAACTGAGGGCTTCAGAGGGGAGAGGGGTGGGGGATTGGGCTAGGCCTGTGATGGGTATTAAGGAGGGCACGTATTGCATGGAGCACTGGGTGTTATACGCAAACAATGAATCGTGGAACACTACATCAAAAACTAAGGATATACTGTATGGTGACTAACATAACATAATAAAAAATTATTATTAAAAAAAACACTCTCCTCAGTCTTTGTCTCTTTTCCTTCAGCCATTCTTTCATGTTTTTTTTTTTTTCAGACACAGGTGAGCTATGTGTGTATGTGTTTGTGTATTACAAAATAGGTGAACTCCAATCCCCCCAATTTTTAAAATCTCAAGTTGAACACATTATTTGACATTTTTCAGTGCCTGCTCCACTCAGGACAGACTTAATATCCAGAGATCCTATCTCCTTTTACCACCGAGATCCACTTTTTAAAAGAAGTACCAGCTGATGACTTTGGTTAAGTTCTAATTTGACTTAGAATGTCATTTGGAATTGAGGGATAAAACCCATGAAATGAAAATACGGATATTAAAATAGAGCAGAAAATGGATTATTTGGTCCTGCCAAAAATGCATCTGTTTAGAGTAAAACTTAATAGAATGTTCTTTGCAAAAATTATCCGGGGAAAGAAACCCAAAAGGTAGCTTTTTTCCCCTTGCTTTGCAATTCTTTAACCACCAAGTATAGTGCCTGGCGCTCCATAAATAGATGAAGGAGACTAAAGGTTAATCTGCAGTAATTCGTGTTCAAATGTTATAATATGCTTAGCTAGTTTTGAAATATTTCTGCTGTGTAAAGACTTTAAAAATTAAAGTCTTTCTTTTTGACATACTTATCTTCTGAAGGTGTTTTTGCTTGTGGTGTGTGCACACTTGTGTCTACACATGGGCACATATGAATGGACATGATGACATTCTTGATATTTCTAGGTTTTTGGAAAAATAAATCTTATGTATACATTTTTTAAGTATATGATTTGCCTTTGTTATGTAAATAAATCACATTCATTCTTCCATCCTTCATCCAGTCAGTCATTTCTTTCAACATTATATGGTCACATACCAGGCCTTATGTTAGGCCTGGGGGTATGTGACCTGATAGACATTGTCCCGGTCCATCTGTGTATCGCTGACCGTTTAGTGATGTGAGAAACTGTGGAAGTCATCTATGACATTCTTTTGCTTCGGGCTTCTTGAGTCATTGCTGATTTGATATGTGTATATCTTATTTTTGATACCATATTATTATTGATACTATTATTATCTTGATACCATTATTATATATTATTATTTTTGATACCATTTTTTTTTCTGTCACTCGTAGATGAACTTTCTAAATAAGCTACCTTCCAACCTTATTCCAGAGCAATTGGATTTTCCAGAATCAGTTGGTGATTCTATGGTAACACAAACTGAGTGTCCATTCTGCAAAATGTCTCCTTGGAGAGAACAAATGTTACACTATGTAATTTGTGGATTTAAAATCTTCATGGTGCTTTAGTATTTACTTCCATTAAAAAGAGCAGCTCAAGCAAATTTAAAATTAATAGAGTTGATCCGGTTTGCCTGTTGTTATTTTTGAGGCCTGTTACAGAAGAGAAATTATGCAAATGGCTGTCTGGCTGCCGCTGCTGCACTCGCACTGGGAATGCATTATAACTCGTTTCTTAGAAACACTTATCTGGAGCAGATCAAGTTCTCAGCCATTTGCAGGGGCATATCCCTTCCTTCAGATGGTTCACTTTGAACTAATAAGTATTGTTAGAGGTTGAGGTAGGAGGTGGGGAGGTGGGGAAGGAAGGCAGGATAAATTACTGGGACCCTCTAATCCGGAAGGGCCAGGGAAAAATCCCCGGTAAAGATGGCTGAGCTAGCCCTCCCGAGGAGGCTGTCAATGACCCTTGAAACTATGTCCTGCTGGCCTTCTTGTTCTGCTCTTTCCTGAGAAAAAATGCTGGCATCAAATTTTCACCCTCCAGGCTGCCTGGAAGTTCCCCCATCAACCAATTCCTGTATACAAATTCAGCTTCGTCTCTTGGTTATGCCTCTGGCCCTTCTCCTGGAACCAGGTCTTTTTCATACCCTGTTCATCCATGCATTTATTCATCTGGCAAACAAATGGGACGACCAATAAGTTCAGTCCAGCTATATGATGCTATAATTGTATAAGCCAAAATGCAAGCATCTATTATGTGCACCTTGAGGGATACGAGAACACAGAACACATTATCCTTATTCTTAAGATTCTTAATGACAGTAAATGGAAACACCAAGGTTGAACTGACCAGCAGAGGTAGAGCTTCAATCTCTAAACCACGCTCTAATAACTGCGTTCTCTGAGTACTCTTCCCACCTGTGTACACTCATCCTTTGTACTTCTTCCTACAAAACCATACCTAAGTTTATCTACTCCAGGAAGTATTCCCACTGGAGTCTCAGTCCTGGCTTGAATGGACTCTGCCTCAGAAATCATGGATGCAGCTAATCCAAAGTTATTTCACATGGGCTTCCATGACCCCTTGGCTGACCAGAAAAAGAAGTTTGCTGCAGGCAGGCAGGCCGGCCCTGTCTTCCTGTTCCTAGCTCCTCCTCTGTCCTGTTAGCCTGCAGGTCTGCGCACAGCCCAGGGCATGCTACTGAATGCTGTTGAGAGTCACTTTTCCTTCCTTGGGAATCCAGATCTGAAACTCATAGGCGTCTGCTGCTCACAAAGGTGAACCTGCCTACGGGCTTTGCTTAGCCCTTGACTTAGAAAAAGATTAGTTTGCTTGGGCCAAGTCTGGAAAGAAGGGGCATGGCAACCTCAAGTGGGGGGAATCTAAAGTTGGAGATATTACGTGATGTGCACGTGGGGCCTGCGAAGACGGTTTTGATTCTGCTGCTTCTGCTGCGTGGAGACACTAAGCAGATCAGGTTCACAACCAATCAGCATCATGTAAATCTTGGCTAACACTGAAGCAAAGCCACCAAGGATTTGGTAGATTTATCAGCCCCTCCCACAATAGCTGTCTGAGGCTACCACCACTTGGAACCTGGGTCAGAAAAAAGTCCTCTGGTGACAATGTGTCTGTCATATATTCCGGTCCATGCACTCCTCAAAGACACCACTTTCTGGGCATGAAGTGTTCTGCTGCTTTTTGGAGTGAGAATCCAATCTCCGATAAGCCGGATTCAGAAAATAGGTCATCGGTGTGAGTTGCAATTATTTTCCTTCCAGCTTTCTTCTGTGCTTGCTTTAGATTGCTTTTCTGCAAAGGGCAGGTGCAGCTGGCCTTGGCCGGTATGCAATAGAGGCTGGTGACGACCGCTCTAGCCTCAGGCCTTTGTGAGGCACCGCCCAGATTCCTGGGGCCTCAGTGCTAGCATCTATCTGCCTTTTGTCCGGGCTGTTAAATTCCCATTAAAGGAGTGAAGAAATACCCTCCTTGAGTATTGATTTTTCACACACACACACACACACACACACACACACACACACACACAGCGTAGTTCATAGCCACTTGATTTGCCACCTGCAGTTTATAATAGAACGGACGTGTGGGATTATAAACCACTTTATTCTGCACAGAATTTCTCAGCTTGGGGCCAAATTGAAGGGCATTAGTCATCAGTAATTTGCAGTAATGCATTTCATTCGGAGAGGTTTAAGGCAGCTAAAGCTAAGAGAAATTTCCCCATGCTTTGGTGAGGAAGTGAAAAATCTGATTATTTAGTTAATCATTTGTCATAGCTGTGGTTATGTATTGTTTCTAAGTGAGTGCAACATCATGACTGATTTGTGATTTGGTAACATGACACTTTGAATGATATTACATAAATTCAATTATGCCACGACTTTTCCCCCACCCCCAATATTTGTATAGGTTTAAGGTTTAAAATTCATGGAACATTAGAGAAGAGAACTTAGGGCATCCTGGGTGATTCTCTAATGATCTCTATCAAATGCCAATTCCTGCCCTGCCTCAAGATCCAGTGTCAGCAGGCCTGGGTTTGAGCGAGTACGGTGAGTGGTGCCTGAAGCAACTTTGAGAAACAGTGATTCATTCAACCACCTCATTCTTCAGAAGAGGAAACGGAGGCACAAAGAGATGAAGAGACAAGATATTTGCCGGGATCCCGGAAATATACCCTGCCGCTGCAGACCAGGTGTCCTGCTTTCCTGTTCAGCGCATTACCCAGCAGCCGAGGGAGAAATCCCTTGCTTCTCCTGCTCTGGAATTAGCCTAGCGCTGCGTGGTTACTAGCTCCTTGCGCAGTAGCGGAGCCTGGTTCCCTTCTCGAGCACGCGCAGTGGGGAGAAGGGAAACTGGGCTAGCATTGCAGCTACCTCCTGGCCTCCCTCGTCGCGGTGGGAGCGCTCCTCTAGTGCCTTTCCCTGCTCCCTCGCCCAATTAGGGCCACCTGCCCAACTGGAAGTCCAACATGAGATTCAACAGCCGAGAAGCAGCACACAAACCAACTTCTCACTTTCTCTGCTCTGCTTGGGACGCTGCAGGAAGAGCCCCTCACAGAGCTCGCCTCCCTCAGCGCTCCTCCTCACTCCTCTCCCAACCGCAGCCTACGTGCGGCTGCTGGGGGATGCCTCGTGGGACCCCAGCCCGTCCCGCACACTCCCACCCACCCACCTCAGGGTCCACAGTGAAGCACGGTGGTTCCAGAAGTTTCCTCAGAGGCCGAGGTAAACACGTGGAGCCATGAATGGCGGGGAGAAGGTTGCCAAACCGCTGGGTGGGAAGTGGCAGGGGAATGTTTCCCACTGGAGAACAGCAAGGGTAACGGAACGGCCCTGGGGTGGGAAAGAACGCAGAGCGCTGCGCGGACAGCAAGATGGCGGGCGGTGGCGGCGAGCGACCCGTAGAAGGTGCGGCCGGAAAGGGAGAGGGGGCCTCTCAGGCCCCGGGTGGGAGATGGCTGGATCCGGTTCTAGTTGCGGTGGCATTTTATACAACTTTGAAAAAGATCTCACGCGTGACTGTTGGAAAACAGACCGCGGGGGAGGGGTGCAGGAGGTGAGAACTGAAACCAGGGACGAGAAGAGAGCTCGAGGCTGTGGGCGAGGGGGGACGAGAGTGGTCTGGCTGCCTGGAGGAGGTGGCAGGGCTGCACTTAGTGCCCTGGTGGAGGTGCTTGGCTGCGGTGGTGAGGGGTTCTTTTTCTCATTTGCTCAAAAGGCTCTGTGGTGGCTTGCAGTAGCCCAGGTGGTGGGACAGTGGTGGTGGTTGTGGCAGATACCCTGATTCAGGAATTTATTTTTAGAGCACAGCGGACAGGACTTATTGATTGTTCACAAGGAGTGCTAATTAATGACTTACATACAGGTCAAATACTTTGGAACTTGTTAGAAAAAGAAATCTTGTAAATTCAAAAGATTTTCTTCCCATCCATATATAGCCTTCGATGATCAAACCCTGTAGTTTTCCCTTTTGATCCATCGTATAGCTTGTTGATGGTCTTAATCAGTTTGGCCTGCTACATAATAGAATATTGTAGACTGGGTGGCTTAAACAACAGAAATGTATTTGTGGAGGCTGGGAAGTCCAGATCAAGTTACCAAACAGTTGCGTTCTTTGAGATCCCACTTCCTGGTTTGCTTTGTCCTCACCTGGCAGGGAGAGAGCAGTCATCTCTCTCCTGTCTCTTCTGATAAGGGTAGGAATCCCATTCATTAAGTGTCCACTCCCATGACCTAATCATCTCCCAAAGGCCTCACCTTGAAACACTATCATATTGGGGATTAGGGCTTCAACATATAAATTTTGGGGTGATACCTATAACTAAAAAGGTCTCATTTACTTGCTTAAAAACATATCTCATTTGTGGAAGCAATTGGACTTTACAAAAACCATGAGTAGCTGAAACAGCATTAATAAGTAGAACACATTCTGTATAATCCTTGTTTTTACTTAGAAAAATAATTTTATTTTTCTGTGGTGAAATCTTATGCTCCAAGGTGAAAAGTCATTGCTCATACTCTATGGAGTAAATCAATTGTAAATAAATAAAGAGATGCAAAAATAGTTATCTGCAGCAATTAGTGCCTAGAGGAAATAAACAGGATTATCTGAGAGAGAATAATAGGGGAAATTACACAGGGTGGTTTTAACTCATCTCTACCATTGTTTCTCAAAGGGGGTGTGGAGTTGAGTGGGAAACTTTAAAATTACTTGAGGGTCCTTGATAAAAATATAGATTCTTCCGCCCACTATTGACTCAAAATTGCTGGGGAGGGAGCCCAGAATATGCATTTTAAATAAGTTGCTGGGGCATTTTTTGGGTGTCCCTGGGTCCTCCCAAACTCTCCCAACCATGGCTCCCTGTCCTAAGTCCTCCGTTTTCCATTCTCTTCTTTCGCTCCATCTGCCCAGCAAGCCTGCCCATCTGTGTGTATACAGCTCCAGCTTCCCTTTAAGGCCCAAGTCAGATGCCATCCCCAGATCCTCCTGGTTGGATGGACTATCGGCCTCGTTATGTTAGCTGTAGTTAGTGTATAGTCTGCAGTCCGTAGTGTATACTTATTGCTGTATAGCAGCTTGCATTTAAACTGTATCCTTTCACTGTATGAACCATATGTCTACTTAGGTCAGGGATGAGTCTGATTCATTTTAAAGTCTCAGTGGCTTGCTCAGCGTGGGTACTCAGTATGCATTTTGTGGAATGTCTGGCTAAGCCTAAGCCTAGCTCTCTTTGGACTTTGTGCTTCTACCACTTGACCACGTTCTAAATGTCCCAATCGTAGCAGGCCAGCTTTGTATGAAGAGTGGACAGCCAGTTCTGCACTCAAGTTTATGTTCTACAATGAGGGTAACACTGAGGAGTAATGAGTGAGAATGCAGGGATTTCTAGCCAGCTGCTGTGGATGCACCCTGACAGCCTGTTTTAGAAAGGCTCCTGGTTGTAGTATAATTGAATGAGGGTTCCCTACAACTGATGAATTCAACAAGACATCATAGATAGGGTGGAAAGAGGCTTCCCAAGCACTTTGCTCTGAAAAATAAAAAAATAACCCATTGTGATCACACTTGCTGGAACTGAGGAAGGCATTGCTCCTTTTTTTCCTGCTAATAATAACTTTGACCGCTCTTAAGAGATCTTCAAGTGACACTCCCTTCAGTCTACTGTCTTCATAGCCACCAAAGTAACCTGTTAAAACGTAAGTCAGATCATGCCCTTATTGCTCAGATCCCACCAATGGCTTTTGATCTCAGTCTAAATAAAAGCCAGGTCTTTAACTTACAAGGGCTGGTAAGGACCTACATGATTTATCTGTTCCTCCCCTGTCCCATATCTCTCTGCATCCCACCATCTACTTCTCTCCCTTGCTTATTCCAGTGCAGCCACAACTGGCTTCTAGGTATTCCTTCAATATGCTAAGTAAACTCCTGCCTCAGGGCCTTTGTACTTACCATATACTCTATCGGGATGGTTTCCCCCCAGATTTTTACTCTTCCATCTTTTTCCTGTTATTTCTCAAACGTGTGCTGCTCAGTGAGTCTTTCCTGGTCCTACTACCACCCTGCCTACCACCAACTCTGCCTTTCTAGTCACCTTTCCTACTTTATTTTTTCATAGTAGTTGGTTACTACCTATCATCTATATATTAAACTTATTTTATTGACTGTCTCTCTCCCAACTAGAATATAAGCTCCAAGGAGGCATGGTTTTGGTCTATTTTGATCATTGTTATATCTTCAGCACCTGGAAACATGCCAGATAAGTAGCAGATGCTCATTAAATACTTATTAAATCAATGAGGCAGAGTGGGATAAACAAAAAGATTTAAATCCTGACTCCCAGCTTAACTTCCTTAACCTTTCAGTGCATCCGTTTTCTTATCTGTAAAATAGGAATAGTAATAGTTACTGCCTCATGGAAGTATGCCATCTGGTATAGTGTCCCACATCCAATATTTACTCAGTAAATGTTCCCTAGGAGAGATGAGGTTTTACAGGTTATGAAAAAAGTATCTAGTGGTGATATTCCTCTTTTCTGGTTAGCAGATTTTTCCAAGAGGTAATAATAAATAATATATTTTGTGCTTCCTGTTTGCTGGGACCACCACACAACTTTAAGGGGTGAGTACTTTCATTATTTCCATTTTATGATTGAGGAGACAGAGGCACAGAAAGGTTGAGCAATCCTTCCCTTGCCAATAGAGCTAGTAAGTGTAAAAGCTAGGATTTGATCAAACTCAGGACTAGAGACCACGTTCTTTACCTGATTTTTTACTGTTTCTCACTCAGTATTTGCATGAGTGAAGCTGTTGGGAAAGAGAAGAAAGGGAGTCGTTGTCAGTTGACTTATTTCCTCCATAGCAGCATGAGGGGTTCAAAGATAGATGGTGCTGGGTGTCTTCTCACCTCTTCGATGGATGTATTTCTTTTGCTCCAGCTAGACCTTGTCAGGACTCATTCATTCCCTCTCCAGATGCCCGTGACCCCTCTGTAGTGCCTTCAGTTAATCCTTATTACCTGGAAGCAGTGGCAGGGGATGTCTTTGGTTGTCAATGGAAGGGGGCTGGTACATAATGAGCTGGGACACACAATCCTGAAATGTATGGAACAGCCCTGCACAGTGTTGGGCTTTCTTGTTGAAATGCCCAAAATGACTCCATTATTTTTTTCTTTCTTGAGTGTCTTTCGCACAATCCCCACTCCACCAATCCAAGGCATATACTTTCTTCAAGGGTCAGCCGAAGTCATTGCTTTGAGACTCCAAGATTCAGCACTCCCTGTTTAACTGTACTCAATCTCTTCCTGTGTTTCACAACTGTTTGTGGAGTGACCACTGATGTAAATGCAGAGGGGACTCATGCGATTTAGACAGTCTCTGCCTTTAAGGTGCTTGGGACCTCATTTGGCAGTTGAGGTTTATTCACAGAGTGACACCACAGGCCAGCTTATCATATATGGACACTATAGAGTTTCAGAGGAAAAGTAGCTGCCTATTTGTGGAGGGATAAGGGAACATGAGCTGGCTCTTGAAGGGCTGGTAGGATTCGTGATTAATGGATATGGTGGAATGAACACTCCTGATGGTAGAAATCATTTGGACAAAATTACAGAGGTACAGACATCCAAGGATGATTTAGGAAATGATGAGGGGTTTGGCTGAAATTCATCATAAGCTTGATACAGGGAAATGAAAGGAGTTTTAAGACAGGAAAGGAAGGCTGCATTTATGTTGCCGAGGTCTTAAATATCTGACTGAAGAATTTGGACTATAATTAATTTAGCAATAGGAAGCCATCACAGGTTACTTGTTTAAGCAAGGTTGTGACATGAATGAATCAATGGTTGTGTGTGTTTATCTGCAATGATATTTATAGTTAAGAGTGATTATGAGTTGGGATGGTGGGATTTGGAGTGTCATAGTATTTTTCTTCATTAGTTTTTCCTCATTTTCTTAGTCCTCTATGAAACCATAGCCATTGTTTTTTAATTAAGAAAATCTTATTGGTTCTTAAAGTTCTGGTTTTAATCTTATATTCAATAAGCATTTATTGAGCACTTATTATATGATGGGTATTTGCCTATGAGGCATAAAAAATTATGAAGACATGGTCCCTGTTCTCTAGGAGCCCACTGGTAGAGAAGACCAACATGTAAACAGTAAATGTCAGGCAATGTGGTAACTGCTAGAAAAGATACGTGATACAGTGAGACCAAAAAGGGAAGGTCGCCTCTAATGGGAAGATTAGGAAAGGCCACCTAGAAGAGATGGCATTTAAGCTGTATACTTGAATGTGTTCTATGTAGCCTTGTGCAAGTAGGTTCTGTTTGTTAAGAAGTTAGTTCCTAAAAATGGGTCTATGGGGCGCCTGGGTGGCACAGCAGTTAAGCGTCTGCCTTTGGCTCAGGGTGTGATCCCAGCGTTATGGGATCGAGCCCCGCATCAGGCTCCTCCGCTATGAGCCTGCTTCTTCCTCTCCCACTCCCCCTGCTTGTGTTCCCTCTCTCGCTGGCTGTCTCTATCTCTGTCAAATAAATAAATAAAATCTTTAAAAAAAAAATGGGTCTAGTCTCTTACCATCCTTGACCATCGTATCACACACTTGCTTATATTTTAGTTTGGAATTAGGCTGTAGTTTGTTCATTCTTATATGGTGTTTTCTTTTTTTGATGTGTCTCTGGGTGTTTATTATATTTAATATTTGCACAAGTTTCCCCTTCCTCTTCACTTCACTGTTCACTTTTCTGATTTCTTTTTAAAAGCTATTCTCTAGGTTTAAAAGCATTCTTCTATGATTTGTAATTCATACAGAGCTTACTATAACATTTCGACAAAATATTCTGAATAACATACTCAGAGATGGAAATCTTCATCATAAATTTTCTTGCAGGTAGAAAATGTTGCTGGACAAGTTTCTATTTAAATCATTCTTGCTAGGCTTGACTGACTGCAGGAGTTCACAGGGTACATGCTTCAGATTGCTTCATTTTCAGCAAGGTAAGCTAGCACCTCCATGATGGAATAATGCAAGGTATTCAAAAAGGGTACAGGCCGGGATCCTTTGGGGTTGTTAGGAATTCAAACTAGCTTGTGAGGGACTTAAATTGGCTTGTGAAAAGAGGCAGCTTCTTAGAGGAATGCAGTGGGAAATTTCATGGATGTCCAAGGACAGACAAAGCTTTAGCAGGCCGCACAGGGCCCGGATTTAGAATTGGTGGTGAACCTGCCTGCCAGTCCTGTTTTTAGCACGGTCCTTTTGGTTTCTTCCTTCTCTGCTTTCCTCTGCTTCTCAGATGGGTTTCTACAGCTTCACATGGTTTCTGTTCTCCCATGACCCTCAGCAGGCATCTGGGCCAGAATGATCTCTATAGAGATCTCTTATTTGCTTAAAAAAATCATTTAGCTTTTAAAATAAAATAATACATGCACTAGCCAAAAAAAAAAAAAAAAAAAAAAAAAAAAAGAAGAAAGAAAGAAAAAGAAAAAAGAATAAATAGTATAGAAAGGTCTAAATTTTCTAAAAATTATATTAATCTCTCCCTTTTCTAATTTCTCTGACTCCTGGTACCTCTTCCTAAAGTTCAAGAGTATTTTTTTGTAGCTTTCTGGAAAATACGTATATAGGTACACATATATAGATACACATAAACATACACATAAAATAGCTATAAATGTAAATATTCTTTTACATTTACTTATGTTACACAAAAGTTATCATCTTTACATACTGTCCAATACTTTTTTAAAAAAGTAATTGTTTATTTTGTTATTTTTCCATATTGATTGACACAAAATTTCTTTCTTTTAAATGGTTACATGTAGTTAGTATTTCATTTTATGTAATTACTATGTTTTATTACAAAATCTTTTTATAATGATGGACGTTAAAGTTGTATCTGGTTTTCTATTAGAAACAATACTACAATGAACATCCTCGCATATTTATCTAGTAGAAGTTTTAACTTTTACATTTTTTCTATGATTAATTAAAGTTTATTTTTGTATATGAGAGGAAAAGGTGGAGGTTCCTGTTTTCTTTCTGTATATGGCTATACAGTTGTTTCAGCACTGTTTGTTGAAAAGTTTTCCTTTCTAGTAATACAGAAATATGATTGATTTTAAAATATTGACCTTGTATTTTATGATTTTGATAAATTCACTAATTCTAGTAGCCTTACTGTAAATGCCATCAGATTTATGTAGATGAACATGTTACCTGCAAATAAAGTCAATTTGTTTCTTCCTTTCTGATCTCCAATCTGGATGCTTTTAAATTCTTTTTCTTGCCTTATTCAACTGGCTCCCCCACAATGTTGAGCAGAAGTGGTAAAAGCAGACATCTTTGCCTTGTTCTTGATATTAAGGTGAAAACATTTAGTTTTTCACCATTAGATGTGATGTTAACTCTAGGTATTTTGTAGATGCCTTTATCAAGTTGAAGAAGTACATGTTTATTTCTGCTTTGCTGAGCATTTTAAAAAAAATCCTGAGTGGATATTGAATTTTGTCAAGTGCCTTTTCTGTATCTATTGATGCGATCATATGGTTTTTCTTCTTTAGTCTGTTACTATGATGAATCTAAGTTTTCTTCTCTGATTAAACTTTAATTTAAAATTAAAAAGTACTTGAAAAGAAGTGTATGTTAGATATATATGTATCTATATATATACTTATATATATATATTTGATGGGTTAGCCATATTGATTGTATTGTATGTATTTCTTATTATTGTATGTATTATCTTCTTGTTCTGTCATGGTTTGCTGTGTCTGTTACTATTATTGTGTTTTGTTGGTTTCTTCTAGGGTTTTTTTAATGAATTTCAATACTTTGTTTTTGGTGGTGAAAGATTTATAACATGTATAAGCACATTATTGATTTAAACTCTGGTGATTCTGATAGTGTGTAGAACATTTCCTGGTGCATAGTAATTGTTTAATTATTATTACTGAATGTATAAATAATCCTTTATGTTCTTTAATAGTTTTTGCCTTGAATTTGCTCTTTTCTGACATTAAGATTATGAATTTTTTTCTTTTTCCTTACCATTTTCCTGGTTTATCTTTGATGTCCTTTTTACTTTTAACCTTCCTGAGTTATAAAGAGTCTTTTGAAGAGTTTATTTTAGATGTAGATCTCTACAGATTTGATTTGTTCTGTATTTTGGCCTCATTAAGAAATATATTTATTATAGAATGAATACTTCTTAATTTACATTACATTTTCTGTTTTTATTTTATTTTTTAATTTTTTAAAAGATTTTATTTATTTACTTGAGAGAGAGAGCATGGGGGGGGAAGTGGCAAACAGAGAGGGACAAGCAGGCTCCCTGCTGAGCAGGGAGCCCAGGATCATGACCTGAGCTGAAGGCAGATGCTCAACGACTGAGTCACCCAGGACCCTCATATTTTCTGTTTTTAATGATTCCTCCATCTCTACCCCAAACTCATCTCTTACCCCATGGATTTTCTTTTCTTTGTATGGTGTATGTATGTGTCAAATATGAATAAGTGTATTTTTTTATGATAATGTCAAAAATTTGTCTGTTTTTTGGTCTTTTAGAGATTTCTTTTATAAATTTACATAGTGGTTTTAACCTCTGCTTATCAATTATCTGTTGACTGCTTACTGAGTTTGATAAGAAAAATTATCACATACACTTCGTCCTTATTTTTGCTAATATTGTTATTTTACTTGGTTAACTTTGTAATTTCAAATAGTATACTTAAGTCTCAATTTCTTGATTTACCATCTTTAGAAGTAAAGAAATGTTAGGAAATTCTACCTTTATTTTCTCCTCTACCTTTCCCCAAACTTGAATTTGGTTTATTATTACTTTTTACTGTTGAAATGTGTAACATTCCCAGTATGAAAGAAATGTGCTTCATACTGTTGTTTAACCTAATTTCTAAATGTAAATAGTTTCGGTTCTCCCTATCAAACTTTTTACTAGAGCTCCACATTTTTCTCTTGGTTTTCTGGATTTGGGGTTCAAGTAATTTTTTTTTTTTTCAAGTGGAACTCACAGAGTCATTGAGCTGTTGCGTGTCTGAAAATGTCTGTTGTCTTTATACTTGAACAACAGTTTAGCTAAATATAAAAATATTTGTTCAAACTTTTTTCTGCTTCAGAACTTTGTACACATGGATTATGTATTTTCTTGTATTGAGTATTCATTGTTGCTGTGGAGGGAAGCCTGAGCTTTTGTTCTGTTTTGTTGCTTTTTGTTTTCTTTTGGGGTGTGTGTATGTGTCTACATCTGTTCTCTGTAACTGAAAAATTCTCTCTGTGTGATATTCAGTAACTCTATCAGGAAATGTCTGTCTCTGTAAGACCTATTCATTTTGCTCCTTGATGTAGAGGAGTTAGGCATTAGGTGCAATCATGGTTGATGGATATTGATTTTGCTCTTCTTTCTGAAATATTGTTTCAAGTGCTGAGCTAGGGTCATCTTAGCTGGCAGGAGGCATCTTTCCTGCATATCTTTGGAAATGCAATTTGTTTTAGAATAGAACCTGGTTATTTCTTCTACTTCCTTTTAATAACCCATGGAGCCTAGTTTTGAGTGATTATGCAATAGTTTCTTAATAAATTCTTATTGAATATATAAGTGAATGAGCCTTGATTCATTTCCCTGCTGCTAATTCTCCCTCTCTGATTACTTTTTTTTAAAATAGGGAGTGTTGCTGAGGTTTTTCAGCATTTTGTCCACTCACCATCTCCCAAACCCACCACGCTTCTGGGAGAAGAGAGAGCTTAGTTGAGTACAGCAGTGACTGTGAGGTCTTCCATCTCTCACTTTGCCTGAATGCTACTTTTCAAAGATTATGGCAGGAAATTGTGTCATTTCTTTTATTTAATTACTGCTAGTATATTTTTGTTTTGTTTGCTGGATTTCAACTTTTTGATGTTAACATCGTTCATTCACTTAGTTTTAGGAAAAGTCAGTACTTGACTTCACTGTTCCATCTTGCCCCATAAGTCATAAGGGTTTTCTAAACAAGTTCAGAACCTCAAAAGCAGAGTTGAGTTTGTTATTCTTACCTATTATATTTGTTGTAGAACCTATTCAGGGCTTGCATACAATGAGCACTTAGAAACTACTTCCTGAATGCACAGCAATAAATTTTGTTGTAATTTTGTCTAATCTATGACCTATTATTGAAAGAAGGGGAGATGGTGTACAACCACCTTGGAATTACCAGGTCTAGTTTTTGGTTAATCCAAAGAAGTGACAGGCGGCAAAGCACAAGGAAAGAGCCGTAGGACATAGAAGAAATGGCCAGACTTCAGAATGAGGATGTTTAGTGCTCACTTCAACCCTAGAAGAATTGAGCTTATCTATTTGTTTTTGACCCCATGTTGATGTCAGCTCTTACAGCCTCTGAAAAGAGAGGTGAATGAACAGGGAATTTATCAAGAGCATTTTCCTCCTTTGGATTAGTTTTTTTTTTTCCTTTTTCAGTAAACACATCAGTTTGAAGGGCACCATGTGACATTTGTTCCATGGGTTCCTTTTATTGCCGAGTCAAAGCTCACCTTAGGCTATTCTTCATTTTCCTTCTCAGCCTTTCGTCAGCTGTGTAGGTGCCGCCCACCTGGCTAGTTGGTATGCATTTCTCTCTTCTTTTATGTGACTCTGTGTTTTTAGCCTTGGGCAGACTCAACTTCACGCCATTGGGCAGTTTCTTTTTCAGGGACATGATGAAAAAGATTATAGATCTTTGTGGTGATGAGTCTTTTTGTTCATTTCAGTGTCTGTAAATTGATGTTCCTTCTTTTTTCTTCCTTCAGGAAGAAAGAACAGGAGTTGAACGGACAGAAGAAGGTCACTTGCCTTCTTCTGCCTATTGATTTTCCTGTGTTGTTCAGCAGTTCATTAGTTCCTCCTAACTATAGTTCAGTATTTAATGGCAGTTTGGGCTGGGACATCAGCCACAGAGGGGCACTGACTATGCCTCATTCGGCTAGTGGGAGAATGAGAAGTTGACTTTCTGACAGTATGAGTGTGGATGCTTTAGTATCAAATTCTGGGGTGTGTTTTTGTTGGTTAAAGGTTTATTGTTTCTTACATGAATAAAGTGCTAACCTACATGAGACTTTGAGACTTTTTAGAATATTATCAAGGGTGGTGATGGGGAAACTCTTCAGGAGATAGGATTGACCAGGTGTATAAATTCCAGAATGTACACTGACATACATTAGTTAAACTGAATTTTAAAAACTTTTTATTATGGAAATTGAAAAACATACAAAAGTAAACAGAATATAATCATGAATCCCCCATGTACTCAGGTTCAGTAATTACCACTCATGGCCAATGTTCTGTCATGTATGCCCCTTCTTATTTTTTCCTCATATTGTGCATCTGTAAATATTTCAGTGTGTATTGCTAAAAGATAAGAAATCTTTTTTTAAAAGATTTTTTTAAATTTATTTGAGAGAGAGGGCATAAGCGGTGGGGAGGGGCAGAGGGAGAGGGAGAAGCAGACTCCCCACTGAGCACGGTCCCGACGGGGCTTGATCCCAGGACCCTGGGATGATGACCTGAGCAGAAGGCAGACACCTAACTGACTGCCACCCAAGCACTCCGATAAGGAAACTTTTTAAAAACATAACCACAAATATAATTATAACAACTAAAAATTAACAATGCTGCCTTAATAATCATTAAATAACTAATCAGTGATCTGAGTATCTTATAAATGTTATAATTTAATGTTTGTTTCTTTGTGAATCCACACTTTATTTCACAGTTGATATGTATTTCAAGCCTCTTTTAACCCTGAGGTTATCCTTCTCAATTTATTTTTATTTGCAACTTATTTTTTGAAGAAATTGGATCATTTGTCTTGGAGAGTTTCCTGGAGAGATTGAGTCTGAATTTTGCTTATTGTACACAGACAGTATTGTCTAACATGTGCTCTTCCTTTTTTTATTGAAATACAGTTGACACATAGTGTTACATTAGTTTCAGAGGTACAACATAGTGATTGACAGTTCTTTGTATTGCGATGTGGTTATCCTGCTCCTTTTTATTCCTGTAAATTGGTAATCCAGAAGCTTGATGAGATTCAGGTCTAATTTTTTTTGCAATGCCATTTCTTAGGTAGCAGGATGTTCTTCCATCAGGAAGCCTAACGCCTGACTTTGTGTATGTGTGTGAAACTAGAAATCTATGGACTCATGTTTGACAAAGCCTAACTATGGAATATTCTGTGGCTTATTTTTTTAAAGTATGTTGTCTGCTGATGATTGAAACTAAAACTCCTAAGGAAGTCTAAACATTCAATCCTGATAAGATAAAGCAGCAGCTGTGCTATTAGTTTATAGCCATTTGTGAAACTCCTCACCGCAGTGTGATGTGTAGCCTGGGCAAGCCACCACTCTCTGGTGGTAAGAGGGGATCTGGAACTGAGCTGCTCTCTGGTGGTGTGAGACCTGCCCCCGTTGCAAGCAGAGGTCATGTTTGGTCCATTAATACTTACTAACAGAAAGAATATTCTCAACCACCATAAGACAACATGGCTTCTGCCCTCTAGGAGTTTGTCTTCTCAAAACAAAACAAGAAGACAATTGTTCTTAACTTCCAAGGGCCTGTGTTACCACAAGGATAAAGTCTCCTACTAAAAATCAATCAATCTCTTTCTCTCGGCTTAAATAATGAGAAGTTTGGCTGTTTCCTAGATAATTGGCTAATCATGTGTGACAAAATAGGAAAATATTCCTTTAATACGATATAACCCCTTTATGCACGATGCAAAAACAAAGAGTGTTCAAGTCTTTAAGAGCAACTGCACACATAGACATGTCCAGGCTAATAGGACTTCTGATTGGTTTGTAACCTGCTCAAGCCTACCCTGCGCTGACAAATGTATCACTTTCTTTTGCCAAGACAGACTAGTCTTGTTTGTCTTTCAAAGAGAGTAGCCTGTATAACCTGAGTTTTATAGCCTCCCTCCATTTCAAGTCCAAATAAATGACGGGGGCCCCATTTCAGGGATTGCAGGAAGCCCACATGCCTCTGCAGGGACTTCTGAGGTTCTGTGGACTCCTGAGGTCTCAGGTTCATCCCTTCACTCCAGACTGCCCCTGGCTCTTTTTTGCTCAATCCTGGCTATTTCCATGAGGTCCAGCTTTCTGTCATGCCCCAGACACAAACATAGGCAGAAGTACAGACTCCCTCAAGGTTAACATTTTGACCAGGAGCAGCTTTTTGGCTCTCAGAAGGGTTATTCCAGCTGCCTCCCCAGAGCAGATCATCACCACCTTTATAGAGCTGTATAAGCAGCCACTGTTTGGGCTGACTGTTTAATCAATCGTCGGAGAATTGATAGAGTCAGGTATTGATTTTAAAGAGAGAAGGACTGGCAACCCTTGTAATTGTGCATCTGTTCTGTTGCACCTTTATTTAACCTTATCTCTGGATGCCCAGACAGACATGATGGCATGGTGGTGGAACCGGATCCTCCCACTGTTCACCCGTCATTGGTGCTAACTATAGATGCGTCCCTCTAGGTGAGTTGTTTTTGTTCTGGGAGGAGCAGAGATTGCCATCCATTAGGTCTGTGGGGCATTTAGCCTCCATGTGATTGGGAGTATTCCCACCATAGAACTTTTAAATATTTGGTGCATTTGGTCAGACAGGACCATTATTAACCATCTGACTCCCCTCATTCTATTCTGTGGGGCGAAGATCACAGGATCAGGCCCAGGGAGGCCTGGATTCCCATTCTTGCATTGCCTGTAAACCGTAGTGACACCAATCTGGGTTTTATTTTCATCATCTGTAAAATGAGAGTGTACTAGTTGGCGCAGGCTGCCAAAACAAAATTCCCCAGACTGGGTGGCTCAAACAACACAAATCTATTTCTCCACAGTTCTGGAGGCTGAAGTCTGAGATCAAGGTATTGGCAAGGTTGATTCTTTCTGCGTCTCTCCTTGGCTTGTACATGACCATCTTCTCTCTGTGTCTCTACATGATCTTCCCTCTGTATATGTCTCTGTCCTAATCCCTTATAAGGATACCAGTCATATTGGATTAGCACCCTGCATATGACCTCATTTTTCCTTAATTACCTCTGTAAAGGCTCTGTCTCCAAATATAGTCCTATTTGGAGGTACTGGAGGTTAGGACTTCAACATATAAATTTGGGGGGGATACAGTTTAGTACATAACAGGGAGTAAGGAGGAGTGCAGTGGGGGTGCTTGAACAGTAATTTTCTAATAATGCTCTAAGGGGGCCTCAGAGACTATCTCAGTTTTCCCAGTTCTGAGAGGTTTCCCAGGACATAGGATCTTCAGTGCTAAAGCTGAGGCAGTTCTAGGCAGACCAGAATGGTTAGTCACCCTGCATGTCTCCCATGGGGGCACAGGGATCCCCAGCCTGCCTCAGCCAGACCTGCGCTGCTTCTTTTAGCTTAAACATCAGCATCCTAAGTGAGATTGAATTTGACAAAAGGGTTTTGTGGCCCAAAATTGTTAGAAAACCGCTTGATTCAGTGGCCTCCAGGGTCCTCTCCCGCTGCCACATTCTGTAATTTAATTTCATTTGCACACACCAAATTCCAGCCATTTGTCTGAAACTGTTAACTGATTGGAGTAAAACTAATTTAGTTCTCATTTAGTTCATGGCTAAAAGTGAGATAAAGCAGGAAACTGTTAAGCCTTGCCTATTCTGAAGCAGAACTTGGTGCTGTGCTTTTATGATGGCAGATGCCCTCTCTGGGCTCTCATTATGCTCACTTTATTCTGTCTGCATCTCCTAATCCTAATAACAACTTTGTGAAGTGGATTGCGTTACCAGTAGCAACAGTTCCACGATGCAGATGAAGAAACCAAGGTACAGAGAGATGAGTAGCCAGTTCATGTTCAGGGTTCGTCAGGGAAGGGCCAGGATCATGCAGACAGTTTGACTTGAGCACCTCTGTCAGGACACTGAACCCAGATGTGAGTGTCCCTGCCGGTGGGGGAAGGACTGCACTGGCAAGTGTAAAGTGATTTCATCTAGCTGATGGGCCAGATTCTTCTCTCCAGGAAGCACATCTCAGTACCCTCCCCAGCGCCCCCCTAGCCTATCTGGTCTTGACCAGTACCCCTGGCTTGGTCCAACTTTTTGCTGTTGTAGAAGCTAGGCCTGGAACAGTTCTCAAGGTGTTGAGAGGTTTTGGGGATCTCACAATAAAGAACACTGAAACACATAGAGACAAAGTTATTTCCTTGCTCATTCTTTTTCTGGTCTTCTAATGATGTTAAGGAAAACTTTGTGCTTGCCTTTAATTCCTCTCCATCATTTGATGATCTAGCTCCCCCTTTTTTTTTAGAAAGAGAGCGCACAGGGTAACAGTACCCACTGAACTTTTGAATAACTCTTTGTTTCTAGCATAATCATCTTTTTTCAGCTAATTTTGATATATGGCAAATGATACTGGTTTTGCATTTAGGGTAGAGATAAAGGTGCCTTTAAAAGGCATTTACTAATATGAAAAAGCAAGTAAAAAAAGATGAAAAAGCAAGTAATTTAAGCATATTTAATAACTAATAGCATGGGTAATGTACAGATGGCAAAAATAGTGAAGCATGTGGTGAGAAAGATTGATTTTGTAATACACTGCCAGGAGGAAAGGCTGGAGTTTATTCGAATCTTGAAATGAGTAGATTAAAGGCAGGAGTTTTTTGGGGTCCAGCCAGTTTTTTGGGGTCAGTTCCTCAGCCTAGGGTAAACTTTGTCTGGGCTCTTGAGGTGCTAATTTTGGGCTCCTTTGGAGCCTGGTGTGCCTGCCAGGTGATCTCTGGAAAGACAAGTTCTTTCCAGCATCAACCCCACAGGCATTTGGACTTTGTTTTGGTAATGGTTTTCAATATCTTTGAAATGCCCTCATCACAAAGGGTAGGGATAAAAACTGAACTCTTATGCCAGGTCAGAAGGCTGCACCTTGGGAGGATGCAGTATAGAAAATAATTAGAATTAGAAGTGCAAATCGGAACACCCAGGATGAGGCAGAAGTGCTTACCATGGGTGGCTACCAAGCCACTGTGTGGGGATTGGATACCATGACTCTTGCTGCTGGAGCCAGATTGGCCCCTCCCCTATGGTTAGAAACAGACTGGGTTTGGGACCCTTCATCAAAGAGCAACTGAACTTAAAGGGGCTTTTTCATGGGATCAGTCTTGGGTGACTTTATTTGCCTGTCAAACTTGCTGCTGATACTTAAAGTACTTGAACTCTACAAGGCTGTGTTCTTATTAAATAGGCAAAGTGAGTGTTCAGCTCCTGGTTAACTACTCAGTGTGATTCCCACAGTAGGCAATTGCTTATGGATGGAGTCTAAGCTTGACTAATCCTTGCAGGACCCAAGACCTTGTCAGCAGTGAGTGCTGTACATTGATTGATGCCTGGTAGAGGCACCAGATCCTCCTTCCTAGCAGTCTAGACTCTGCACATGGAGATTGGAGACTGGTGTCCAGCGACCATCAGGGAGGCCTACTCATGGCTACCAGAACCTGAGCATGAAGATCTTAGACCTTCAGCTTTCAGATACTTCCCCCAGCAGCAACCTCTTTGGCCCTTTTGCTCCTTCCTGTAGTACTTATATAATCTTCTCTTTTAGAATCGTGTTTTAAAAGATATTTCAGAGTCATGTTGCCCACTCCTCCACCTTCTACCCCCATTACTTAGGAAGGCTTCAAATACCTTTTTTTATTATGTTCAATTAGCCAACATATGCTACATCATTAGTTTTTGATGGTAGTGTTCAGCATTTCCTTAGTTGCATATAACACCCAAGGCTCATCACCACACATGCCCTCCTTAACACCCATCATCATGTTACCCCCTACGCCTACCCCCTCCCCTCTGTAACTCTCAGTTTGTTTCCTGGAGTCCAGAGTCTTTCATCGGTTGTCTCCCTCTCTGATTTCTTCCATTCAGTTTTCCCTCCCTTCCCCTGTGGTCCTCCGTGCTATTCCTTATGTTCCACATATAAGTGAAACCATATGATAATTGTCTTTCTCCCCTTGATTTATTTCACTTAACATAATCCCCTCCAGTTCCATCCATGTCGACGCAAATGGCCTGTATTCATCCTTTCTGATGGCTGAGTAATATTCCATTGTATATATGAACCGCATCTTCTTTTCCATTCATCTGTTGAAGGGCATCTTGGCTCCTTCCACAGTTCGGCTGTTGTGGACATTGCTGCTATAAACATTGGGGTGCATGTGTCCCTTCTTTTCACTATGCCTGTATATTTGGGGTAAATACCCAGTAGTGCAATTGCTGGGTCATAGGGTAGCTCTAGTTTTAACGTCTTGAGGAACGTCCATGCTGTTTTCTAGAGTGGCTGCACCAGCTTGCATTCCCACCAACAGTGTAAGAGGGTTCCCCTTTCTCCACATTCTCACTAACACTTCTTGTTGCTTGTCTTGTTAATTTTAGCCATTCTGACTGGTGTAAGGTGCTATCTCAGTGTGGTTTTGATTTGTATTTCCCTGATACCAAGTGATGTTGAACATTTTTTCATGTGTCTGTTGGCCATTTGTATGTCTTCTTTGGAGAAATGTCCGTTCATGTCTTCTGCCCATTTATTGACTGGATTATTTGTTTTTTGGGTGTTGAGTCTGAGAAGTTCTTTATAGATATTAGATACTAGCCATTTATCTGTAATGTCAAATACCTTTTTTTAAAAAAAATCTACTTAAAAGGGGAACATAAAAAAAAAAAAGTACCGTAACGTTGCTAATTAAGAGATAAGAATATTCTTGTTCTGAGGAGCACTTGGGTGGCTCAGCAGGTTAAACTTCTGACTTCGGCTCAGGTCATGATCTCAGGGTCCTGGATCCAGCCCTGCACTGGGCTCCCTGCTCAGCGGGGAGTCTGCTTCTCTCTCTCTCTCTCTCTCTCTCTTGTCTGCCACTCCCCCTGCTCATGCTCCCTCAAGCTCTCTTTCTCAAAAAAATAAATACAATCTTTTTTTTTTTTAAAGAATATTCTTGTTTTGAAAGCCCACTGCCCCCAATCCTGTGATCTGTTGCACATAACAAACTTTTCTCCCCATCAGGAAACATCTGTATGGATTGTTTCATTACA
Organism: Ursus maritimus; assembly: GCF_017311325.1. Lineage (NCBI taxonomy): Eukaryota > Metazoa > Chordata > Mammalia > Carnivora > Ursidae > Ursus > Ursus maritimus. Next base: position 60,193,515 of record NW_024423343.1, on the reverse strand, counting down.
ACCCCATGATGCTTGGACTTGAATCACTTCCAGATCCCACTGATACCTGGGAAATTATAGAGACCATAGGTAAAGGCACCTATGGCAAGGTCTACAAAGTAACTAACAAGAGAGATGGGAGCCTGGCTGCAGTAAAAATTTTGGATCCAATCAGTGTAAGTAATGGTAGTAAATTGCAACCACAATATAATTCATGCACATTAAGCTTTCAACTTCTTTCCTGGTTCTCGGAGTGATCTTCATGAAACCTGGCATGAAATTTCAAAATGAGTCATGATTTGTCAGCTCATCTGAATGAAGGGACTCCATTTGGAGTTAAAAAATTCCTTGAATTTCTGTTTCTTGTCCATTTTACTGTTGTTTTGGTTTTGACCCTCTGAGTTCTTCAGTAGTTATATTCTTGGCAAGAGTAATGTATTTCACTCTCTTATACAGAGTATAGTCTCTTTGTAAGTTACAAAGTGATCTAGACTTGTGGTATTCATTCATCTTCTTTCAGAGCACTGAACACCTAGCTTGTAAAGCTGGAAGCTGTCTTGCACCGTGAGGTAATAAGGTGTCCTAAGCTGCGTTGGGTCCCTTCAAGCTACTTCTCCTTAACTGCTTTGAAAATTCAGACATTTAAAAATAAAAATAGATATTTATAATAGTGTTATTAAAGAAGAAAAGATATAATAAAGATATTTTATTGATGTAATAATTAGAAGGTTTTATTTGGGATGTGAATATCCATTGTTAGGTATTTTCAAGATACGGTAATGATGACATTAAAAATATAGAATAAATATGCTTTATTAAGTGATATTCTACCTGTACCCTTCCTCAGATGTTAGACTTAACCCGGCATGCGTTTTTTTACCCTGTGTAGGATATGGATGAAGAGATTGAAGCAGAGTACAACATTTTGCAGTTTCTTCCAAATCATCCCAACGTTGTAAAGTTTTATGGGATGTTTTACAAAGCAGATCACTGTGTGGGAGGACAGCTGTGGCTGGTCCTGGAGGTAAGAGGCTCCCATTGGGTAACCATCCATTTAAACAGAGCACCAGGGACAAGCAGATGCATTGTTGCCTAAATAGTGTAAGATACACATGTGAGGAGTTGGTCCCTCATGTGTTTCGAAGGACCTTACCAGATGTGACTTTCTCCTCTGCAGTTCTCAGAGGTAGGTTGTGTGCTGAAAGTGTTCATGTTTCTCTGCTTCAAAAGTTTAATAATCTTCTCATACAGAGTGAATATAGGAATGCAGTTGGAAAAGTTATTTTCTTCCTTAAACTGGGAACGTTTCATAGAAAACATGTTCCATTTGATTGTAACTCATTTTCAAAAATTGCTAACCCAAGGTTTATTTGGCTTGGCAAGTTTGGATTAGCCCATGCATGTTCATTAATCTTCATCTTAGATTGGGTTCCCTTCAAACAGACTCTGAGCATAACGTGTGGCAGGTTTATTGGAGAGATCTTACAGGAGCTAGTGCTGGGAGGAAGTGAGGAAGGCAGGACTGGGCAAGGGAGACATGGAACGGTAATGTGGTTGCAACAGAGGTGCTGCCCATTCTCTGGGAGATGGAGAGCTGGAGTGCTCTTGCAGAGCTGTCCTGAGTTGAATCCCTGCATCAGCCCATCACAGCTGTGTGCTACCTTGGGGAAGGGGTGTGACCTATGGGGAAGCAGTTGCCCGTAGCTGGGGGTAATTCCTAGCGAGTGGTACTGCCAGGAGCTGGGAGCAGGGAGCAGGCAATATTCTTGGCAGCATGTGCTCTAAAGAGGGAATCTGAGAAGAGCACCACTGTATCCACTGTAATCCTGCCTTTTTCTTCTTTGTTAATGGTAATAAATGTGTGTATCCGGGAAAGAGTCGGTTCCCTACAGCTCCATTCCCCATGAGACTGGAAATGGCAAGACGTATTGATGGCAATATATGAAATTAGTATATTAAGACAGGTCTGTTGCTTCATGCTCACTAGGCCCACCCTGATTTGTTCTGGATTCTGCTCCTCTGAACGGAGATGCCTCTGTGCCTGACTTCACATATGCTGTCCAGGAGCACATGCACACATGTGAAAGCTTAAGGGAGAAGCACTAAACAAGAGGTCAGGCCTCAATACATCTTCTAGCTTCTCGTCCCAATCTTTTGCCTGGCTCTGAGAGGGCCTGGGCATGGAACAATATATACTGGCTGCCATGGCAACTGTGTATGGGGAATTCATTTGTTATATTCGAACAGGGTCATCTGCAGGGAAACCAGTTTGAACATTTCTGTCCAATCAATTGCCTTCCTCAGAGTATAAATATGTAAGGAGTTTTGGTTTTCAGAGATCATCTTTGTCTGTTTGGTTGGCTGGTTGTCATAGAACATATTCTCGTAGTAGCTTCTTTTGGATTTTATTATTCCCTACCCCATCCCTGAGAATATATATTTTATCCTCCCGATGAGCTCTAGAATAACATTAATTTTTAAAATGCCGCTTTTCTTGGAACATGAAAAGTATTGTTTCTAGGGTCTCTGATTATATTCCTCTTCAGCTATTTAAGATCTCCATGTTTTAAACCTCCTTGCAATTTCATAATGGAAGTACAATGACCAAGAAATCTTAGTTTCAGTTCATTTTTACCCCGACTGATAAAGGCTCTCTATTCAAACATGGAGAACAAGGATTTCCAGGAATTTTCCGAGGCCTGAAAAGTGGCCTTCCTTTGATGTGACCAGGCAGGCCAGTGCGCTGCTCATACCTGTGGCCAGCTGGAGAATAAATGCTCTTCCTGATGAGGAGTGATGGAACATCAGCCTCTCAGGCATAGGCAAGGCAGCCGGAAAGGGCCAGGCATGGCCTTGAAAGATGAGAAGGCACCCAGAACTATGAACTAATAAGCCTCATGCAGATGCTCCCCTGCAGACTGTCCCTTGCTTTTTCAGTGTGACCACAGGCGGATAATGAGGCTGACCTGAGATACTGAATTATTCATATGTCAGCAATACAATATGCTGAACTTTATGCCTTTTGCAGGTTGTTTTGGCCCATGCCAAAGCTGGTAGTTTGGGGAACCAGATATCCTTAGTCTTTTTTTTGGTCCCAGAATGGGCCATCTTTGCCAGGCTGCTGGGTGGTTAGGTGTGTCCAGTGCCTACGATGTGCTTATAGAAAAAGGGACTCCTGGGCTTCTAAAACTGGCTGGAACCTTGGTTTTTCTTCAGATCAGTCGCCTGGTATTCAGTTGAGGAACAGAGGCCCAGGGAAGGAGTAACATTTCTGTGATCACATAAGGAGTTACATGGCAGAACTGGGTGGAGAGCCACACTTCAGAACTTTTCTCCCATCATGTGTTGCTGCTGCCTGTGGCACTGCCTGCTGGGTCCTGGGAATACAGACTCGGCCTCTCTGGCTGTGATCAAAGCAGTTCCTGGACACACACACATACACACATACACCCCTATACCCCTACACCCCTGCACACACTGCAGGAAGACCATGATGATCTACACAGTACCCTGGCCATTTTGCTTTATCTGCAATTTTTTTAGGCATGCTTTAGGAGACTTACATGATAAATTTATGGTCTGTTTAATATTGTTCATCTCGTTATGTATATTGAGATTAAATTTATGTTACTTTTGCTCTTTCCTTGCTGAATGAGATGAAAGGACCAGTGAGAAGCTATTCTGTAGAACAAAAGGGTAGAAAAATTTTATTAATAACCCCTTAAATCACCACAACTCTGAAAACAAAAGCAAATAAAAATGTCATTTCTGAAATTCATTACTAATTCTTAGCAGAAAGTAAACCAAAGCTCTCTTTCATGACAGATACCCACTATATTAAAAAGATGTGGAGAGAAAACACACATAATAATGTTTTAGAAAATTTGTGAATAAGTTTTAATCTAAATATTAAATTTTAAAAATCTGTAAGTCCTATTATCTCTCACCTAAATGAAATATAAGGATTTAGACCTTTAAGAAAAGCAAAATACTCAGAAAAAATACCTACTGTGTGCTAAGGCATAAACTACATTTTCTCTTTTTTCCTTTTAGCATAAAATGTTCAGCAGATAGAAACTATTAATTTCAGCATGAATCACATGTTCATCTTAAATGATTTGGAGTTTGCAGCACATTAATGAGGCTGTAAAGTAAAATATTTATAAAACCAATAAAATAATTAGTTTTTTAAAAAAATCTGTTTTTTTCTATAAGAGATCTGTGTATAAGTTCAGTAACTAAGCGGCATTGAAGTGAGGGGAGACACCTTTGTCCAGTTTTTGCTTTTTTTTAAGGCCCTAGAAAGTCCGGTATAGGCCTGATTATCATTGCAAGTGTTATACTTTAAACCATTTTCACTGGCTGTTATTGTGGCATAAATCAAGTTTATTGCGTTAACAAATCAGGGTCATAGCAGGGCTCTGATGGTTTGGAACATAGGACAAGTACGTTTTGGTTGGCCAGAGGTGGTTAGCAAACAGTGCTTTGAATGGCAGCCTCTAGCAGGGTTCTAGAAGGAGAGTCACTGGAGTAGGAGGAAGGTGTAGAACCTTTGGGAGTGGAGAAGAAGGGAGGAATTTTGAAATGCAGTAGTGTTTCATCCTATGTACATGTGTTGTCTGTGTTCAGCAAAAGCAAGAGAGAGGGAAGCTGAGGAATGGAAGTGACTCTGCCCACCCACCACCCTCCTCAATAAGCACGTGCCCTGGAGAGAGATAAGGTGGGAGGTGGGAGTCTCAGGGCCCACCTACCTCCCTACTCTCATTGGAACTCTAGGGTTGCAAGCGGTGCAGTTTTCATTCTTCTAGCGCAGGCCATTGACTTCACCTGCTATCAGCAAAATAAACACAATCTGCCCCGACAGTGTAGAGGAAAAATATGTTGTTCTGGCCTTACTGAGAGATGGACAGCATCCAACATAATGCCTCCTAATGTCACAGGGTTGCAGGGTTCTTGTCTCAGGGAGTCGAAGAATGAATCTTGTGGACACAAAGGGGTGAAGTGAAGTGAATTTGCTTATTTATTTTTAATTTGAGAGAGAGAGAGAGTAAATGAGCATGAGACAGAGCAGGAGGGGGTTGTGCAGAGGGAGAAGAAGAAGCAGACTTCCTGCTGAGTAGGGAGCCTGACTGCAGGGAGTCTGACTCAGGGCTCAATCCCAGGACCCAAGATCATACTTGAGCCAAAGGCAGATGCTTAACCAACTGAGCCACCCAGGCACCCCAAAGTGAAAGTTTATTAAGTGAAGGTAAGAGCAGAAACAGAAAGAAAAAGCTCTTTAGAGTGAGAGAGGTCCCGAATGAGTTGCCACTGTGGGCTTAGTGGCAGTTTTTTATTGAGGACTAGGAAGCTTATGGTCTTGAGATTCTTTTTTTTTTTTTTTAAAGATTTTATTTATTTATTCGACAGAGATAGAGACAGCCAGCGAGAGAGGGAACACAAGCAGGGGGAGTGGGAGAGGGAGAAGCAGGCTCATAGCGGAGGAGCCTGATGTGGGGCTTGATCCCATAACGCCGGGATCACTCCCTGAGCCGAAGGCAGACGCTTAACCTCTGTGCCACCCAGGCGCCCCGGTCTTGAGATTCTTGTGCTGTCTTGGTTTGAGTAAGGACTATTGGCTTACTTCTTCTTTGAGGTCTGGTCATTTTCTGTGATTACAATGTAGCTGCCAAAATAAATATTCCCTAACATTCAGCTCCAGGTGGTCTGGTTTGTTCCCTTATCTTTGGTTTTGTACCCCTCAGGATTTCTCCACATTTGGGATTTCTGTGAGCCTGGTCATGTAGCCCCTTGTATGAGCCGAGTCAGGGGAGTCAGGGGCCTCCTGTCTCTCCCTGCCTATACCTTAAGCCTTTCCTTACTCACTAAGGCATCTTATTGAGTAATTTTGATGATTCTTGACTTTTGCCTCATGCCCCCTATAGAACCTAACACCCTTGAAAGATAAAATCCACTGAACAAAAAGACACCGAAAAGAAATTCCTCTTAATTCTGCAATCTGACTAGGTCAAATCAACATGCCAGTATAGAATCTACTTGAAAGTTGGAGCTTTGACTAGAATAAAGGTCTGGTGATTGTACTGCATGGGCCATTCTTTAATAACGTGGAGGTAAGTTGATGGCTTGTTGAGCAAGGAACATTTTATTGCTTGAAATTATGGCCATCTTAGCAAATGCACATACTGTGATTGAATCAATATTCAAAGGTGTTTTAGAAAATAGATGTGGTACATAAATGATTTTTCTATTTTTCTTGGTTTGGAGCAAAATGCTCATTAAATTCTAAATGCATCCAGCTGCCACATTTCCTGAATGCTGAGGGCATAGGGAAGAAAGCAGGGATGGAGACACACCTCTGTTTTTGAATCTGCTGGCTGGCAGAGTGGGTGGGAATGAAGGACTGCGTGCGCCAACCTTCAGGGGAGGGGCAGGAGACTTGGCTGCCTTCTTACAACTCTAAGGGGATTATTTGTTGCATTTAAGTGTAATTCCTTGTCATGCTTTTAAAATGTTCATTTCATTTCACTGAACATTTACACTGGTAGGACAATTGTCAGTGTGTCCCTGCTTTCCTTTTCGTACCAAGTACCCAAAGTCCTTTTTCTGTGACACCTACAGGCTGCCCTTTAAAACTATACTGGGGGGCTTTTCAATTTCACAGGACAGCTTCCTCTAAAGGTGGTGTGAGCAGTTTAATTATATGTTTTTGTGAATCACAGGAAGTCACACAGCTCTTAAACTCTGACATTTAGTGAACAAAAAGCACCTACCAAGTAGGATCCTTTGTTGTTTTTAAATCTGCAGCTCTGTTTTGATCCTGCTAGGGAAATGGCTGCTCTTAATCTCTTCATAGGTTCTAGGGCTATGAAGAAAGTTTATAAGTTGGCTACTTGTATAAAATATCGCTGAATAGGCTTGTGTTGCAAAAGTGGCCACAGTTAAAGTAGGGCAGGAGAGACTAAAATGACGTTTCGGAGGGAAAATTCCAGGGTTGAGTTAGCTTGGGTCATCACCCAGCATTTAATTTAAATTTTCTCTTGGTGGAATTTTAATAGTGCCCTTGCAGTTCAACAAAGCATGTGCCTCTCGGGGACAGGAGCCAGGCTCAGGAGACGTTCTGATGAGGTGTTATAGTGCCTTGCATTCCTATTACTGCTTTTGACGTGGTTTGAAGTGGTAGGGTTCAGAGCCAGTGACCAAGAAAGAATTCTTGAGACATCTTTGGTGCATAATGGTGGTTTTATTAAAGCATGGGGACAGGACCCGTGGGCAGAAAGAGCTGCACTGGGGCTGTGAGGTATGACTGATTATATAAGATCTTCTATCCTATGGAGGAGAGGGTGATGTTAGGGCTCCCGGAAATTGAGTCTGTAGGTTTCTGGAGATTGCTTTTCTCCTTGTAAATCATCAAGACAGTTGTAAACTGATGGAGACTCATGTCCTGCATGACTGTGATCTCTATCAGTTAACCATTTGTTTTTCCCTTTCCTTTGTTCTAGGGCAGCCAGGAGTACCTGAGGAATGGCACATATATACCATGGGGGTGGGGGTGTTAGCTTGTGCTTTGCCCTCAGCCTGCCTTCTGCTCCCTCATCACTTTGGCTTTAGAGGATCAAAGAACTTTATTGATATTTCCCTTAGTCTAACAAGATCCCTAGGCTTTCTCTCTCCTTCACTATCTACATTCAGTTGGTCAGAAATGATAGCAGATTCTATCTCATAAAAGCCTCCTATGTCTGTCTCTGAATCTTCATCCTCATGACTCTTGACTATTTGACCCTCCTTCTCTTGATTGCTTTAACACCTCCTAGCAGATGTCCAGGTTCTGTTGTCTTCCTGTTCTTTCCACTCTCCAGTCTGCTATCCCGGTCTTTCTAGACTATAAATCTGAATAGAGACCTTTTGCCTAAAACCTGCTGATTGCTTACCATTCCTGTCTAATGATATATTATGGTGTTATAATAGATATGTGTGTAGTAATAAAGCCTGTACTCATTAGCAGGGCACACTTGTCATTTCCTGTTCCCTGCCTTCCTTCCCCATCTCCCTGCCCTAGGATTCTGGCACTCTTTGTTCCAACAGTAGCTGATTATTTAGAATTCATAGATGCCCTTCCCCTTCTTGTCCATCTGCCATAAACTCATTTGTCCTTTAAATTCATTGTAAATATTGCATCCTCTAAGAAGATTTCACAGACTGTCTCCTCTTCACCCTGTCTCAGCAGAGGCCACCATTCCCTCTTTGGTGCCACCACACTCCCTTAGGCATACCCCTACTTCTTTATGCCGTGCCCTAATTACTTATGTGTCTGTTACTGGTGGTGAGCTTTTTGAGGTCAGGGACTGTATTGTTTTCATCAGTGAGTAATGGGTCATAAACTGGACAGTCACAAACTATTGAGAACAAAGAGGTAGCTTTCTTTTCATTAACTGAACTCAACTTTGTTCTTGAGCCCCCAGCCTGCCTAGAGGAGACAACTGACCTTAATTCATTCTGTTAAACTTAGTTCAACTGAGTGATATCTTTGGAAAGGGGCAAATTCTATTTATATCCTGTTATCGCGGTCCAGGTCAAGCTCAATCATAGGGGTAGAGATTCAGTATTTTTAGAACCTCTTCTTTCCTCTTCCTCTTCCCTTCATCCTGGGTAACATCTGGATCTAGGTACAACAGATGCTCATGTAAAGCTATAGCAATGAGGACAGGGGCCTTGAATTGTGTGGTGACCCCTAAGTCACTGTACTGTCTGGCTTTGGTCCTTCTTATCATGAGGTCCTTCTTATCATGAGGTCCTCACTCTCTTATCCTTGTCATTCAAACTCTAGTCTTATCCCTGTCCCCAAATGGAGCATAAAGTTCTGAATCTTCTGTAAGTCATGAATGAGCTGTAGGGAACTGTTAAAATCCCAGCCTTGGTCAGCCTCACCCTGCCCTACTGCCATTTCTGTTCAACATGGACACCCCTTTGTTGACATGAGGCTCCTATGAGAAGGTCTTCTCTTAGATTTACAAATGAAAAGATGGTCATAAGAAATTGAAATTTCTGTGATAATTGTGATATTATTTAGAACCCCTCAAGAGGGAGCACTGTCACTCCAATCTTGTTCTCTCAAGCTCTCCAGCCTCTATACCACCAGCTCTAGAAGGGCTTTTCTTTTTCTTGAGAACTTCCCTTCTGTCATGTCATGATCATCATTTGACTCTCGTCAGTTCTCCAGTATTTGTTCCTTGAAATATAGAATCTAGTTTGGGGAGTTCTGGAAATTATTTTTGTCTGTAGAAATACAAGTCATGGCACTGAAAATGCATTCATTGCCCAAGAGGATATTATGAATACTGAATGTTATTTGCCCTTTCAGGGTCATGCAAAAATAGTCATAATCAAAAGAATGCGGAATCCTTTGGAAGACATTACCCTGGTTCTCAGCATTAGGGCCATCAGAGTCATCCGTGTTGAATTACAAGTTATACCTGACATTGGTAGAGAATAAATTCCAAGGACACTTCAATTGCAAACTGATGGGACCATCATAGCCTTCAGTGCATTTCTCTGCTTTTAGGGTCCCTCCTAAATCATTCCTCATAGTAATTTTATCATAGTTTTAAAGATTGCTAATTCTGTATTAGATTTTTAATCACATATTATTACTTTTGAGCCATTTAAATGGTAAAAAATGGGCTGATTCAGTTCCAGATTATTTTGATTGTTAATGTGTGTGCAAGGTATCTGCCATTTAAGTAACGGAATGATATACACATCAAATAAAAACATCTGCTCACCCTTTGATAAAACATTGCAGATATTCATAATTAGAGTAAAATAGATCCTAATGTATTATCCTGATAAAGAGTTGTCTTCTTTTAGGAAAGGTGATAATCTCTGTTCCCTCATATTTCCTTGTTTATGAAAAGCCAGTTGATTCAAGCAGCCACAACCCAGGGGCCCCCCACTGTTCACTAGTTAACTCTTTCCCAAATTGCAGGTAAAGTGCCAGGGGAAACCTAGTCTAAAGTGGGGTCTTAACCTTATAAGAGAAAAGATGTCTCTGAGAATCTGAAGAAAGCTCTGAATTTTCTCAGCAGAAAACATGCAAAATGCATATACAACATGCTGCCTACAGTTTCAGGGTATTTACATGTCCTGCTCCAACCAATTAAGAACCTTTGATTTAAGACCGCATGTAGCAAGCCCAAACCGGCATATTGACTTCTACAGTTAGTAAAAATTATCCTTGGAAACCCTTAAATTTCCACAAAAGTGTAGTATGCCTGGTTCATGTGCTCTTAAATCTCAGTGATGTATAGTATATAAAAAAGAGCAAATATGTAAGATATACTTTTACAGTGTTTTTATTATAGAAAAAAAGAAGGGCATAAAGTTGCTGAATGCCCAAGGTTGAATATGAGAAGGTTAAATGCACAAATGAGGCAACTCCATCCCATAAATTTGACATTCAATGGCAACTCTAGAAAGAGCTGCTGGTTGGGCTTCTGATGCCTGCAGTGCTAGCCCTGGAAACAGGAATGTTTGAAATGAAATTTATTTCCTCCCAAGTGTCAACGGCATTCATCTTTGCCTCTTCTGGTCTTCTCTTACCCTTAAAATGCGTGCGTGTGTGTGTGTGTGTGTGTGTGTGTGTGTGTGTTTGTGTTTAAATAGACAATGTTCATATAAAATGAAAAATATCCAATAAGTCACCATGATTACTCATATGCTTTCCCTTACAAATGTCTAAATAATTTGTGCTTTTATATTTCACTTGACAATCTACTTTTTGGACATGTACTTTCACTTATAAATCATCACCTTGAATAAATACATACACAGCCTAGGTTTGACTGTATAATGTAAAATTTGAAGTTTAATTATTCTGACCTGGAGTTTTGTGATCTATAAATTTACTACATCAGGTCAATAATCAGCTTTTCTTCTTAACGTCTTCTTCTTTTTCTTTTTCTTTTGTATGTGTTCTCCTGCTGTACCTCTCTCCTTGCACCTCCTCTTGCAGTTGTGTAATGGGGGCTCAGTCACCGAGCTTGTCAAAGGTCTACTCAGGTGCGGCCAGCGGTTGGATGAAGCAATGATCTCATACATCTTATATGGGGCCCTCTTGGTAAGAACGTCCATCTGGCTGGGGATGACATCAGAGGGGGCAATTTGTAATTGGTTGGATCACCATTGCATAGTAACAAGTGGAAATGGATCCGTAATATGCAAGGTGTATAACAGCAGGGAGGTGTAGCCAAATGTGGATGTTGATTGGATTTTTAAAGGTGGGGTAATTGTTTTAAAATAACCATTCAAATTTTCCCTTTCTCTTTTCCTATTGTTTGGTGGTGGTGGGACACCATGCAGGGCCTTCAGCATTTGCACAATAACCAAATCATCCACCGTGATGTCAAGGGGAATAACATTCTTCTGACAACAGAAGGAGGAGTTAAGCTCGTTGACTTTGGTAATAACTGCTTGTCATTTGTTTTCTTGATGTGTGCAGTTTAGCCCAAGGCAACAATTTATTGCAGTCTCAGAAGACTGGGGCCTCTCTGCTATCCCATAGGCTGAGGGACTTTTCCAGTCAAACACAGACTGGAGAGTGGGGGTTTTACCAGATGGATCACCCTAGGAGATGCTGTTTGTTAATCTATTTTCAGCTTTAGAAGCAATTTTATTAAAGATAGGAAATAAAAGTATTTCAAAAGAAGAATTTGATGGAAAAACTTGGTTTTCTGGGAAGAATTTCTAGTCTCAGGGCTGTTGTCTATAATTTACATTTTGTCATTTCTTCTTTTGCATATGAAAAGGGAAAGCAGTTTGGTCTTTCAAATGACTTTCTCTAGCCTTAGGCACACTTATTCCCAGTGAGCAGAAGGTAGAATAGTCCTTTGGGTCTGGCAGCTAACATCCCTTTAAATTGTGATTATTGCTGCTACATGTGAGGCTGGTTGAACTGGAAACATTAACAGGAAATGGAAGTGTGAGAGGAAATGCAGAGCAATATCACCTAGGGCCAGAGACCTATTAAATATCTCCTTGCAACACTCACGTATTGATAGTCACAAACCAACAAACCATTTGGTATTCCTTTTAAAGTTTATTGAATGCTTTTATCTTCTAAATGTGTTCAACAACAGTTAGTACTTCAGGATGATTGTTAAAAATAATGAGAAAACATTTACAGAAGCACTTTTTAAAATGTTCTTTATAAATGTCAACATAGTAGGAGAAAAGATTGATGATTTTGAATATTCATTGTTTTATTGTTAAGAAAGCAGTGTTAAAATGTATTAGTGAATGATTTGCTCAGAAGAAATTACTCAAAAATAATGAAATTACTTTAGGTGTACTGGTTTATTTACTACAAAAGCAAACAAAGAAAAGTAGCGGAGGGGTACTTTGTTCAAGTCTTATGCTCCTTCTTCTGTATAAGGAATGGTGTAACCCTACGAACGTGCTGTGGATAACGTCAGAGATGTAGTTTACACATGATCCCAAGGGCAGTCAATGTATTATGAGGGAAAGAGCCTAGAAGGATGAGGATGGGGATTAATGCTGATTTATCTACTCACCAGCTTTGTGATTTGAAGTGAGTCTCCTTATCTTGCCAGTAGAAGGTTCCTAAACAAACGTCCATAAGAAATTGCTCGAAATTAAAACAGAAAAGTAAAGTGGTTTTTTTTTAACCAAAATTATAGTAGAGAATTTGGCAAAATAACAAATTATCCATGGCCAATAGAGTTTAGAGAGCCCTCTTTGGATTTCTAATAAAGAGAATGCAAGCGTCCAGCAACCATCACCCAAAACAACCCATGGGTCCTTGGCAAATCTGTGCCTCATTCAGGTTTCTAAGTTCTCATCCTCAACAGCGTTAGTAGCAATGCTTGTCATTCTAATTAAGGGCTGCCTTAGATTTCTGCTTGGTGTAAAATAATACCATATATTTGTAAAATATTTTATAATTTTTAAGTTATTTCAATTTGCATTCTTATTTGATCTTTAAAAAGAACCCTTTGTGTTAGGTGTGGCAGGTATCATTATCCCCAATTTGAGGATAAGAAAACTGAGGGTCAGAGTGAGGGGGTCTGCTTTAGGTCATACAATTAGGAAAAGGCTTAATTGGGATGGAAAACAAGTCTTCTGACTTCTCATCCAGTGCATCTTTACTTCTTCTTTATTCACTTGTTGTATAAAGAAGAGAGCTGTCTGAAGACTAAGATAGATAAAATACATTGGAATTACATTAAAATTCAGGTCCTCAACACAGAGCCCTAGATAATAATATTATTAGTCAACTTCTTTTTCCATTTGACAAACATAGTTTTCTTGCCAGGTTTTCAGGCTTCTAGTTAAGATAAGGGACTAAAAACTTTTCATGTCTACACCGATGCTATAATGCATGTCACATGTATTATAGGTAATACATGCTGATTTTCTTCTTCCATAAAATGAAGTACCATTTTAAGAAAGAAATCACCTGAAATATTTTGGAAATATAATAGGAAGATATTTTGGGTTTAGTTCTTGATATTCTTGATATTTTCTTTCTTTCTTTCTTTTTTTTAAGATTTGTTTATTTATTTGAGAGAGAGAGCATGTGTAAGTGGGAGGGGCAGAGGGAGAGGGAGAGAGAATCTCAAGCAGACTCTGCACTGAGCTTGGAGCCAGACTCCAGGCTCCATCCCACGACCCTGAGATCATGGCCTGAGCCAAAACCAAGTCAGATGCTTAGCCAACTGTGCCACCCAGGTGCCCCTTGATATTTTCTTTAGATTCCAATTTTGTAGCAATACTAGTAGGAATGTTCATTAGGACCAATAATATTCTAGTGATTTAGATAGAGTGGTAAATGCTCCCACACAGTGATTGGCAAACTATAGTATGTCAGCTGAATCTGACGTGCCTCTCGTTATACGACCTGTGAAAGAAGAGTGGTTTCTACATTTTTCAATGATTGGGGGGAAAAAATCAAAAGAATATTTTATGACATGTGAAAATTATATGTATCCATAAATAAATTTTTATGGAAACACAGCCACACTCATTTGTTTCTGTGTTGTCCATGGCTACTTTTTGCTCTCCTGTGGCAGAATTGAGTAGTTATGATAGAAACCATATGGCTCTTGGAGCCTATTGACTATCTGAGTTTATGGAAGAAGTTTGCCGGCCTCTGGTCTAACATCACCCTCTGTTCACTGCTGAATTACGGTACCTTTTTCTTATAGGTGTCTCAGCTCAACTCACCAGTACACGTTTATGGAGAAACACATCTGTTGGCACCCCATTCTGGATGGCTCCTGAGGTAAGCAGAAAGCATTTATTTATGTTGTTGAGTGTGCTGGTACTATGCCTTTTTATGAGAAAATCATATACTTCCCCAGATTTTCAGAACTGTAAGTTCTGGTTTGGGGAGTGATAATGATGACACATAATCTGAGAAAAGCAGGATTAAGTCATAGCTAGCCTATAAGTTACCTTCATGCAATTAGAAAAAGGTGTTCCCTCCAGAGAATGCAGCTTTCTCCATGGGTCATGGCTTGGCAAGTTCACCCAGCCTTTGTGTAAATTAGAAAAAGTCACCTTCCCTGGATAGGTGCAGCCCCAGTGACACATGGCTTGGTAAAGAGAAAGATTTCAGCTCCAGCTGGACTACAGCACTAGATGTAGGGTCCTGGTTATTTTTTGTTACCAGGTAGATAGCAACTTCTCTTGTGTGCTTTTTTGGCTCTCTATTAAAACCTGGGATTTGGTCTTAATTTAGTTCTGGCATCATCACAGAGCCCTCCATGAAATGAATCATGTAGAAGTTTGGGGAATTTTCCAGCTAGATAAGGCATACCCTGAAACACTGTTATAGCATTGCTTGCCCTGTCAGCATTTAATTCCACAGTACTGGGGCCTGTGCCCTGAGCAGGTCTCTGGGATTAAGCAAATGGAAGCTTTTAATAACGGGACTCAGGCAGTTATCTCCTTAGAAGTCTTTCTATCTCCTTTCTGACCCCATCACTGTTCTTCCTCTATGTGACTGCACAGGTGGTCTCCTAACACAGGAATTAGTTCACACCAATGCTGAAAGTTTTTCAGTGGCTCACCGTTGTCTGTGGTCCTCTTTCATACTTGGGTAATGGATAGGCCCATTTTGGAGAAAAAGAAAAACCCTGCAGATTCCAGTGTTTACTTAAATCTTAAATGTTTCTTAAATAGGATTTAAAAAACATGAAACTAGATATAAACTCCTTGTGCCTTATATTTCTAGAACTATAAAACTAAAAGGAAAAAAATGTGTTATGAAAAAGCTGCAAAGCCAATATCATTCAAATAAACACCTTTGATTTAATAAGACAAATAACACTGTTTTATGAAACTCAGTTGTCCTTCTCAGTATGACTGTTTCAGAGCATGACAGCATGTATTATTTTGAGTTATTTTGTCATACTTACTACCATGTGCCATGTGGTGACCCAGTTCTTCTACCACTTTACTCAATTTCAGCTAGGGTGAACTTTGTTCAAACAGCTTTTCCTTTGGTCTCTAACTGGTACATCTCTGTTGGCTTATGCCAACTTAATAGTAAATATAAATAGGGGCGCTGAAATTGTGAGGCAAGTAGCTATCCAGATGATTGGAATATGTTTTTATCACTCTTCCTCCCATTTTATTACTAATAAAATTATCATTGCAACAAAAACATGAAAATTTTCATGGGGACCTTGTGAATCCCACTTTGAGAAACACTGTAGGACAGAATCAAAACTCTTTTGGATGTTGGACAAAACCCTTCATATTCCACCCTCTTCCCAGGTTACTGTTCCCCAATTTACTTGTTCTTAAGCCTCAAGAGTAGTGAACAAGTTCACCCCAAATTCATGTTGATATAGCATTGTTTAAACCCTTCCATGCATTGTTATGTCTTCTGGAGTAGCCCTCAGAACCCTGAAACATTCCTCCTCAATCTTCGAGTCTCAGCTCAATTGGATCGTCTTCCCTACGAAACCTTCCCTAATCCCTGGCTGACACTGAGGCTCCTATCCATAAGTTTCTGTTGCAGCCTTTACAGCCTCCATTAGCACACCATGATCATCCCGTTATAACTGTTGCAGGGTGTTAGGATGTCCAGCTCTCAACATAGTGCTTGACACAGAGTAGGTGCTCGGTAAGCATCTGTTGAATGAACGAATCCATTGGTAAAAAAAAAAAAAA
>NW_024423343.1:60020187-60177332 GCF_017311325.1 Ursus maritimus | reverse complement strand
AAAAAAAAAAAAAAGCCAAAGGAGAAGATGAATTTGGAGGGTAGTTTGAGGAGGCTTTACAACTACTGGTATCAACAAATTTCTCTGTAGATTTAGATTGATCTGTTATTAAAACCTAAGTGAGGCCACTCACCTCATATTTGGGTGACATAACACAGATGATGGTGTTCTTGTTCTAACCCACAGCAAGCTGGTGTTCCGGAATCACAAAATGTAAATAAGAGAAGATTGCCCTTGGCTTTCTACAGTTCTCATGAGGTGTTTGTGACTTTTCAGTTTCAGCCGGGTTGAATAAAATATGTGGAATGTTTCTAGAAAGGGCAGTATAGTGATCTGTGGTGAGTCTCTGTTGCCCAGATTGTCTGGAACTGGTTGTGTTCTCAGCAGGAAAAAGCCAGCATGGCATCCTACCTGCTCTGGTGGTTAAGTTGAGGAGTAGGCAGATGGCTGTGTGGAGACCTTGACATTGCTTTTCAGCAGCAAGTGCCTGATGGCTCTTGCCTCTCTCAGGATGCCTTTTGGTGCCAGGGTATGCTGTCAGTCCTGGGCTGCAGTTCTTGGAACTCAAGCCTACACAATCCTCATGTTTTTATTTTCTAAATGGAGAATTACTCTTTCCAGCAAAGCTGCTTTTTTGCTTCATAATTCTGCGTAAGAATGTCCATAGGAACAATCTTCTATTTGTCAGGTGGATTCCACAAACATTTATACTCTCCCTGGTGAGCAAAGCTTTGGGTCAAGAGCAGTTCTTGAAAGTATAATCAGCAATGGTTCAAATGAACATTGTCTTCATATAACAGCCTGCATAGTACATTGATCTTAAATGCTTTCACTTCTCTAGTGTGAATAAGCGGTGTTTAGATTAAACATGACAACGATGCATGCAGTGCCAGTACCAGTGGGATGAAGTCATCCAGGTGACCAGTGCTTTTATTTTGAAAATGCAGCTGAAAGATCCTCGATCCTATTTAATTTTGAGAAATGGAACCCAATTATTCTTTTCCCAATTTTATTTCCTTTTTTATTTCACCAGCTTGAGTAACTTCAATATTTAATTCAAATAGGCTATAGTACAAACCAGGTAGCTAATGGAATGTGACCATACCACAATCAAATGTTGATGAGTAGTCCAAACGCACAGTTCACTGGGGCAGCTCAAAGCTGGGGCAGGCACTGACTCTCAGATTGTCAGCACCCTCCACTTATTTCCTCTCTCTGCCTCATCTGGATACGACCAAGGTTGAAAAGTACTGGGTAAAAGCAGTATCAACTCAGCAATATAGAATAAGAAAAGCTCTAGGGGTGCCCTCAGTGGGATAGGAGTTCATACTATGACTCAGGGAAGATTAGAGGAAAAGAAAAACACTCAGCATAGAAACTATGTATTTAACAGCTTACCCTGAGCAAGATGACTTAAACAATAGGAAATGAAGTTTCTCGTGTAAGGACAGAAGTAGGTAGTTGCAGAGTTTGTTGGTTCAGCAAAAATGCAGGCTGTGACCACTGCCACCTGCACAGCTTCGTTGTTAAGGACTGATGTGCGGGCAGTTGTGACAGTCTTGCCTGTGAATATCTGAGGGGCAGTAGTGGCTCCAGCATTCCAGTAGCCACCAGTGAAAGACCCTTGGTACAAACAGATACCCCCCTTTACTGCCATGAGACTAATCTTGGTTGAAGAAGTTAAAGAGGGTTCTCCTCCTGTCCTGGGGTCAAAGGCTGTCTGCTCTGTATTCGTTTTCTAGGACTGCCATAACAAAGTAGTACAAACTCTGTGGCTTAAAACAACAGAAATTTATTATCTCCCAGTTCTGGAGGCTAAAAGTAAAAAATCAGGGCGTCAGCAGGGCTGCGCTCTCTCTGAAGCCTCCAAGATCGTTTCTTGCTTTTTCCTAGCTTCTGGCAGTTTGCTGGCAGTCTTTGGTATTCTTTGGCCTGTGGCTCCATATCTCTAGTATCTGCCTTCATAGTCAAAAAGCACTCTCCCTCTGTGTCTCTGCCTTACTACGGCCATCTTCTCATTCAGACGCCAATCATATTGGATTAGAGGCCCTCCCTGCTCCCGTATGACCTCACCTTAACTAATTATATCTGTAGCAACCCTATTTCCAAATAAGTTTTCATTCTGAGGTTCTGGGGGTTAGCACTTAAACATATATTTTTGGAGGATACAACTCAACCCATAACAACCCTCCAAATACTTAGCACCCCTCAAGTTTCCGGGATAATCAGCCAGTCATTTGGGATCTACGGGTCTGCATGTTAGAGGAGCTAGCTTAGAGAGCTCAGCCTTGAGCTCTGCATGCACACGTGTGCTCACACACACTGTTCTCCCATAGCTTCAGGTGTTTAAGGCAAACACAGTTCTTTCTGGGTGTACTAAGCATAACAAATTGCCTTCCCACCTGGGTACTCAGAGCCTTCAGAATTTTCTTCTATCCTACCTCATCTCTAGCCAAGCATTTTTTTATTATCTCCTGAGATGTTTGATTCAGGTTACCTTCCTCAACCCTCTGTTTACATTGAGCCTCTGGTCTCCCTGCCTCTTACTTTAGCCTATATCTTATAAATAGATATATTTTTAACACAGTCTTCCTATTAGCCATGTGTCTGTTTTCTCCTCTACTGTCTCCTGACAGCCAATTTCTCATAATAAGCATAATAGTATCTCACATTTGCATAGAACTTTTACAAATATTTTTTAAGTGCTCACACCTATCTGTGAGGATACCAGTTAGGCATGAGTACATGACTTAATAGATAAGAAATCCAAGGCTCTGCCAGGCTAAGTGCTCAGGGACACTGAGTGAGTAGGCGTGTAACAGTGACTAGAATCTATATTTTGTGACCCACTGAACTAGAAGATTTCCAATACAACCCATGTCCGCTGTCAGTGTTGGTATTGCTCAGCTAGTATTTGCATCACATACATGCCCGGTAATATCTTTGTCTATAGCAAAAAGGAATACAAGCCTACTTTATGTGTATTGATGGTGATGGTGGGGGGTTGGGGAAATTGATCCTTCGTCTTCCCTTCCCTCCATCACATGTAGCAAAGAATTAAACTGAATGTTTGTAAATGACTGAAACTCAAGAAAAAGGACCAAAGTATCATCATTTTTATTGGGGACATTTGTAGACTATGTTAGAATAATGCCTTAGAATTAACTGGTGTGCTTGGGTGTGGCCATGCTGATTGGTAAAATACTGAAATACTTCCATTCTGGATGGTAAGTGGCTGGCATCCAGAGTGCTCCTCAGCCACCAGACATGCCTGTCTCTTTCCTCCGGACACCCCAGATTTCCTAATGGTTCAACCACTACAGGTAATACCTGTCAAGCAGGGGACCTCAAGAACCAGCTCCCAGATAGTTTGAATATTGTACCTACTAAGCAAGTGTATGGTGAGAAGGAGACTTTCACTTGCTGAGGACGAATTAATATATCAGGAACTAGGGTAGGGGTTCTTAACACATTATTTCATTTCAACAGCTCTCGTAGTAGATGCTATTTTCTCCCCTTTACCGCTGAGAAAAGTGAGGCTCAAAGAAGTGTATAGGAGAAGACATGCCCAAATCCACATACTCCACATACCTAGTAAGTATTGGGGTTTGGCCTTTCAGAGAGCATGGAATGCAAGTCTCATTTGACAGATGAAGAAACTAAGGCAGGGAGAGGCTATTCTCTGTGCTAATTCAGAGCAGTCTTGGTCCCAGAATTCAGGTTTCCCAACCCACCAGCCTTGTACTCTTTCACTTTACAGTGTGGAAAATGTGTGCCGAGATAGCTCGTACAACAAAGACATATAGAGATGTAGTAGAATACTCTGAAACTGGAGCACGAGACACATCATTTTAAAAGACATACGTGAAGGACCTATCACCTATAATTTATAGTTGACTACACTTTGCAGTCCTACCAGTGAGAGAAGTAACCCTATATTAAGGATCCAGTTTACTCGGCATCTTCCTAAAACAGCAAAGGTCTGTTTCTGTATTAGAAAGCAGACTTGTGGATAAAGTAAACATTTGCTTCTTTTTAGAAAAAAATTTTTTTTTTTGCTTTTACTTCCATCTGCTCGTTGTTGCAAACAAGAGCTAATCAGCTGAGCAGAGAAACAGATGTGCTGTGACGGCTCCAAAACTGGGTCTCTCTCTGCCTGAAAAAGGGTCGTTGACAGGGGACGGTTGCCATAACAACAAGCTTACACGAATGCAGAAATATCACAGGCTTTTTGCACCACTCTTGCCTTCATTAATTGTGCCTTTCCTAGCTAAATGATACGATAATGCTATTTCCATTGGCACTGCCAGGACTAGAGATGACAAATGAGATATTTTGTGTTGAAGGGCTCAGAAAGCCATAAAACAGTACAGAACTGAAATGTTATTGTCATTATTAGCATTTTGCTTCCTAAGCTCTAGCTAATGGATTTGGTCCCCAAATAAGAGTTAGCGTTTATTGAGTGCTTACTATGTGCCAGGTACTAAGTGCGTTATTATTATTTTTTTTTTTAGGAAATGATTTTTTATTATTTATTCATTTTATTGAAGTATAGTTGACACATAAGGTTACTTTAATTTCAGGAGTACAATATAGTAATTCGACAACTTTATATGTTATGCTATCCTTACCGTAAGTGTAGCTACCATCTGTCAGTATTCAATGCTATTAAAATACCATCGACTATATATTCCCAATGCTGTACCTTTCATCCCCATGACTTATTCATTCCATAACTGCAAGCCTGTTCCTCCCACTCCCCTTTACCCATTTTGCTCATTGCCCCATCCCTCTCCCCTCTGGCAACCACCAGTTTGTTGTCTGTATTTATGGTTTTGTTTCTCCTTTGTTTGTTTTTTTGTTTTGTGTTTTAGATTCCACATGTAAGTGAAATCATATGGTATTTGTCTTTCTCTCTGCTAGTATAATACCCCCTGGGTCCATCTGTGTTGTCATAGATGGCAAGATCTCATTCTTTTTTATGGCTGCGTGATATTCCATTCCATATAAAGACCACATTCTTCTTTATCCATTCACCTATTGATGGACACTTGTATTGCTTCATATCTTGGCTATTGTAAATAATGCTGCCAATAAAGATAGGGGTGCAGATATCTTTTGGTACTAAGTGCTTTATAGGAATGAATTCATTTATAATCCTCCCAATAACTCCATAAAGTCAGTGCAATTACTTGTCCAATGTTTTAGATTAAGTAAGTCACAGAAAGTACTGTTCTTGTCCTTGGACAAGGTATTATGATGTCACCAGTATTTGAACCCAGCTATTTAGCTCCAAAATCCTTCCTCTTAACCACTATACTAGCACAAACTGTTTAATTGTGACCACCAGTGTACTAGATAAGATGTAAACCTTTTCAATTTTAAAATTATTTTAGATAGGAATTATCCTTCCTAATATATTAAGGAAAATGTAATAATTCAACATGACATTAGAAGCCAATGTGATTAGTGTCCAAGGGAAGGATCCAAAAAAATAAAATGACAAAATTCTTCAGAAGAGAATTTAGGGGAGTTGGATGTTAGTTTTAGCTCTGCTACTCATTTAAAAAAAGTGATTGTGGTTCAGTTTTTTTAATATGGCTTCAGTTTGGGTAGAAAAGTTAAGAGCACACATTTTAGAGTCAGACCTGGGAGCAAATCGTAGATACCTGCTTACCCACCTAACCATGGACCTCAGGCAAGTTACTGAATATTTGTGATTAGTAAGGTGGGAAGAAGTTAAAAGATGTAAAATGAGAAGGGAAAAAAAAGAACAGTTTCAAAGGACAAAATTAAATGATGCACTGAACATGTTTTATGCAGTCCCTGACCTAGTAAGTACTTTAAAAAATGGTGGCACATATTGTCTTCACCCCTCTCCTTCCTAACCTGGTCTCATCTGTAAGAAGAAGAGATTGGCTTGGGTAGTTTCTGCCTCCAAGCTCCCTTCTATTTTTCAGAGAACATTTACAGTTTTTAGGGAGAAAAGCCTCTTCTAGTTTGCATATTCCATGGCTCTGGTGTTCCTCTGATAATGAAAGCAAGATGTCTCCAAGGGTGAAGTGATAAAAATGGCGAGGATGTTAGAGTCCATTTTAGCCTGACTTTGTTTTAAATGGCTGGGGATTATTGGGATCCCATGTGCCAGTCATATCACTGTAAGGAATGCAGGCCTTGGTTGCTCAGAAGATTCATTCCTGGAATTCTGTAGCCATTTGTCTTCCCTGATTCCCTCCAGACTCATGTGTCAGCTTCTAAGACCTAGAGGAATTCCCTTCCTCCTTGTTCTGGGCTGACCCTGCCTGCATTCCCACAGTGGTTCTTCCTTGCAGGGCTCTGAAGCACAGCCCAGGTACTTGGGGCTCTGGTGGGTGAAGGACCCAGGGTAAGGGTGAAATGACTGAGCGCATTCCCAGCCTTTAACCTCAGTTCCAGCAAGAGGTCCCCTTTCAGCTGGAGCTCTGCAGGGAAGTTGAGTCATGTGTCTTATGTTAGTGCAGAGGTGGGGGGCTGGCCCTGGAGGTGGTGGTGACATGTCATCACCCTCCTCCTGGTGGGTCTAAATATAGAACTCCATCTCAGGGCTTCAGCTCCCAGATGTGCAGAAGCATGTGAGGCCCAGAGCAGAGGCCTCATATCCCCTCTACACCCACCATCCCCTACTCAGTGCTGAGCAAGAAGTATCAAAATAATGGCATCTGTGAACATTTGGAGCTTTCCAGGCTGTCCTCCCACTCCTCTCTGGGGAGGTAAGAAGGGCCAAACTGTTGTCACAGGGGCAGAAGTGCTTGTTGAAGGAATGTTAGACCCGGCCTTGGCTCTTCCTGAGCTCTGAGTCCCAAATTATCTGGTGGCTACCGTCCCATCAGTGGCTCAGCCCCATGAAAGGGAATTCAGCCTAGGCCAAACCCTGCATTTTGTCTTTTGCCTGATGGTCACTGAGCTGGAGAAGAAAGCAAAGGGAGGAGGGTATTCAGCCTTAGGAATGAGATCCCAGAGAAGCCTTGGGGTAGGGGTGAGGCAGGAGCAGGTGGGGTGTGGCGAGACTAGCATTTGTGGTGCTCTATTATGTCCCAGGTTTTTTCCATACCTTCTTTAGTTTTGGAAGGTTAAAGGAAATGACTCTCTGGTAGGAAAGTGTGACATTCCCAAGGGCATCCTGGTTTGCATGGTGACATCAGCCTATGGGAGGAAAGAATTCAGAGACAACTTGCAAATAAAGGGGTATGCCTATGTTGGAGCATTCAGTATTCTATTTGATTTGCTTCCCTTCCTATTTTTCAGATATTTTATGGAGGAGAAACCTCCACCCCCCATTAGTTTCTTATTGTGGGCTTACGCTTCAGTTCTATTACCTACTAGCTGTGTGACTTTGGGCAAGTTTCTTAACCTTTCTGAATCTGTTTCCTCACTGGGGTAATAAAACCTGACCTAACAAGCTGTAAAATGAACTGAATTGTAGAACTGTTACTTATTCTTTCCTTAACTGTACTCTGGTAGGAATGGAGCATTATGGCAAAGGGAAGGGGCAGCAAGGAAGTGAGAGCTGGCAGTAAACCCACCTGCTTAAGTGGAGGGTGTGCTTATATGCTCACAGTATGGAAGTTACCGTGGCTATGGCTTATGGCACATGAAATATCTTTGGCAGTGACCTAGCATTCCCTGTTTAATAAGAATTCCCAGGAGATACCTCACTCTGGAGGGTAGTGGGGGAACCATGGAGCTTGCTCCTGGTATGGCCACAACCAGCCATGTAATTCTCTATAAGTCACCTCCCCTCCCCTCCCCTCCCTCCATCTCTGGGACTTGAGTTTCCAGGGGGCTTGAATGAATCCTAAAATCCCTTCTAGCATCCATTTCTGGTGGGGAAAGCTGCTGCAGCAGGAGAGGGCAGTGGGGTTATCCTGGGTTTCCAAGCAAATGTGCTCCTTTAGAGCTTTTTTTTCTTTTTTTAAATAAACAACAGACATTTATTTTTCACAGGTCTGGAGGGTGGAAGTCCAAGATCAATGCATTATCTGGTGGGGCCTGCTAGCCTCCTGGTTCATAGATGCCATCTTCTCACTGTGTCCTTACATGGATTCAGAACCTTTTGAGTACTAAGGACACGTAGAAAAATGTGGGCACACTAATTTACCTTTCACAAAGGAGTTCTGTGAATATTGGTCCTGAGTTTTAGTATGGGGCTTATCACATAAATAAGAATAAGTAACACATTCCTGGGTCTTTGAGGAATTTAAGTACAAAAATCAGTGTTGTGTGCTGGCCTCAAACCCAAAACCAGTCCACCTCTAACTTCCACTACCATGATGGCAAGTTGGTATTGGGCAGGCATTAATTTGAACCTTGTTTTATTTCTCTAAAGGCATAAGCTGAAAGTTAGCAATCCTGAGAAAAGTCTTGTAGAACAGTATATTTTAATTAGAGACCTTCCTGAATTTCATAAGCAATTTCTCAGTATACAAAATATAAGTTTAATTCTAGCCTTGAGTTTTATGAAAGAACCCCCCCAAAAAAACCCCAACCCTATTAATTTCATTTCTTCTAGTCCACCTCCCCTTTGCCAAAAAAAATCAAGCAAATCTCAGATACATCCTCCCTTGAAGTTATATTTCATCCAAGGGAAGAGACTTCATACGTTTATTCAGTATCTCAGCTTGTAACACTTTAAGATGTTTGTATGTAAAACCGATGAATAACATTTGCCATTGGAATATTTATAACTGAAATTTCCAATTCCAGAGAAGTTCTGTTTTAGAAATCTTTAAGATCAATAACATATACCTGTAATGCTGCATAAATTGCATAAGCAAAATTAGGAATCCTATTTGCCTGCCTACCTCTCAGCCCATCTTATTTGCCAGTGCGTTGACTGCATTTTTGGGCTGAAGGTTAGCCAAGGATTAATAGCTCTAGGTCTATTTGCCTTGCCGATTTTAAAGCTGAATTTAGCTCTTAAAATAACAGCATTTTGCCTGTGTACTTGAGTGAAATTTTAATCTTGAGCTTTGATTATAATTTTGGATAACACGATCAATTCTAGTAAGGTGAAAAAGCAGAACATATAAGGCAAACCTAACTACATTTTTAATGACATTTTAAAATATTAGTGGGAGAGGCGCCTGGGTGGCACAGCGGTTAAGCGTCTGCCTTCAGCTCAGGGCGTGATCCCGGCGTTCTGGGATCGAGCCCCGCAGCAGGCTCCTCCGAAATGAGCCTGCTTTTTCCTCTCCCACTCCCCCTGCTTGTGTTCCCTCTCTCGCTGGCTGTCTCTATCTCTGTCAAATGAATAAATAAAATCTTTAAAATATTAGTGGGAAAATGAGATAGTCTGAAAAACCTCTATTATTTTTTTAAGTTTGATAAACTGTTTTTTATAAGAGTAAAAAATATTTTTCCTTATGGTAGATGGTGCTCCTATAATACTACTTGCTTGAAAGTATTGGTTAAAATCACATTATTGAAAGAAATTTCTGCCCAGCAGCTCTTTGATATATAATTTGATAAATGGTTTAAGTTAAATATCTTGTCGGAGAAATCTAGGTTTTCTGAATGCAGGAGCTCATATGTTACTGTCTTTTATCCCCTTTACATCTAATCTAATACAGGTGTTCTTTTTAGATAGTGAAGACCTTGAGATGAGGAGAAACTGTTTTGTTCCCTCAGGTTCCTGTAGCCCAAGTCTTTTTGCAAGAGATAGAAAGTGGATCTTCTATTTCAGGCCTTTATCAGCAAGCCCTACTCTTGGTTGAGGCTGGAATGAAACTGTAATAATGGGGCATTTCATGGGGTCATGATGGCCTAAGAAAGTGAAAGTACTACCTGTATAGCCTTGTGCTTACAATAGAAAGGGATATTGTTGGAAAGGGAATTTCTTTAATTCTTCTTGTATTAATCTCCCAGGAACCTAGTTTCATGACCAAGACACTACCTTTAACCTGCCAGCTTGTTGATGAAAAATCCCAACGGCCAACAAATACTCTGAAGGAACGAAAAACATCCTTGAAAATTAAGGCAAACTTTTCAATACTTACTTACATTTTCAAGACAAAAACCAGACATTTGCTTTTTGTTATAGAAATAATTCATGGTCCCTCTAGACACTTTAGAAAATGCAAAAAGGGTTAAAGAAGTAAATAAAGTAGATATTACCCATACATCAGTGATACAGTGATATCTACAATTAACTTTTGATGCCATAGAAAAAGCTGGGTAACCAGCATTTTCATAATCAGTACGTCAGACAAGGCCCAGAGAAAGGGGTTGCTTGGTTTGCGTGGGAAGAGAGGTGCGGGGAGATTAGGTAATTTGCTAAAGTAATCTAGTAAAGGAATGACAAAACCAAGATGAAAGTGCCTGGCTCTGGGATTTTCCTTCTCCAGCCAGAGGTACAAACTTTTTCTACAACCCAAGAGCTACTAAGAGTTGTTTTTTCTCTGCCATTCCCCCTGGTAACTGAGGAAAGAGTCACCCATATCCTCAACAGATATCAGCTGACGGTGCCCAGTGGTGCACCAGGAGATGATATGTGTCAAAGCAGTTGTGCTATCAAGTTGTGGGTGCAGTTTTACCCCCTGAACTCCTTCAGGAGAGGGGAGCAGGTGTTCCCTCTGTGGGGTGGGAAGGAATGATAAGGCAGATTTCGAGAGTCTGGAACTTTGGAATTCTTTAGCCTGAAGAAGGTTAAAGAGAACTGCCCTAACAAAGAGGGTTGACTGCTAGCCTTTGCTCCAAAGACCAGTAGAGCTAAACTGTTAGTGAAAACTTATTTCTTGTTCTCATGCCCTTCCAGAAAGAAAAGTGTTTGGCAGCCAAGGTGGTAATGACCAGCATTTGGGAGGCTCAAGCCCACCTCCGGTAAAAGAGCTATTATCATTGGGCACTGTGGCTGCTAACGCATAGATATTGCTAGTAATCCAAGCATTAGTGCTTTTACTCTTCCTAAAATAATCAGCAGTGCAGTCTAAGTGTACCAGGAAAGCCATAAGTTTGCATTTCAAGGTATGAACCTGGACATGCTCCATTAACCAGCATCCAAACAATTGCTCTGTTGTTGAAGCTCATCTTCCCTAACAGAGGCATTATCACAGCAACCAGCATCTTTTCATAGACCTTAAGACCTTTTACAAAATACCGGCAATAAAATCTCTAAGGCTCCAGCCTTCCGGTTCACACCCCCGAATAATCTCCTGTTCCCTCTTGCTAATTTGCATGGAGAGGTTAGCCTCTCTGAGATCAACCCCCAAATCACTTATTTACAAAGCATAAAGCCATAAGAGTATAAGAGCTGGAAGGGATAGCAGAGATCATTCATTCCTACCTTTCTGTTTTATAAATGTACAAAATGAGAGCCCTATAAAGAAACCTCAGCTCAGAGTTTTCGAGGGACTTGCTCAAAGGCATTCAGCTGATAAATAATGGAGTTCAGACTTTCTGATTCCAGTCTGAAGATTTTTCAACATAGCTTCTCTGAAGTGTGCCACAAATTGATGTGGTCAGGGAGGGAAGAAAGATAAGACATAATCCTTACCCTGAGTTACTTCTGTCCACTTAGGGGTCCCTTGGGTGAGATCATCAAGGCGCTAGCCCCTTTAAAACATAAAAAAAAAATGACGAGGTTAGTAGTAAATTAACACCAAGTGGATAAAACTATTTATTAAAACTCCAAAACAGTATAGACACTCACTGATACGCCAGAGACTTGAGGATTGTTAAAGGCGGCTATGCAGAAGTATGTAGGGATTTATATACCTCTGAAACTCATCAAGACTTCGATATTTTAATCTTGGAGCCATTAGGCCACTAGCAATTACTGCACTAGACTGTCTCTCTGTTTTGAATCATTTAACGCTATGCTTTTAGCCTTTGCCAGGTACACTAAACATTTTGTAACAGTCCCTATACATGTCTCATGGAACATTCCAGAAGGCACATCCTCTTCATATCAACCTCCAACATGCTGTGGGACTTTACAATCAACTTTGGAGAATCCATACTTTATAAAATTGACATTTATTAGCAGGTTTTATATTCACAGTACTGGATTAAGAAAAATATACAAATTTGTTAAAGTTCATGATAAACAACCTGATTTCTGCTTCTGGTACTTATAACTGTGTATTAAAACTACAAATTTTGATGAGTTGTGTTGGCAACTAACAATAGGAAGATTTAAATCCTAGAGTTCTGAAATGTAAGGTATATTTACTGTAATATAAAACTTCATGTAGTCACTGAAAACATGCATTTTATTGTTACCCTTTAGTATATATTCTGTTTCTGATCTTAATAGAATTTTGCTTTTCTTCTTGCATTTACATGTGAAAAAAAAGCGAGATCCCAAGAGTACAAGAGATTTTTCTACACTTGGTGAGGGGTAGAACTCAGACCCAATTTGAACTTGTCATACTGCCTGCCAAATTGACTTCTCTTTCTAACATCCCTGAGGGCACCATCATTCTGCTGATTACCCAGGATCAAAATGTCAGTCTTCCTGGGTGTGTCCCTTTCCCCAACCTCCCATATTAAATCCCTCTCCATATTAGGTCCTGCAGGTCGTCCCTTGAGCTCTCTCTTACACCTATTCTATCCTCCTTATTCTACTGCCACCAGCATCATTTATTCTCCTGTGATTGAAGGAAAGGCTTGAGGTCAAGGAGTGTATACAGTTGCCTTGGGTATGTCTCCTCCTTGGGGTTGTGGTGGTGAGGTGCGCTGGAGAGGTACGAGAGAATGAGGTGTTTGGGTTTCCTGGCCTGAGTCCATGCCTTCTCACCCTGTCTCTCTCTACTCCTTTAACATGACTTACAGAACCTGGGAAACCTGGTCGCAGCACAGTGTAGTTATTTACCATTGCCAGCCTCCTTTTCTTAGTAGAGTATCAGAACATCTGATTCAGAGGGCTCTTTGAAAGGTTGCCTTCTCCTCAGGACAAGGGAACCAAAGACCAATGGACCATCTAAGCATTCTTAACTCAGCTTTATTTTACCTAGAAATAAGGAGAATGCTTTGCTAGGGAGAATGGGATTACTTCTCCCTAAGAAACAGTTGTAGATTTTGGTGTTGGGTAGATAAGAATCCAGATCCAGGATGTGTTGACCTCAGTTGTGATGCATCCTCTTAGGGTAAGTCTATGAATCCCATCACACAACGTAGTCCACATAAAGGGTCCTTTACTTTTGTGGAAGATCAGTCCTGAAAGAGACTCCTTCTGAGGAGATGGGAGTTTAAGTGACAAAAATTTCAAGAAACCTGGTTAATTTATTCAAAATATGAGTGCAGAAGCTCATAATTCAGCTATTCTTTGAACATAACCTTTTTTGTGTAGAACACTTACCATATTATAATGACTTGTTTACTTGTCTCTTCTCTGCCTGGGTTCAAATTCTGACCCCGACAATGACTAGCTGTGGGCCATGGGTAAGCTGTTTAACTGTGCTATGCTTCAGTTTCCACACCTCCGCAAAGTGATGATAGCACCTACCTCACAGAAGATTATGAAGATTAAATTCAGTGTGAATTTAAATTTCTCTCCCTAAGACCTGGTACCATGTCTGACTCGTGGGTACTCAGTAATTATTTGTGAATTATTTTAGTGTCAAATTTTTTCTGTAAACTTCTTTGGAAGGCTGATTTTAAAGAATTTCTTTGCCGAATTACAAACTAAGTTTTGGGAGGAGAATTTGGCCAAAAGATACTTTTCTATTTAGTCAGATGGAACTGAAGATAAGGTCTGTCTGTAAAGAGAAGTTGAAACCAGATAAATGTTTTGAATATTTTATGACAACACTTGTGAAACGTTAGGATGTCTCCATTCCCACATTTGGGTGGGTTCTTAGAATTGCCTTCTGTGTCCCACCCAGGATGGCTGAAGTTGATTTGAATTTCCTCCCAGAAGGTGTGGACTTTGGTCACTAGATACTTTTTGTTGTCTTGCTTCCCCTGGCATGGTCACCCTCTAATATCGCAAGTATTTGGAGCCCATATCCTTTATTGGACATGCTAGTACACATTGTCTTAGGACATTTGGGGTGGACATGGTTTGTCATTTACTTACTGTAGGTTCATTTTAGATTTTAAGTGGCCATAGCTGTTGTTGGGGAAGGACAGAGTCTCATTTTTCTTTCCCTCATAGGAACGTGTAAGAATGGTGAACTGTAAGAACTGTAAGAATGGTGATTGATAGGTCTAAAATTATGTTTGTTCCACATGTTTAGAAATGTCATTTCTGAAAGGGAAGGTGTTGAATAGTCTTCTCTGGAGATCTTTAAAAATAGCAGTGTTTTTCACTTGATTGGGGTATGAAAAGGAGGTCTTGGGGGGCTATGAAATGGCTTCTGCTTCTGAAGTTGGAATTATTTGAACTTTAGTTTGAATGCACGTTTGAAAATTACGTGTTAAAAGTATGGCAGAATATTCTGTGGCGGGTTAGTCTATTCAGAGGATAGGCCTGAGATCAGGCCAGGGATGCAGGAACACGAAAAGCATACTTCAGTTCAGAAACCAGAAGAGAAGGATAGAGGACAGTTACAGGAGTAAAAGCACCAGGTCTCAGGCAAGACAGTAGGCATATTTGGCATTGCAAGTCCAATTAAGTGGGTCTGGCCAAGAGGAAGTATAATAGTTACTGTCATTGCCATTATAATATTGCACATGTGAGTCTTAAAACAGCACACGTTTATTCTCCAGGTCATTAGTCAGGTGCAAGACTTACCCGGCTAAAATGAACTTCTCCATCTAGAAGTCTCACCGGCATCTCAAACTTAACATGTCCTACCTAAATGGAGCTCCTTCCTTTCAACCCAAAGCTGCTTCTCCTCCTGTCTTCCCCATCTCATCAAATATCAGTTCCATTCTGGAGTTGCTCACGTCAAAAACTGTGGACTCATCTTCAACTCCTCTTTCTCATAAGCCTCAGTCAGAAAATCTAGTTGGCCCTGCCTTCAAAATTATATAATCAGTCTGATTATTTCTCACTGTCTGTAGTTTGGATTCTTATAGTAGCATGTTAAACTGGTTTTGCTTTTTCTACTCATGTCCCATTTTAATGTATCTCAGCATAACAGCCAGAGTGATCCTGCTAACATGTAAGCCAAATCTGTCGCTTTGCTCTTCATAGCCAGTTGGCCCATCTTACTCAGAATCAAAGCCAAATACCTTCTGGTGGCCTAACAGGCAGGCAGGCCTGTCACTCTGGCCCCCCAGAGTGATGTCGCTTGTCTACCTCATAGGCTGTTTGGAGCAGTACAAAGTTTCCTACCTGCCCATAGCCAAGGGTCATCCTTGGTTGCGGAGGCAGATTTCAGGTCAAATAAGGACGCCTGGTTCTTCCACATTCTCTGGTTTACCTCTGCCTTTTTCCAACCCCACTGTGATAGCCACAAGTCTGAGTGGAGGGGCTTTTCCTGCCTGACTCAGAAAGTTGATAGAGATTTCCCCACAGGGTTCCATGCTCCCTAAACCAGGGACAAGCCCAGGGACATTTTCTGGTGCTGCTGCTCTTGTACCCAGTCAGGCCAGTAACGGAAGCAGCCGCTGCTACTGAAATACAAACCAGTCGTTGGGGTTTGCAGAGGGGGCAGATGTTCTTAGGAAAAAGGGGTGGAAGGGAGTGGTTCCTATTTTATGTTAACCACATCAGTCTTCCAGTCTTCCAACATCTTTCTGCTCAATTGGCCACACTCCTGGGGATTTTGTGCAGGAAACAAGCATCTTTGCAAACAACTGTTCCTTGCTGTTGAATTCAGCAGCTGGTAATGAGGTGAAGGATGCAGACAAAGCCTTTCCTTAAGGGATGTCAGAGCGGGCTCAGTGAGGTATGCACCCCCTTGCACTGTGCTTGGTACCTAGAGGTTCAATGTATGTTTATTGTACTGAAATGACAAATTTTAAAAAGTTAATGAACATCCAGTTGATAAATTAGTCACACACAAATAAGGTCTAGATAACACATTCCTTACTATCACTGGAATTCAATATCAGTGTAACCAAGGGAACTAAAAGGGGGCTAAGATGGTTCAAGCGTCTTTTAGGACATCTGAGGTGGCGGTGGGGTTGATGTGTTTTGCTTTTGTCTGATAGGTCATTGCTTGTGAGCAGCAGTATGACTCCTCCTATGACGCTCGGTGTGACGTCTGGTCCTTGGGGATCACAGCTATTGAACTGGGGGATGGAGACCCTCCCCTCTTTGACATGCATCCTGTGAAAACGCTTTTTAAGATTCCAAGGTAGGACACAAGATGGCGCTCTTGGCTCATTAGTTCTTTGCGAAAGAGGTTGGTTAAGAGGGATGATAAGTAGTTGGTAAACAATTTCTGGCGGAACCTGAGAAAGCCTGATTGTAAAATGTGTTTCTTTTGGGGGAATTTAGGAGGAGTGGAGGGGGAAAGAGGACGGATATTCCCGAAAGACAGCATATCCCAAAGAAAAATAGGACCGTGTTTTAACCGTTGCATATATTTTCAGTACTCTGATTTTTCTGAGATACTCGTCTATTGTGCTTTTCACAAGAGGACTAAAAATGCAATTTTGATTAAATAATCTGAGTACTGGTGTTTTCTTTTTAATTATATAATCACATCTGGTCATTTTGTTTGAACCTTTCTCGAGTATTCAGGAAAATTTGGGGATGAAAAAAATGTGTATTATATTTTCATATCCACTCAGAGCAGCACTAAAAAAAAATCAGAAAAGTGAATCAGTTATAAGACCTTCTCTCTGTCCCCTGATTTCCATCTCAATGGGACGTTGTGCTGAAAGAGGTCCGTTTGGAGGGCATTTAAATGCCAGTATATTTTCCATTGTATGTATTCATTAGGGGTTTGTACAAGAGGGTTGGTTGTTTGTCTTTCATCGGAATCAGGCTGCTGTTTGGCTGCTTAAGCCTCTAGTTACTGAAAACGAAGCAGTCACGGAGCTCTGTCCTGGCCAGGTTGCAGATTAAGAGATTTATACCCTCCACATTTCTCTTTCAAAGGAAGACTCTGGGCGGGCTGGAGCAGGAGCCGGAGCCCAGCCGGAGCCGTTCAACTACTTTAACAATGCGAGTGTTAACCTTTCCTTATCTGCACAATCACACAGCCTTTAAAAATTTCTCCTGATTGCAATTTGCATTTCTGATTAGGTCTATTTATATGCAGATGAGGCTCTGTGGTGTTCATCATCATAATGTTATCGTTTTATACCTAATCCAGATGTGAACAACCACCCACCATTATTCCAAAAATGATTCCCACCCAAGTCAGGGTTGGTCTTTTGCCTTTTCCAAAGTACAAAAACAAGTCCAGGCAATTAGAAAAACAGACAAAGCGACTGACTTTCAAAATTAATAGTCTGGTGATCATTCAAAACGATGTAAGAGCAGGACCAAAAACAGTATTGTATGCAGTAATATGTCAGAAAATGAGAAATGGTGGCTGGGATGATTTGTGTGTGTGCTTTGATTTTTTACAAATCATTTACTTTTCACTGTTCATTTACTGGGACCACATAATTTCCCAAAGATCAGAATTAAGGTTTGGCTTCTGATTAGCAAGACATATGTACTTTTGATAAGAGATCATCTTCTTGGGTGTATCTTTTTCTTTCTTTCTTTTAAGTATATGTTTGTGTACAGACCACCTGTACAAAAATTTCATAGGGTGGTAAATGTGAGACAGCTTAGAAGGGGTGTGTGTGTGTGCGTGTGCGTGTGTGTGTGTGCGTGTGTGCGCGTGTGTGTGTGCGTGTGTGCGTGCGTGCGTGCGTGTGTGTGCGTGTGCGTGGGTGTGTGCGCGTGTGTGTGTTTAAATAGACTTCATCTCCAGTGACTCTTTTGAGCTTGCTTTGTGCCCAGCCAAGTCTCTGGTCTCTAGTAATCTCTGCACCTGACTTCTTCCATCTTGGGAGAAGCTTCCAGATTTGAAACACAAATAACCAAGCCCCCCCCCAATCCCCACCCCCCCTGCCAGCTTTTAGACAGGGTGAACCCCAGGAACAAGACAATTGCTAGAAAAAGATCTTAGGGGCAAGAAGGATTCTTACCCTAACATAGGTTGATACTTTTTCTCCTACTGTAACCTGCCCTTTTACCATCTCTTGGTTCCTGCCCAAGTGATGAATCAGATTGAACTAGGTAATGTCAACAGTAATCAGTCAGCAGATCCTTAGTGAGATTATATGTGCTGAACACTTGAGGTTGTCCCAACCTTAACAGCCAACTTGACATTTGTGGGCAGGAGGGATACAGGTTTGAAAAAAAAAAAAAAGCGTTATTGTATATACTGCATAGCTTTTTATACTCATCAAGTTATTTACTTAAAAATTACCCTGTCAATTAGAATCATGTAGTTCTCTTATGAAGTATTGTGGATTGACCAAGCACGTATGTGTGTGTGTACTATTTTAATTTTGAGTGCTAAAAATGTACATTTTCTCAGAAAAGCTCTTTGATGGAGAGTGAAGAAATTAAGCATTTACATATTTTAAATAGGCATTCATATTATTTACCGTGTGTTTCATGGGGTTCTTTCTCTCTCTCTCTCATTCTCTCAGCATTTTCTTCCCTGATGGAGAAAAGAAAATGACAAGTAATGACAAAAATCCTTTGAATCCGTTTGGCTTCTGATTTTTTTTTCCTCTTTGGTTATGAGTGTTGTAGGTGTTCTGGAATTCCCTTCAGTTAAGCAATGAGGTCCATTTCAGAGTATTCTAGGACCAGAACACTGCATGTAGCTTCCTCCTTTGCCTCTTCCCTTTACAACCTTCTTTACTGGTAATAAATTGAGTAAATTACCAAAATAAGGGAAGAAAAGAAACCCTTTACTGAGTTAGGGAAGACATGACTTTCACAGGTTACAAAGGACTTAGGAATTAGTGAAGAGCTGGTTACATATGAGGTGAGAGCCTCAGATGTCAACAAAGCAGATAATTACATAGGTTCCCTGGACACTGTCAGGAAATATGAAGCAAGACCTGCTTGGATATGGTTGATTTGCCTGCACACAGGTCTCCTTGCTCTTCCCTTCTCTGCCTCCATTTCTTTTGGAGCACCTTCCCCTTTCTTTTGACCTTCACGTTAGAAGATGACACATGGAGTAATCGTGACCTGTCTTTGAAACACTGCGTGACTTGAAGCCTTTCCTACGTCACAAACACACAGAAATTATCAGCTGATTGTGACAGCATCCACTATTTGCTGAACCTGTCAGCATGTGTCATCTTGTCTAATGCCTTTGCTCCAAAAAAAGTCACCCCTCTCCGACAGTCACTGCTCTGTCTGCTGCTATTTTTCTCTAGGAGTTAGAGGAAAAGAATCAAAACCGTTTCTCTGGGCATCAGTGGATTTGACAACACCTCTCTGATGACTCTCTCCTAAGGACTCCTTTAAAATTTCAAAGGCTTAGAAGGATCTTGCAGAGGGGCACCTGGGTGACTCAGTCTGCCTTTGGCTCAGGGCGTGATCCCGGAGTTCTGGGATCGAGCCCCACATCAGGCTCCTCTGCTGGGTGCCTGCTTCTTCCTCTCCCACTCCCCCTGCTTGTGTTCACTCTCTAGCTGGCTGTCTCTCTTTCTGTCAAATAAATTAAAAAAAAAAAAATCTTAAAAAAGAAAAAAAAAAGAAGGATCTTGCAGATGACCTGGATATTTTTTCAGTTAAAAGGAGATCTGTTTCATAGGTGTAATTGCAAAAACCCATAGAGTTAGGAGAAGTATACAATTATGTTTTTCTCTTGGCAACCAGGTATCTTTCCTTAGCTTGGAATCTTTGGCTAATGACCTCTTTGACCTCCATAGATGGGAGTCAGAAAGGCAACGGGGACCAGTGTGAGTGTGTTTGTTGGACAAGGACTAAGAGCTGTGTTGCCTGCCCATTTATTCGGGACCAGATAGAGGCTGACTCTGTCCACTGTCTTATCATACATCGAGTACTTCCACTTCATTCCTTGTGGAAAAACTCAGAATGTTTTCAAGATTCCTAGTCAAAATGTCTTTGGCTGGGAGTGGATGGGATAGAATGGCCTGAATATTCCAGTCCCTGAAGCCAGTGATTTTCCCTTTCTAATGAGAAGTTTCCCTGCAGTACATTGAAAAAAGAAGAATTCATGATAATTACCAGTTCATATTAGGGCTTGTTTGCATCACCAAACTTAGGTTGTTCCAAACTGTACCCAAACTGTGCATTATTTTCCTAAGGCTGCCACAACGAATTACCACAAATTTGGTGGCTTTAAGTAACACAAATATATTGTCTCACAGTTCTAGAGACCAGAGGTCCAAAATCAAAATGTTGGCAGAGCCATGCTCTAGAGGAGACTCCTTCCTTGCCCCTTCCAAGTCCTGGTTATTTCTGTTATCCTTGGTTTGTGGCAGCATCATCCCCATCTCCACCTCCATTTTCATGTGGCTTTCTTCTCTGTCTCTCGGTGTCTTATTTTCTGTCATGTCCTA
The DNA here is from genome assembly GCF_017311325.1 of Ursus maritimus. Classification (NCBI taxonomy): domain Eukaryota; kingdom Metazoa; phylum Chordata; class Mammalia; order Carnivora; family Ursidae; genus Ursus; species Ursus maritimus. The sequence continues at coordinate 60,156,905 of NW_024423343.1, read as the reverse complement.
GAAAGACACTTGTTACTGGTTTAGAAAAACCCATCCTAGTCCAGAATGATCTCATCTCAAATCTGCAGAAGACCCTTATCTCAAATGAGGTCACATTCTGAGGTTCCAGTGGACAGTCTTCTGGGGGCCACAGTTCAACCCACTATACCATCAACTTTCATGTTTTCTAAATTCCCTGAGAAACTAATTTGGGGCAAAATCTAGGATAGCTAGCTAAATGATGATGGAAGAATAATAATAGCTTAGATTTGTTGAGTGCTAACTATGTGGCAGGCGTGGTGCTATGTGCTTCACAAATATAAATGCCTCAATCCCTACAGTGACCCTGTGAGGTAGACACCATTACCACCCCTTTTTTTTTTCTGGGGGGAGAAAACAGGAAGCCCAGGGAAAGAGCCCCTGGTTATGCACCCCTGGAGGAAAATGGTTTGAATCTGAGAACTTTGACTCCAAAGCCCACATGTTTTGCGACTACAGTCGATCCTTGGACAGCAGTGGCACCAACCCTCTGCGGTTGAAAATCTGTATTTAACTTTTTTTTTTTTTAAAGATTTTATTTATTTATTCGACAGAGATAGAGACAGCCAGCGAGAGAGGGAACACAAACAGGACGAGTGGGAGAGGAAGAAGCAGGCTCATAGTGGAGGAGCCTGATGTGGGGCTCGATCCCAGAACGCCGGGATCACGCCCTGAGCCGAAGGCAGACGCTTAACCGCTGTGCCACCCAGGCGCCCCTGTATTTAACTTTTGAGTCTCCCCAAACAGAACTACTAATAGCCTGCTGTTGACCGGAAGCCTGACAGATAACATAAACAGTTAACACATATTTTGTAGGTTCTATGTATTATGTACTGTGTTCTTACAATAAAGTAAGCAAGAGAAAATGTTGTTAAGAAAATCTAAAGGAAGAAAAGTACATTTATAGCACTGTACTGTGTTTACTGAAAAAAAAATTCTACCTGTAAATAGACCCACTCAGTTCAAGCCCATGTTGTTCAAGGGTCAACTGTACATTGAAAAGTTAAAGCCCCTCTTAAGTTATATTTATTTATTGATGAATTATGAGTTAAGCACTAAGGGGACTGGAGTATACAGAAATAAATGGGATATCCTAATCTTTAAAAAGCTTATAATCCAGCATCATTCTTCCTACTCCCAATTTAAACTGCCCTTATAAACCCGAGAGTTAGAATTTTACTAACATCAATGATTGTGTCAACCATGAAATTGAAGAGCAGAAATCAAGAGTGTCATCACAGGTGAACACAGGTCTTCCTTGGCTCATTGATTGATTTATGACCCCCAAACCAAAAATCCCTTCGTTCTCCAAACTCCCTTTTAGGTAACTGCCTTCTAGTTCCTAATTTGGAACACTTAAGACGAGTGTTTGAACTAAAGAATTGTAGAACATATGTTATGTAAAAGCAGAGAGGCATTTCAGGTTATCATTATTGGTACGCAGAAGTTCCTGTCCCATCCTACCCTCCTTGGAAGACCTGCACCTTGCCACATCAGGGCTACGTCTGGTACAGCCAGAATCTCCTCCCCCTTCACCTTCCTCTAATTTTTTTTTAGTTAGGAAAAGCTCACTTTGGTTCTGGGGTAAGTGGAAATCTGTTTCCGGCATCCTCTCATGCATTCTGTCATGGAAACTATTTTAAATGATTGTTTAGGAGCAGACAATGTAACACCTAAAGTTCTCACTTTGGGTGCATTATTAGACTCTCGTGGCCAAGTAGAGTTTTATGGTTGAGTCTGAGGACTTAGTCTGTCCCTAGAACTTTATGCTTATGGAAAAAAGCTGTCTAAGCTGTAAACTATCCATTCACAAAAGTGTTTTGGGACACAATCTGCTGGGAATTTGGAGATGCCTATGCCCTCTAACCTAGGACATCTCTAACTGTGCATTCTGAATTAGGCTCCAGCTGAGTGCTTGAGTTGTAAGGCAGGGTTTGTTGTTTGTTTTTCTCTCAAGAAGAACACAGTTTTACTGTATTCTCCCCTATTCATTGTCAAAGGTGAAAAGGGCAGAAGTTGGATAGCAAAAAAAGACGAATGAGGAGGAGAAATCAAGAAGGGTACTTTTGGGGTTCCTGGATGATATGGGTGGTGGGCTCAGAAGAGGTAAATTCCCAGTTGAAATATTTGTGAGTTTAATTGAAAGGTTTCCTCAGGGACCCGGTGCCTACAATTGACTCTTGTTCTGAAACAGAATCCTTGAGTTGAATTTTCATCAAATTTCATCTGAATTTCTATCATTTTTAAAGTTAAAGATTCTTTTTATTCCGACTTTACTAATTCACAAGCCAAATTGTTCCTACGTGGGAAGCCTGCTTCTCAGCTGCGAGAGGATGCAGAGGCAGCAGGGAGCCCTGAGTCACCAGTAATTGTCTTACTATTACAGAATTGTCACAGGACATTTTCCCTTAGGGCTGTGAAATATAAAGGAAAGAAATTAAAACTAAACTATTGTTGTTGAAGTGTAATGAGTGAGGGGGGTGGGTGTTTAATGGCACAGTAAGGCTAGATTTCCCCCGGGGAATTTTGGTTTCTCTTCACCAACCCAGGTCACTTAGCTATTGGCCTTTTGAGCAACGAACCTTCACAATCTCGGCTTCACTCAAAAAGCTAGAAGAGCTAGAAGAATTAGCATCATTTAGCATTTATTGAGTGCCTAACAGAAAAAAAGTTTTCAAATACTCCAGTGGAAAAACAGTAGTCTTTTATGAGTCTTTTTCTTTCTTTGGGAGATTTCTAGTCCCATTTTTAGTGGATTGTGGTCCCTATCCCTCAGGATGCCTTAGGGGTGCCCCTTCTCCCCCTGGAGTCTCCTCTCCATTTCCTTGGGAACACAGTAGCTGGAGGCAGCTGGAAGAAATGCCCTAGAAGCAAGCCTTCCACTCTGTGAAACATGTTTCCAAACTCTTTTTTAATTTGAGTTGAGCAGCTGGGGCTGTTAGTTCCTGTGGAGGTGCAGCTTGTTGCCCCCCTGAATCTTGGCAGGCAGGGAGAGTTCAGCTCTACAAAATTTCATTTGGGGATCAGGTGGCAAAGCAGAAGCATGCCTTCAGGGACTGCCAGTCCCTATCCATGTTGGCTAAGAGGCTGATCCAGGGGGAAGGAAAAGGCCCGAGAATGAGAGGTGTTGATTTACAGCACTACCCATGCTTTCTCCCTCATTACCCTGATTTCATTATTTTGGCACCACTTACTTTGGCTAATTCCAACTTAGCTCCTAAGTGATGGAGAGATGGGCAAAGAGGGTAGACAAGGAAACAGAGCTCAAAATAGTACCAAAGGGTTTGAAGTACCCTAGTTTCCTCTTGATTCCAGAAAAAAACTAGGGACTAAAGGTGAGGAATATTTATAAACTGCCTTCATAGGTTGGCATAGTGGTAGGGTAGGGGCAACACAAGGATGACGAGAGATAAGGTAGTAGTTTGGAGGAAGGCTTTTCACAGCAGAAGCTTTCCTTTCCAGGAGAATCTTAGAGGCAGATGAATCCAGTATCATCAGAAAGATAATGTAGTGTAGTGGTCAAACATTGGTGTATCAGTTATTTACTGGTATGTAACAAACCACCCCCAAACTTAGTTGTTTAAAGCAGTAATCATTTATTATTTCTCATGAGTCTGTCAGGTCTCAGGGTGGTTCTGTGGATCATGGCTGGGCTTACTCATGCATCTGTGGTTAGGCTGGGGCTGGTTGGTCTAGAATGGCCTTGGCTAGGATGACTTGGCTCTGCTCCATGAGGTTTCTCATCCTCTAGTAGGCTAGCCAGGGCTGTTCTCACATTGGTGACCCAGTTTTAAGCATAGATACAGGAAGGGGTAGAAAATTGGCCCATTTTTGCAATCAGTTTACCACAGATAAGTTGTCTACATTCAGTCTGTGTGGGTTCACATACCAGCTTTACCACCTTCAAACTGTATGAACTTGATGAAGTTACTTAATGTCTCTGTACTTCAGGCTCCTCCGTGGTAAAATGGAGATGTGAATACTATCACCTTCACAGAATTGTTGTGAGCAGTAAAGTGCTCGGAACAGTTCATAGTAAGCATTTGATTTTTGCTGGGTGCTCCCAAAGAAAAAAATCTCAAGGGTATAGTTGTATTGTAAGGCATTTGCTTTCCCTTGTAGCTCAAGAATTGAAAACTTCTATTCAAAAGAGCCACCCTGAGATCAATCATTTGAAAGTTTAACTAAGTGATTGATTGATGACTGCATGGGGAATTGAAAGAGAAGGCTGATTTTCAGTAAATCCTTACTACTTCTGCACCTGTCTGAAGGACTCTGCCATGAATATCCATTGTCACAACTCCTTTGTTAATAGACACACTCCTAAGAGATATGGGCTCTCCCCCTGCCCCCATACACACCTGTGATGTGATGACAGGAACTGTCCATTAGGAAGCAGAGCTGGCCTTAGTCTCCACTCCCAGTGTGTCTACAATGAGTGGTGATGCTGTCAACCTCTGAAGAGAGCTGAGGCCACAGTGCTTTTCCTTTCTTATCAATTCCATCTTTGTGGTGGCTTTGTGCTTTGTGGATGAATTGTGTGATGGGGATTTGGCTGCCTCCCCCTACAGGGTCCCTTTAGCTCCCTTGATAGGTACAAACTTCCCCCAGGTTCTGGAAATTTCTTGTTCCCGGGTAAAGGGACAGGAGTAGGAGTTCTTGGCAGCACTGAGTCTAGATTCGGCTCCATTTTGCTTCCATTTTTTTCCACCAAAGAGAATGACTTTTTTCTAGCCCAGCCTGGAAAAGCTAAAAACATTGGCAACTGGAGATAGAAACCCAAGCCAGTCAAGGGGATTGTAAGGAGAGCACTTAGTTGTTTAAGTGAGTTCAGGTTTCTTGGCTGGGAGGAGTGATAGCCCAGGTACTGAGAGAATATACAGGTAAGACTGTTGACCCACTGTCAGTGATCTTGGAAGAATTCTGCAGAACAGGAACAGAGTTCAAGGAGTGGAAAGGGGAGGATGTGCTATAATTCTTCAAAAAAGGGAAGAAGGCAGAATCTGCAAATTACCACCTGGTGAGCTTGACTTTCCTTATGGACTAATTACTAAGATTTTTTTTTCTTTTCCTTGAATAGTTTGTGAATTCTTAGAAGAAAAAGTTGTGATCACTAGGAGTTAGCATGGGTTCACTAAAAGTAAGACATGTCAGATTAATGTTCTTATTTGGCATTAAGGCAAGACTGGTACAAAATGGAGAGTGTTTTAGACATAGTATATTTGTAATTTTGCCTTTAGGTAAAATCTGTTGTGATATCTTTGTGGCCACGATGGAGAAACATAAGGCTAGAGAATGGTGGTAGTGATGGATCATACCCAAGAAAGATCGTAATAAGGAATGCTGGATAATGGTGCAACATAGCAAAGGAAGTCCTAGAGGCCTTGCTGACCACTCTGCCTATTGAATGTTTTAAAATCTGTAGTGAGTTGGAGGACATTGGTAGCCTATTGGTCGCATTCATGGAAGGGTAGCTGGTATGTTGCATGACAGACTTGGAACCCCAAAAGATCTCAGTTGTCAAGAACAATGGGGGTTTCTAACAAACAACTCAGAAACCCTGGTGAGCTCTACCAGCTGACAGCCATGGCTTCATAATCCACAGAGGGAAAATGAATTTAATTGTGGCTGTAAGTCCAATAGGAGTCAAAGCAGTTAACTGTGGGGTTAACATAAGGTTTAATAGCCAGAACAAACACCACCCCCACCCCCACATTGGCTGTGTCCCAGTCAGAGCCCCTTTGGAGTGATGGCTTCATTTTGGGTACCATACTCAAACTGTTACAAGAGAGTCCTACCCAGGAGTGTCTAATGGGCCTGCGCTGGCATTTCAAACTGGGATGGACACTTGGGTGCTGTTTCTGGTCCTGCTCTGTTACCAGCCCATCATTTCACCCTTCAGAGGTACAGAAATGGCACCATCCTTAAGCAGAATGTTTTACACTCAAATAACTGGGCCTATATAAACTATTTTCTTCAGTTTCCTCCCTATATTCTGAAGGGGCTCAGTACAAAGTAATGTGAGTAGTCACCCAACTGTAGGGATGGTCTCTACAGCAGTTCCCTATAGCAGAGTCTCACCCAGGACAGGGTTCCTCAGTTTTAGCTATAGGTTAGAATCCTCTGGGAGCTTTAAACAATACCAGCACCTGGATACCACTCCCCAGAGATTCCAGTATAATTGATCTGGGGTTAAGAGCAGCATTTCTATTAATATATATTTAACTTACACAGATACATATTTGTAATAACATGCCTATTGTTTTATATTTCAAAGTTTCCCCAGATGATTCTCAGATCAATTTTTTTAACATTTTATTTTAAAGTAATCTCTAATGTGGGGCTCGAACTCACAACACTGAAATCAAGAGTCACATGCTCCACCAACTGAGCCAGCCAGGCGCCCCTCGCCAGATGATTCTAAGGTGCAACCAGGGTTGAGAAAAACCCTGCCCAGAAATAACCATTAGACTGTTGTTTGTTTATTTATATTTCAAAGCTATAATCTCTGCTGGGAATTCTGGTTCCTGCCTTCTCCATCCCCACACTGTGGTTGAGAATTGAGAAATGACAGATGATACAGATGAGACTGTATTGCATATTATGAAGAATGTAAAAGTAGAAAAGAGAATTCCTGCAGAATAGTCAACCATGACTGCTTTGGACTGAATTGTGGTGTGTCCCCCCACAAAAAGGTACCTTAACGTTCTGACCCTCCAGTATCTCAATATGAGCTTATTTGGAAAATGGGGTTGCTGCAGATGTAATTAATTAAGTTAGAATGAGGTCATACTGGAGCAGAGTGGGCCCTTCATCTAACAGGACTGTCATCCTTATGTGAAGAGGGAATTTAGACATGGACACATACACAGAGACACATGAGGACAGAGACACACAGGAAGGCAGCAGCACTGCCACAAGCCGAGGAATGCCTAGGCCACCAGAAGCTGGAGGAGGCAAGGAAAAGAGCCTCTCCAAGAGGCTTCAGAGGGAGTATGGCCCTGCTAACACTTTGATTTTGGACTTCTGGCCTCTGGAATTCTGAGGGAATGAATTTCTATTGTTTTTTTTTTTTTTAAGATTTTATTTATTTATTCGACAGAGAGACAGCCAGCGTGAGAGGGAACACAGCAGGGGAGTGGGAGAGGAAGAAGCAGGCTCCCAGCGGAGGAGCCCGATGTGGGACTCGATCCTGGAACGGCAGGATCATGCCCTGAGCCGAAGGCAGACGCTTAACGACTGCGCTACCCAGGCGCCCCTGAATTTCTATTGTTTTAAGCCATCTAGTTTGTGGTATTTTGTAATGATAGCCCTAGGAAACAAATACAGTGACTTTATATAGTTTTGAGTCTATTGCTCCTGGAGCACTGCCAAGGGCATGATTAAGGATGGGGAGTTGGACGTGGAAGGGAGGTGCTCTGCCTAGGAGAGTCCTGGGGGTAGGGAAGGGTTAGATTGGCCAACCTAATGTGCCTAGCAGGACTCAGTGTACTTCTAGATAGGAAGTGAAGAGGTTCCTCTTCTCCCTTGTTCTAGACCACTGAGCCAAGAACTCCTTTCCTCATCCTGACCTGTCTGGGCAGGGAAGACACCCTTCCTTCCACAGTGTTCGGTGTGGAAGGAGAGCTCTGCATTTTTTTCTCTGAGTTCTCCCCCAGACTCAGGTCTTCTGGAATGGAATGTGGAATGAAAGGAGATTGTTCTTACCTGTCAGTCAGCCATCTCAGAACAAAGGAGACTGCATGGTACAAATAGTACGTGGGCATTCAGAAGTAGCTGTGGTGGCCTGAGACAGGTGCTGCGAGGTTAAGGTAAGTTTCCCAAGAAATCCTGATGTCCACCTGAGCAAGGCCAGGCACTGTGGAGTATGATCCAAGGAACATTACCATCTGCTTCTCATGTCTTCAAGGGCCTTCATGACTGCACAGAGGGCAGGTGGGCATCTCAGGATTGTGCTTCGTACTGGCTTAACATATGGGTATTGATCTCCACCAGGCCTCACCCGGGTTTTGTTCTTTAGCTTTAACAAACATGTGGCCAGTTTAGGGAATAGTGAGGCACACGGGACGGGGTAGGGGGGTTCCTCCTGAACCCTGCCACCTTATTGCTTCTTCTGTATCTGAACCCTCAGCTCCCACTTACTTTGGTGTGTGTGTGTGTGTTTTTTTTTTTTTTTTTAAGAGCACTGGCATGGGGAGAGGGCAGAATCTTAAGCAGGCTCCTTGCCCAGCATGGAGCCTGTTGTGGGGATTGATCTCATGACCATGAGATCATGATCTGAACCGAAATCAGGAGTGGGATGCTTAATCGACTGAGCCACCCAGGTGCCCCAGGCCTTATATTGTTGCAAATCCTTTCCCTGCTCTCTGGACTGCTGATCCCTCCTCCCTCTCTTTCTATGCCACCTTTCCCTCGGGCTGGAAGCTCCTGCATGCATGCTACATTACTCATAATTCTTGATGGGTATGGCCTCTTCTGCAGTCCACACCTAGCTCTGATGAAAGTATCCCTTTCTTTCCTTCTTCCTCCCAGAAGAGCGAGGGGATGGGAAGCATAGTACCTGAAGGGCTGAGGAGGTGTTTGAAATTGATCACCTCTAGGCCACCAAGTCACAAGGATCCTGGCTAATTTGGAAATTTCTGGAAGCCATTCAACATCTGCATGATAATACTGCTTTATATTTATGTGTTTCTAATGTCTTCAGGCTCAACTCCAAAATAACAAGATCTGAGCTGCACATCCCCCGTGTTAACTTCTTATTGCTGCTGTAACAAATTATCACAAACTTGGTGGTTTGAAACAACACAAATTATTATCTTATAGTTTCAAAAGTCAGAGGTCTGACCTGGATCTCACTGGGCTAAAATCAAGGAGTCATCAGGGCTCACTTCCATTCTGGACAGCCTAAGGGAAAATCCATTTTCTTGCCTCGCCCAGCCCACATTCCTTGGCTCATGTCTCCTTCCTCCATCATCAAAGTCAGCAGTGGCTGGTCAAGTCTTCCTCACATTTCATCAATCTGACACTCTTCTGCCTCCCTCTTCTCGATTTAAGGATCCTGGTGGTTACGCTGCCCCCACCCAGGTAATCCCCAGCAATCTTCCTATCTTAAGCTCAGGTGATTAGCACCTGTAATTCCGTCTGCAACCTTACTTCTCCCTTGCCATATTACCTATTTACAGATTCTGGAGATTAGGACATGGACATCTTTGGGGTCCATTATGCCGTCTACAGTACCCCCCAAGGTATTGCCCAGAAATTTTTAGAAATCCTCAAGGGTGTCTCCATTTGTGCCCACAGCCATTTTGAGCTGCCATCATTATATGGCCTCTGCCTTCTTATTTCTTTCCTGCTGGCTCTTCTTTGCCCTCATACGTTGCCCACTCAGTCACCATCAGAACACCCCTGCTTGTGGGGCTGCTGGTTCTGATTACTCTCAAAGCTTCCAATTTCAGGATGTCAAAGCACTGAGTTCTACTCAGAAGAAGGGAAGTAAGCCCTTTCCTCAGCTCCGAGCCACACTGTCAGTTGGGTCCCTGAGCAACTCTATTTGTGCCCAGAGCCTCCCCATTTTGGTCAGCTTCTGACCCTCCTCTCTTGTCAGTAGCATCAAATCCCTAAGTAAAGCAGTTCCTTCTATTTTTGTTATTTTTAAAAATCAGGCCAAGGAGCCAGAGAGGGAACAAACCCATACCACTTCCTCCACTTTCTTCCACACTTCCCCTGCCCCAGACCTCACCCTCTTGGCCTCATCAGTTACTTATATACTCATTCATGTCAACATGACTTAAGGGAGAAGAGGAATAAAGGTGAGATACTGACTGTTTCAGTGGTCTCCGACATGGGAGGCTACAAAATAATCCATCAGAGTGCAGGGAGGAATTCTGTTTATTTTTTATCTAAAAAACAAGGAATAAATTATGCTTTCCTCTTACTATGTATGAAGTTCAACACTGGTGGGTTCACCTAGTCTATACATTGGATGGTTTTGTCTGGTTGGTCTGCAGATGAATCATGAGGGAGTTCCATCTAGGGGCTGAGGAGACCCCACTGTAGGTTCAATTTTAGAATCCTGAAAAGCACTGAAGTTCTTTGTTAAGTGGTTATATGGCAAATGCCATCGACTTTCAGCTAAATAGATCTTCACAAAGTGGACCAGTGGCTTTAAAAGATTTCTTCCAAGAAACCTCAGATTGAATCTAATTCTAATGCAAGCACAAGTGAGCAACAGAAAAAATGGTTGAGATTATGAAACTTGTCCTCCTAGACAAGCTCCTCATCAGCCACATCAGGCTAAAAACAATGACAAGCTAATCATATTTGCCAGGAAATAATTTTTAAAAATTCAAAATTACCATGAAGACTACCTGAACTATGGATTTATGTTTACTACTGTTAATGATGAACCTCTTCCTTAGTGTATATCATGCAGGAAGTTATTAGTATGACACCATCAAAACTCTACAACCTTAACTGCAGAATGTTTTTTTTTTAATTTAAATTTAATTAATTAACATATAGTGTATTATTAGTTTCAGAGGCAGAGGTCAGTGATTCATCAGTCTTATATAACACCCAGTGCTCATTACATCACATGACCTCCTTAATGCCCATCACCCACTTACCCCATCTCCCTACCCACCTCCCCTTCAGCAACCCTCAGTTTGTTTCCTATAGTTAAGAGTCTCTCATGGTTTGTCTCCCTCTCTGATTTTGTCTTATTTTATTTTTCCTTCCCTTCCCCTACGATCCTCTATTTTGTTTCTTAAATTCCGCATATGAGTGAGATCATATGATAATTGTCTTTCTCTGATTGACTTATTATTTCGCTTAGCATAATACCCCCAGTTCCATCCACGTTGTTGCAAATGGTAAGACTTTTTTGATGGCTGAGTAATATTCCATTGTGTGTGTGTGTGTGTGTGTGTGTGTGTGTGTGTGTGTGTACCGCATCTTTATCCATTCATCTGTCAATAGATATCTGGGCTCTTTCCATAGTTTGGCTATTGTGGACATTACTGCTATAAACATTGGGGTGCATGTGCCCTTTCCGATCACTATTTTTGTATCCTTTGGGTAAATACCTAGTAGTGCAATTGCTGGGTCATAAGGTAGCTCTGTTTTTAACTTTTTGAGGAACCTCCATACTGTTTTCCAGAGTGGCTGCACCAGCTTGCATTCCTACCAACAGTGTAAGAGGGTTCCCCTTTCTCTACATCCTTGCCAACATTTGTTGTTTCCTGACTTGTTAATTTTAGCCATTCTGACTGGTGTGAGTTGGAATCTCATTGTGGTTTTGATTTGTATTTCCCTGATGCCAGGTGTTGTGGAGCATTTTTTCATGCATCTGTTTAACTGCAGAATGTTTTGGGTAATGTTAAAAAATGTTATTTCATCTCATCCATTTTTAAATTTAGTAACACTTGTACACAACTGATAAGAAAGGAAATTGTTATTAGAGGGTGCACTCAAAATTTCTTACTGGTAAAATGTGTAATCAAAAAAAAAAAATAGAGATCCCAGTCCAAACCAGTAGCTTTGGGCCCCATTTCAGCCACTGTAAATAGTTCTTTTACAATTGTTTGTTATTTTAGAATTGAGCATTGAGGGCTTAAAAGAGTTATGGTTTGGTCCAAGACATCCAAGACATATAGTTAATACAAACTAGTAAGTGGCAGGGACTGAGCTTCAAAGCGTCTGTAAGCTCCCCATGATTGAATACAAAATGGACTGTTTTTGGGAAGATGGTGGTTGTGTTCAATGGGTTGAATTATATTCCTCAAAAAAGGTATGTTGAAGTCCTAACCCTCAGTACTTTAGAATGTGACCTTATTCAGAAATAGTGTCTTGACAGGGATAATTAAGTTGAAATGAGATCATTAGGGTAGACCCTAATCCATTGATTGGTATCCTTATAAAAAGGGGTTAATTTGGTCACAGAGAGACATACAGAGGGAAGACAGTAGAGAGACAACAGAGAGAACACCACGTGAAGATTGGAGTTATGCTGGGAAGCCATGGAACATCTGGGGCTACCACAGGCTGGAAAAGGCAAGGAAGAATCCTTCCCCTACAGGTTTCAGAGGGTGCATGGTCCTACTGACACCTTGACTTTGGACTTCTAGCCTCTTGTGAAACAAGAAATTTCTGTTCTAAGCCAGTTTGTGGTACTTTGTTATGGCAGACCTAGGAAACTAATACAGTGGCTTATAGCTCTGAAAGGGGTCCAGGACCCCAAAACATTTGAAATCACTGATATATATAATCCAATGCAACTACAAGCAGAGGGAGAAGCCTAGAGGCTGGGAGTGAATTTCCTTAGGTTATATGGCTAATTAAGAGAGGTACATGACTGAGTCCCACACATTCTGACTCCTAAGTTCAGCTTCAGTGGCAGGAGAGCTAAATGTGGGGAGATCGGCCTGTCCCCTTCATCACTAGATTTGGTGTCAGTCCTGCTTTGGTGGTCTACCGTGATCTGGCACAACTCACTGTTCTTCTAATGACTTTAAACGAACAAATGGAAGGTGTGTTGCATCTTTGCCTTGATGATGATGGCTTCCCTAGAGATCATAATCCTTCTTCTTGCCCCAACCTTCACATCCTTCCCAAAGTTCACATGTTGGCACTTCTGTCTATTAAAAAGGAAAAAAACAAACCAGTTGTAACTATATATGTGTATCAACAAGGAAAGAGTTCATTGGCTTGGTAAGGATACACTATCCAACTGGAAAGTGGTTGAAAAAAAATTAATGTACCTGGCACAAAATTACAAGTAAGGAAAGAATGACCGCAGGGTAAAAAAGTTTGCCAAACAAGTTTGGCAAAATGTAAGAGCTTCCTAATTAAAACTATTTCAGGTCTTTAGGAGCATGTGTGTAAATACTGACCTACTTAAAAATGGGGTTTGAGCTGATGGTTAGAACTAATTCATTCAATCATTTGGTAAGTATTTATTAAGTGTATCCTGTGATCAGGCACTGTATCAGACACAGCAGTAAACAAAACAAACTCCCTGTCCTCATGGAGTTTATATTTTAAAGGGGGAAGAGAAATAATAAAAAAAGTATATACTATGCTAGGTGGTGATAGGTGTCGGAACTAAAGAAAGTAAAGTGGGATAAAGGGAATAGAGAGTGACAGCTGGGGAGAGATTTACTATCATATAATGTGCTGAGAGAAGGCCTCTCTGATAAGGTAAAGGGAAGCGTCTAAAAGGAGTGAGGGAGCAAGCCATGCCTAGGGAAAGAGTAAGAGCAAAGGCCCTGAAGTAGGAAGGAGGAGGGCACATTTTAGGGATGGTAAGGAGGCCAAGGCAGCTGGAACACAGAGAAAGGTCTCGAGAGAGGTAGGAGATGATGGAGGAGAGAGAGAGAGAGCTGGGGGACAGACCATGTAAGGCCTTAAGTCCTCCATATGATTTTGGATTTTTCTATGAATGAGATAGAAAGCTGTTATGAGTTTGGAGTAGTGAAGTGACATGAAGTGACTTCTGTTTAAAGATCTTCTGGATACTATGTGGAGAATGGAATGCTAGTGAATAGGACGGGGGTGGTAGGAGTAGAGGAAGAGAGACAGGTAAGAGGTTCTTACCTGTAATAATCCAGGTAAGAGGGAATGGCAGCTTGGATCAAGGTGAGGGTGGTGAGAGCTATTGGATTATGGATATAATTTGAAGGCAGAGTTGATAGGATTGCTGATGGATTGGCTATAGCACATGAGAAAAAAAAGGGGACATAGTAAAAATTTCAAGGTTGTTGGCTGGAGAAACTAGAAAGTAGGAGTTGCCATTTTCTGAGGTAGGGATGATTGTGGGAAGAGATGATGTTTTGGGGGACAGGGCAGGAATCAAGAGGTTTGTCTCAGACATTAATTTTGAGATGAAAATTTGTCATCCAAGTGGAGATAATGAGTAAGCAATGAGACACAGGAGTCTGGAATTTCGTGGAGACATCTGGACTGGAGGCATAAACGTGAGAGTCATCAGAATGTACATGATATTTAATCTCATGGGTCTAGTAGTCTTTACCCTGGCAGTGGATGTAGATGAAGAAGGTAAGAGGTCCTGAAGCTAGTCCCACATTTAGATATGGAAAAAATGGAGAGAAACTGGAAAGGAATTTGAGAAGCAGTGGCCATTGAGGCAAGAGAACAACTGGAAAAGGGTGGTGTTCCAGAAGCCAAAGAAGGAGTTGAAAGAGAATGATCAACTGTATCAAGTGCTCCTGAGTCAAGTAAGACAGAGATTGAGAATTGACTAGTAGAGTGGTGGCAGAGAATTTGCAGCCACCTTGAAACCATCATTCCGACATTCCGGGATTTGAATCCCAGATCTGCCACCTGTTGGTTGTGTGATTTGGCATAAGTTATTTGAATTCTCTTAGCTGAGATAATATCAACATTACTGGGTGCTATGAGGGAAAAAAATGATGTGGCAAAGTGCCCAGCATGCAGTTGGTACTCAATAAATAGCAGCTACTATTATTACTTCTGTCACATGCACTTACAAGGATAAATACAATGAAAATTGGGAAGAGGATGTTTGTTGATTTGACATTTAGGAGACCTAAGGTGACGGCCTGATTTTGCAGGAGAGTAATGGCAGGATGAGGACCAGAAGCCAGTGGCAAAAGTTAAGCTGTAAGTGGATTTGAGGGCAGTGAGCACAGCTTGGCAGTGAAAGGGCCTGTCATGTGGGTAAATCAGGTTAGGCAGAAGGGCAAGTGGAGGGTAGAAAATGAAGATAAGTGAGAGGAGATCATTGGTGAGGGCAGGGTTTAAAAAAGCCTTCCTAAGATTTTACGGATTCATATTTAGAATGCTGTGATTATAAACCAGAAAGCCATTGGGTTTTGCTGTCATATCAGGACTCAATCTCTTTATTTAACTTTTTTCCTCCTGATGGAGGGCTCTTTTGTCCTCATCTCCCAAAGTCTTCCTCTGGTTGGAGATAGACACTTAAAGAATATGTAGCTCCTCTAGATTTTTAAGTCTTGGCCTCAATTTCAGAGAACTATGAATTCGTTGCCTATAAATCATACCACTGGAGACTAACACTCTGAAAAGATTCATGCCTTCCAAAAAGATTCTAAAAGAAAGCACTTTTATGTATAGCTTGGAAGGTACATGTGATAAAAACCTACAGCATATGTGCATTTGGAAGTAACTATAGCATGGCTAGGGCCAAAATCAGCAAATTAGACAGAGACCCAGGTCTCCATGCCAAGATGTAGGAGGTCATAAGCAGAGGGCAGTCAAGGTTAGGTGAGGTAGGGGCCTGGAAACAAAGTGAAGGAGCTGACAAGTCAGAGAGAGGTCAAAACCAGGAGCATCAAGGTAGATGGAAATAGGCAGGGAGTTAAAGGACTTTAGCCCCTTGGTTGGATTATGGTCCAGGTAATGCCAGGCTTAGTAGCTTGAACAAAATCTGTGATTCTGTTGAAAGTTTACTTTTAGCTTCCACTCTTACACCTTGGTTTCTCTCTTCTCTCATTAGGTATCCATCTCTCCATCATTTGGCTCATTCCCAAAAGTAATTAAAACCATTTTCAAAAACACAAACTATGCAACCAGATGAAATATGTAAGGAAAGGAATTTTGCACAAATAGAAAACAAAGATAGAGAAAAGATTAAGCCAAGGCGAGGTTGATAAACAAAATGCACACCTTAATTTCTTACTCATTCATGGACTGCCCATTTGCTTCTGAGCTTCCTAGCTGCCAAGCCAAAAAGCAAAATACATTCAGTTACACAGTTTATAAAGAAAAATTCAGTCAAAATTAATAAAACAGCACAGCTCACATGTATAGCTTTCTCGTGGGTTGGCCTAATACAAGATTAATTTTTGGATTTTATAGAGATATAGATTGAATGCCCACCTTGGCTATAAAAATGCATTGAAAGTCAATAAAGCATTTAGTTTTAATTTTTAAACTTACTTTAATCTATGTAATCCATTTCCTGGTGTTCTCCCAGAGTTAAACAAATGGATTTCTAGGTAACTGATCGATTTGGTTTATTGCTGGTTATAAACTAACTATATTTTTGTAGTATATCTATAGGAAGTTGTGACTCTTTTAGAATACTTTTAAGTAATAATTCTTTAAAAAATTTTTTTTTAAAGAGTTTGTTCTTTGAGAGAGAGCATGTGCACACACACGGGCCTGAGTAAGGGGGTTGGGGTAGAGACAGAGGCAGAGAATCTCAAGCAGACTCCGCTCTGAGTTTGGGGCCTGACCCGGGACTCAGTCTCACAACCCATGAGATTATGACTCTTGAGATTATGACCTGAGCTGAAACCAAGAGCCACTTAACTGACTGAGCCACCCAGGGGCCCCCCTTAAGTAATTCTTTCTATGGCTCATCTATTTCTTAATAGTGTTTTTGTTTAAAAAAAGCGCTCTGTGTATAGAAGTATGCTTACCATCTTTTTTTCTGTCATGAAGGTAATGGAGGGACTGATACAAGTGAGGGAAGGAAGGCCCAGGTTTTAGGGAAGCATCATAACAAGTAGGAATCTCTAATGAGTTCATACCACCTAGTTTATGACAGATTCTCATCCATGGAGTCAGACATTAAAGGAAGGTCTATACAGCTTTAAACAGTCTTATATAGTTCTTAGCAGGTTTCTTCTGATGGTAGTAATGTAAAATAGTGGACAATGGACAGAGTGTTTGAAAGAAGGAATTCTAATGGAAACTGCTCAGAGTATTAAATATTGAGTAATATGTGGTTATGTGCTTAAGCCTTTGCTTTCCTATATAATAATTCATTCAATTTATTGAACATTGAACTATTTGTGACTCTGCTACAAACTTGGGGACTGGAGGGGATGAGGAGATAAATTTTAAAATGTAATGCACTCTCCCTGCCCTTCAGTCTTACAGTAATCTAGTTGGAAAGACATATGAAACAGGTAAATAATGTAAGTATATAAAGAGTACTAAATGAGCAATCCTCAGATGGAAAGAACATATTTACAATATACATAACATAAAAAAATTAATGTCCATAATATATAAAGAACCCCTTCAAATAAGTAAGAAAAAAGGAGAAAGATATAAATTGGCATTCTACAGAAGAAATATAAGTGGCCATTGAAAACCTGAAAATGTACTCAAAATGTTCAAATCACTATACATAAAAATCAAGAAAATGTAAAATAAAACAATGGAACACATTTGAGCTGCTTCAAAGGGACACATAAGTTACCTGAATCCAGCTCGGCTGAGGGCTCAAGGTGGGGCAGTTCTGTAGGGTGTGAGCTGGGGAGTTGCTGTTTGCTCATGTGGTTGTGTATCTCACAGGCTGCTTCTTGATGTGAGAGACTCCTACCTCATGGAGTGTGAGTCTGGTGTTTAAAGATGTGTACTTATGACAGTGCCCCCAAACATTTCATCTTGATCTCCAGAGACAGCCTGAGAAAACGTCTGCTGAGTTGTCCATATTTGGAGTGAGTGTGTAGGTCTCCAAAGTAGCTATTCTTCAGAGATCTTCAGAGTAATTTTGACTCTACATGGTTTTCACCTTACCGCTTTAGAACCTGCACTTACCCTGAACTCCCAGATAATGTGATTTCACTAAGCCATTTTTGTTTCACTGGTAACACTGAGAAAAACTGCTAATAACAGGTGTTGTTAAGAATGTGAGGAAACAAGCACTAACACCCTTGATGGGACTACTGGTAAACACTTTTGGAGGGCAACTTGATAGTATCAAAATCTGAAAACAAAACAAACAAACGAAAAAACAATCCACTTCGGCACAATAGTTCCACTCTGAGCAATCCATCTATGGACAGACCGCAAAAGTTCATGATGAATGTTCATTGCTGCAGTTTCTGTCTTAGGAGAAACTGTCTGTCGGGAGGACAATGGCTAAACAGTTATGATATATACAGTCTATGGAGTAACATGCATCCATTAAAAAAAATGTGTAGATCTGTATGTCCCAACCTGGAAAGATTTCAAAAATAGACATTCTTGAACTTTAGTGTGCATTAGAATCAGTTGTAGGATTGTTAAAAGACAGATTTCAGGGCTTATTCCCTGAGTTTCTGATTCAGGAGGTCTGGTGTTGGGGCCATGGTGGAAGAATTTATATTTCTAAACAAGTTTCATGTGGTAATGATGCAGCTGGTCTGGGGTCCACACTTTGAGAACAACTGTTCCAAAAACTCAGTACTAAATGGAAAAAATCAAGTTGCAGTTTATTATGTACAGTATGGTCCCAGTTACTATGGATCTCTGCATATTTGAATGGACATGAAATAGAAAAAGGCTCAAAGGATATACATCAGGCTGCTAACAATGTTTTCCCCTGAGGAGAGGCAGCACTTTTTTTTTTTTCAGTTTTTTACATGGAGGATATATTTAGATATTACTTGTGTTAAAAAGAAAAAAATTAGGGGAGCCTGGATGGCTCAGTCATTAAGCATCTGCCTTCGGCTCAGGTCATGATCCCAGCATTCTGGGATCGAGCCCCGCATCTGGCTCCCTGCTCAGCGGGAATCCTGCTTCTCCCTCTCCCACTCCCCCTGCTTGTGTTCCCTCTCTCGCTGTGTCTCTCTCTGTCAAATAAATAAAATCTTTAAAAAAAAATTATAAAAAGAAACAAAAAGAGAGCTGGTAGATCTGTTCAGTAGTTGTAAGAGAAACAGGACTAGAGGTTGGATGAGAAAGGCTGACAATGATAGGGTGATGGAGCTGTAAAATCAAGTTTTCACTCTAGATGTTGCTCAGCTTTTATACACTCTGGGCACATAGCTGCCTAGGTCTGAGGTACTTGTTTATTTCTCCCTGAGCCTGTTTTCTCAGATTTTGGATTTGACTTTTCTGTTCTTTGGTCTTAAACCCAATGCTGTTTTAACCTGTAGTATCCAACAACTTGCACTACGTAGGCTCCTGTCCTTGTGGCCCTGCCCTGCATGGAAGTCTGCCACAGCTTGACCGTCACTGCTAGAGCCACCATTTTGTGTTGCCTCCAGTTGTCACAAGGTTGTTGAAATGGCAGCTGAGGATAGAACTTGGTGGGGGTGAGGGGTCAGAGCTGTGGCCCAAGGGAAGGATGGTACGCATCTAGGGAGTTATAACTCATGGCTATTGCATGAACTTAGACATTTGGTAACTTTCATTGTTTATGTCATCAACCTTTCTTTAGCTGAGCTTGTATGGTAAATTTTAGAGAAGAGAAAAAGAAAAAGGTATTTTACTCCAGCTAACACTACTGTTACTACTAGTTCTACAGTCATGGAGTTGTGTAATACTTCTCCATTTGTAAGTTTTAGCCACATGTATTTATTTATTTGTTAAAGCTTTTTCTAATTTTTAAAAGATTTTTATTTATTTGAGAGAGAGAGAGAGAAGCAAGCATAAGTGGGGGGGGGGAGGCACAGAGAGAGAGGAAGAAGCAGGCTTCCCGCTGAGCAGGGAGCCTGACACGGGGCTCAATCCCACGACCCTGGGATCATGACCTGAGCTGAAGGCAGATGTTTAACCAACTGAGAGCTACCCAGGTGCCCCCACATGTATTTATCTCAGCTAATTCTCAGACTATGGAAGGAAGTATTATATTTATTTTCCTGATACAGAAACTGAAGTCCATAAAGATTGCTACTAAGTAGCAGATTTGAAATTTATACCCAGTCTTGTAAGCTCAAGTCCTTTCCAAGAGTTTAGAAATGAGGAGGTCTTCTTCCTTTTCTCCTCAGGGTATTATTTTAGTATTTGCTAATGGGGTAAAGAAATGGATGGGGCACAGGGAATATAAAAGTGGTGAACATGTTTTAGCTCTAAAGCTTCTAACTGGAAAATGGCATAATCTTAAAATAAATATTATCATTTTGTTTTCCAATAATGCACACGTTTCCTTTCAACAAAATAGAATTATATAGGTAGCTCATAAATCTCTTGAATAGGGGGCCTCCGGTGCCTACAGATATAGATAAATCATGCTGAGAGGACGCTGAACCATGAAATGATTCTGTTAACATGTCATCTGTCTAGAATATATTTTCAAATCTCCAACAGAAGGGTCTAAATTATGAAAGGAGGTGGCCTAGTAAAGCTGATACTTTGGTATTTGATACTTTCAACTCTTCCATCTGCTGCCTCTGCTTGTGTTAAGTCTGGCTCAGTGGATAGAGTACAGTGTGGCCTAATGCTGAGAGTCACTGGAATTAATGATTATAACATGCAGTGAACCCAGAAATTCTTTAAGCTGAGTTATCTTGTGAAAAGTGGTATATTAGTGCTACTTATCTGGTCTTACTAAGAAATTGTGAAAATTGCTCAGTCATAATGAGAATTTTGACCACTGAGAAGCCAAATTTAATGGCTTTATGCCCAGCGCTGACTCTGATACTATCTACAATGAAATCTGGAAACCTTCCTTAAAATGGCTTTTGTTTTCAAGTTGCTTTGAATGTAGTCTCAGAATTTGGTGTGGGGACTGATAGATCTGGGTGACTCTTTGCATCTAGGTTCAGTATATAACAGTGTGACAATAGCTTCTTGTGTCTAGGATCCTTGCTGACTGGTGAAGGACTATTAATGTTCTACATTTTATCTTAATGCCCCTAGCACAAAGGACATACCATTTTTCTAAATGGGGACAAAAGAAAACACTTCATTTTTTATTTACTGCATGGAATGTGTTCTTCCAGTAGTTCTCAAAGCTTGGTCCCTGTACCAGTAGCATCTGCATCACTTGGGAACATGTTAGAAATGCATTATCTCAGTTCTTTTTTTTTTTTTTTAAAGATTTTATTTATTTATTTATTTGACAGAGAGAGACAGCCAGCGAGAGAGGAAACACAAGCAGGGGGAGTGAGAGAGGAAGAAGCAAGCTCCTAGTGGAGAAGCCTGATGTGGGGCTCGATCCCAGAACGCTGGGATCATGCCCTGAGCTGAAGGCAGACGCTTAATGACTGCGCCACCCAGGCGCCCCTCAGTTCTTTTTTTTTTTTAACCTTCAGAATGTATTTTATTTATTTTTTATTTTATAATAATTTTTTATTATGTTATGTTAGTCACCATGCAGTACATCCCAAATTTTTGATGTAAAGTTCCATGATTCATTACTTGTGTATAATACCCAGTGCACCGTGCAATACGTGCCCTCCTTAATACCTATCACCGGCCTATCCCAATCCCCACCCCCTTCCCCTCTAAAGCCCTCAGTTTGTTTCCCAGAGTCCATAGTCTCTCATGGTTCATTCCCCCTTCTGTTTACCCCCCTTCCTTCTTCCCTTTCTTCTCCTACCGATCTTCCAACATTTGCAGCAACATGGATGGGACTGGAGGAGATAATGCTAAGCGAAATAAGTCAAGCAGAGAAAGACAATTATCATATGGTTTCACTCATTTATGGAGCATTATCTCAATTCTTAACCCACACCTACTGAATCGGAAACTCTGGGGGTGGGGCCCACATATCTGTGTTTTAACAAGCCCTGCTGGTGATTCTGATGCTCCGTAGGGCTTGAGAACTCCTTTCCAAGCCCTATACCACCGCTCTGGTGCGGTCCCTCATCAACATCCCACCCAAGCCATTGGAACAGCACCGCCAATTGGTCTCCTTGTCTCCACAGTCAAACTCTGCAATTCATTCTTTAGATCACTGTCAGCCTCCTTAAATCCTTAAGACTGATTTAGTCTTGTCACCACAGTCAAACTCTGCAATTCATTCTTTAGATCACTGTCAGCCTCCTTAAATCCTTAAGACTGATTTAGTCTTGTCACCAGTGGGGCCCTTCACATTCTCAAGAGATCCCAAGTTTCCCCCACTTTATTCCACTCACCCACAAGGAGTGGGCCCAGGCAGTGGATGCAGTAAGGCCATAGTAGTGAAAAAGCCATGTGGGGGAGATGGTAACCATTATGGGAAGGAGCATTGGGTAAACTACTCTTTCTCCCTTTTCTTTTAGATGGGGGTGGTGTGGTGTATGTATTTCCCTTGGGATCAACTTTATTTTGCAATCCAAGATGCAAGATCAAGAGGGTCAAGATTTAAAAGTGGGTCTCCAGAAAGGGTCCAGAGAGGTTACTCAGCCTGCTTTGGGTGTAGGTCTGACGGCTGCTTGGAGCCAAGTCAAAAGGGGTCCTCTCAGCTCTCTGAAGTCTGGCCCACATCACCCAATGACTATCCTGGGGTTTGGGATGGAAGCCTCAGCTGATAATACAGAGTGATTTAGCCTGGAGCAATCTTTCTGCGTTTCTCTTTTGGGCAAAGGTAGGAATCTGAGAATTCTGGGACTTTGGGACTCTGAGTTCTTAAGTTTATTATATCAACAAATCTGGAGTCTTTCTCTTGCCTCAAATCTTTGAATTGCTTATAGGATGAAGTTCAGATCTCTTGCTACAGCCTATAAGGCCCTTCATATTCTGGTTCCTACTTATTTTCTGTTGTCACTGTCCAAATGTACTCTGTTCTCCAATTATATCAGATTAAGTTCCCTAAAGAAGAAATGCTCTTGCATGGTTCTTCAT
This sequence comes from Ursus maritimus, assembly GCF_017311325.1. Lineage (NCBI taxonomy): Eukaryota > Metazoa > Chordata > Mammalia > Carnivora > Ursidae > Ursus > Ursus maritimus. Next base: position 60,134,399 of record NW_024423343.1, on the reverse strand, counting down.
GTTTTTCACACACTGTATCCCCAGCGTGGAATGCTTTCGCATACTCCATCTTCCACATTACCTTTGGACCCTGCCACTAGCTGCGTTGGTGACCATCTATTAAAACCCAGCTCATGGGGCACCTGGGTGGCACAGCGGTTAAGCGTCTGCCTTCGGCTCAGGGCGTGATCCCGGCATTATGGGATCGAGCCCCACATCAGGCTCCTCCGCTATGAGCCTGCTTCTTCCTCTCCCACTCCCCCTGCTTGTGTTCCCTTCGCTGACTGTCTTTATCTCTGTCGAATAAATAAATAACATCTTTAAAAAAAAAAAAAAACCCAGCTCATATATCACCTCCTCTGTGAAATCTTCAAACCCATCAAGCAGGATAGGACTCTTATATGCATTTACCACATAATGTTAATCTAATAAATACTTTTTGTGACAATTGCCATATTCCTAGAATAAGATATTTCCAAGGTTGAGGGGCATTTGGGTGAGTCAGTTGGTTCAGTGTCCGACTCTTGATTTCTGCACAGGTCATGATCTCCAGGTTGTGAAATCAAGCCTTGCGTCAGGCTCTGTGCTTAGCAGGGAGTGTGCTTGAAATTCCACCCCCCCTGCCCTGCTCACTTGTACACACTCACTCTGTCTAAAATAAATAAATCTTTTAAGAAATGGTATTTCTAAGCTTGAAATGACCTCAATTTCCTAGGCCAAAGATAGTAAAAAGAGGCCTGGAGACCCCACTTACTTTATTTAAAATATTTTTTTATTATTAAAGAAGTGTTTTAGGGGGTGCCTGGGTGGCTCAGTTGGTTAAGCATCTGCCTTCAGCTCAGGTCATGATCCCAGGCTGCTGGGATCAAGCCTGGCTTTGGACTCCCTGCTCATCGGGGGGGAGCCTGCTTCTCTCTCTCCTATGCCCCTCCCCCTTGCTAGTGCTCTCTCTTACTCTCTCTCTCAAATGAATAAAATCTTTAAAAAAATTTTTTTAATATAGTTGACACAGTTTTACATTAGTTTTAGTTGTACAAGATAGTAATTCAACATCTTTATGTTATACTATGCTCACCACAAGCATAGCTACCATCTGTCACCATACAGTGCTGTTATAGTATCACTGACTGTATTCCCTATGCTGTACCTTTTATTCCCATGACTTATTTTTTCCATAACTGGAACCCATTTTGCCCATACTTCCAGCCCCTTACCTCTGTCAACCCTCAGTTTGTTTTCTGTATTTATTGGTCTGATTCTGCTTTTTGTTTGTTCATTTATTCATTTGCTTTTTCGATTCTCCATATGAATGAAAGCATATGGTATTTGTCTTTCTTAGTCTAACTTATTTCAGTTGGTATAATACCCATTAGGTCCATCCATGTTGTTGCAAATGGAAATATCTCATCTTTTTTTTTTTAAGATTTGTATTATTGATTTTAGAGAGCAAGCACAGGTGAGCAGGGGGAGGGGCAGAGGGAGACTTCAAGCAGACTCCCAGATGAGCGCAAAGCTGGACCTCGGGGCTTGATCTCATGACCCATGAAATCATGACCTGAGCCAAAATCAAGAGTCAGATGCTTAACTGACTGAGCTGCCCAGGTGCCCTGAGATCTCATCCTTTTTATGGCTGTATAACATTCCATTGTGTATAAATACCACCTCTTCTTTATCCATTCATCTATCGATGGACACTAAGGTTGCTTTCATATCTCGGCTGTTACAAATAATGCTGCAGGAAATATGCAAGTGCATATATCTTTTTGAATTAGTGTTCTTTGGTAAACACCCAGTAGTGGAATTATTAGGTCATATGGTATTTCTATTTTTAATCTTTTGAGGAGCCTCTATACTGTTTTCCACAGTGCCTGTACCAATTTACATTTCTACCAATAATGCACAAGAGGTCCTTTTCTCCACATACTTGCCAACACTTTTTATTTCTTGTCTTTTTTGATTTTAGCCATTCTGACAGGTGTGAGGAGATGTCTCATTGTGGTTTTGATTTACATTTCCACGATGATGAGTGATATTGAGCATCTTTTCATGTGTCTGTTTATCATTAGTATGTCTTCTTTGGAAAAATGTCTGTTCAGGTCTTCTACCCATTTTTAAATTGGATTGTTTCCTTTTTTGTGTTGGGTTGTATAAGTTCTTTATATTTATTGGATATTAACCCCTTGTTGGATATATTATTTGCAAATATCTTTGGAGACCCTCACTTTCAACAGGGGAGCCGTAGATTAAGGTGCTGGGCCAATCAGATTTCCTCTCTTGGAGATTTTAACTGAGACATAGAGGGTTGTTACAATTGATGATATAGTAGAGTACCATAGACTAGGTGGCTTATAAATAGCAGAAATTTATTTCTCACAGTTTTAGAGGCTGGAAAGTCCAAGATCAAGGTGCTAGCAGATTCATTGTCTAAGGAGAGCCTGCTTCCTCATTCAGAGGCAGCCATTCTGTTGCTGTGTCCTCACATGGGGGACCTCTGTGGGGTCTTTTTATTAAAGGCACTAATCCCATTCATGACTGTTCTGCTCTCATGAGCTATTCACCTCCCACAGGCCAACACACTGGAGATTGGATTTCAATGTCTGAATTTTGGTGGTGGGACACAAACATTCAGTCTATAATAGTATATGAGCTGAAAGGTTGGAAAGAGTTGGGGCTGGGATGACTATATTGGATCTATATCAAGATGGATAAATAGAGCAAGCTGGGAGGGAGAGGGAGTAAGGGAGAGAGAGAGAAGCTAGGTTAATTTAGGAGTTGGTGAGACAATATGGTATAGGGATCCAATCCAAATTTCTTGCCTTTTTTTGTTCCCAGCCTGGTTCACTTGGTTTTTGTTCTCAGGTTCACTGGAGTGCTATAGCCTTAACTAAAATTCCTTTTGCTTAAGTTATTTAAACAGGTTTTTCTTCAGTGCAACCAGGAGAGCTTTGACTAGGTTATCCCTGGGAGATTTCTGAGGGAAGGCACAAGGCTTCTTCTCTTTATATTCTCATTTCCATATAGCACAGTGCCTGGTGTTAGTAGGCACTCAGTAAATATTGAATGAATGGTGCTTCAGAGTGCCCAGGAAATTATTGTGTAGAATTAAAACTGCGAAAGGCATAGGAGTGGGGTTGGAGATTGATTGCAGAAGAGCACCACACAACTGTTTGGAGTGATGGAAGTGTTCTGTATTTTGATTCTGGTGGTGATTACATGACTCTGTATGTTTGTCAGAATGCACAGAACTGTACACCTAAAGAGGGTGAGTTTTGCCAAATGTCAATTATAACTCAATAAACTTGACCTAAAAATGAATCAATCAAAAAGAAAAGAAAGCAAAGGAAAATAGGATTTTATTCATATAACATATTAATTTCTCTTAATAATAAATCTCAACACTTTTTTATGTATAGTTTTACTCAATTCTCTTTATTTTCTTGTGATCTTAGACTCCGGATAATAGGGATTTTTTTTTAAAGATTTTATTTATTTATTTGACAGAGAGAGAGAGAGTGACAGCCAGCAAGAGAGGGAACACAAGCAGGGGGAGTGGGAGAGGAAGAAACAGGCTCCCAGCGGAGGAGCCTGATGCGGGGCTCGATCCCAGAACTCAAGAATAACACTCTGAGCCGAAGGCAGATGCTAAACGACTGAGCCACCCAGGCGCCCCAATAGGGATGTTAATTATGGAACATGATTTTGCTTTTTGGCATCAAAATGTTGCCAAAATAGAAGGTACTGTTTCTCCACTTTATAGTTCTGAGTAGCAATTGAATCAGAAGACTATATTCAAAGAGAAATAAATCCACATTCCTAAGCTCCAGTTTCTGCAAGGCCCTCATTTAACATTTTGCCTATTAACTATTTGAGAGCTTTAAATAATATTGATTATACTGTCCTAAGCCAGCATCTCCCAGACTTAAACACTGGTTCATAGAATGTTTAAATAGGCTGATGGAAAACAACAACAGTTATGACTTATGAAAGTCACTGTGTTCAGGTGCACTTGGGACATTTTGGTCTAAACAAAGCAAACAAGTGTTTTTGTTTGTTTGTTTCAGGACTTTTTGATGTCTTAGGATAGAGTCCAACAAGTGAGATACTGAAAGTTGCAGATGTCTCAGATTACTGTCAATCCTGTTTCATCCCAAATTTCCAAATGTTGTCATCTCCTTCCTACACTTTTACTTTGGAACTTGGTTTAATTGAATCATTAGTGTTACTATGACATATTTCATGTGTACTGTGTCCTATATGCTGGGTAGTTGCATCCGTTTTATTTTGTTTTATTTAGAAAGACATGGAGTTTATTTAGAAAGACTCTTGAACTTCTTATTTACATACTAGTTTAGTGCTACCTTATTTTTTAAAATAAGTCTGGTGTTTGTAAGTAATACTCCTTGTCAGGGCAAGAATGTTTTCTTGCCTTTTGTTTTGACTTCTGAGGCATGCTTAGTAAGGAATTGTTTCATGCTTTGCAGAAAACACATAGTACTGTAAAATCTATGTAGAAAACAGAACAAAAAATGGATTAAACCAGTTATCTGGCATTTTATGAGGATAGAGGAAGAAATTATCACTTTAAATAGTGCTTATATTTTGTTCACACAGGAAAAGCAAAACAAAACAAAATAATCACCTTTGAGTATCTGCATATAATTACAGTGGTTATAAAGCTTTAAATAATCCCCATCATGGGGCAGCTGGGCGGCTCAGTTGGTTAAGTGCCTGCCTTCTGCTCAGGTCATGATCTCAAGGTCCTGGGATCGAGCCCCATGTGGGGCTCCCTGCTCAACGGGGAGTCTGCTTCTCCCTCCCTCTGCTCCTCTCCCTGGCTTGTGCTCTCTCTCTCTCTCTCTCTCTCTCTCTCAAATAAATAAATAAATAAATAAAATCTTTAAATAAATAATCTCCATCATTTATGTTTTTTTACAGCAGAATTGTTTAATCTTTGCGAAATCCAAGCTGCTCTCCTCTCTGCAATGAGTGAAGATCCTTAGAGTTGCAGTTCCATACTTTTTCATGCTAGCAAGTGTCATCTTCTGGAAGGGGTCATTTGTAGATCATTTATGAATTTTATTCCTGGAATAGTAATTATCACTTTAGACAAATGAAGTTATACAAAGAGCTAGTATAGATTTCCCATCTGCACCCACAGCCACAGAGATTTTTGCCCAAGTCAGGAGTAGGTGATGCAGAAACTGGTGTGGGATCAAGTCCTGACTGAACTATTCCTAGTATGGTCCATTGAAATGACAAATAAATGGGTCACTTAGAGAACCTTGGAGCAATATGAATGAGTCCTCTATTATTTATAGACTACTTGCTCATAAAACCCAAGCTATATTAATTCTGGTCTCATGATGTCTTAAAGAGCTTTCTAGAGTGGAACCTATATGCTTATGGTTATCTAAGAGCTTCCAGAATCGGCTTTGGTAAAATAAGAAAACATTTTATATGGCATGCAAATCCTGTAGCCTAACAGTCATGCCATCTTAATTGTACAGTTTGTAGCAGTAATTAGGTTGTAAATGTGTGGGTAGTCACAAACATGGATAATTATAGGAGGCACAAAAATAAATCATTAAATCATTATTAGAGTTTAAAGTGATGACCATAAAAAGGCAAGTAGAAGTTAGTATTCAGTTCCTCACAGGTGGATAATATAATGCCTGCCCAATATATCCCGTTTCTTTTCTTGTAAACATAGTTCTTTGATCTCCATTCTCTTTTATAGCTGCAGTTGCCTATGTAAATTTCACCAGCAGAAAAAGAATCAGGACTCTGTGATACAAAGAGCTGGGTTTTTGCTTTATAATTTATTTATTTATTTGGATCAAAGTTCCTGTCTCCAGTTTCTGTATATTTTAGTCTAAAAGATGAAGATTGTTCTGTAAGTCCCCTTCCCTGCCCTCAGATGTGGGCCATTTTATGCATTATATGGTAAATGGGCTCCAAAGGTAAATTGTTACTATGCAAAACCTGCTGCTTAGGCAAACAAGGGCAGCTAAGATACAGTGAGCACCAGTGCTGTTTTCCTCTACTGGAAAATGTCCTGCTGACAAGGTCACTGCTGGAACTAGGTGTCATCAAGCAGCGCAAGGTCTGTGCAGCACCTGGAGAGGGCTGAGTGGAATTCTGGCCCCTGCTCTGTTGGTCGGGTGAGCAATTAAATCCAGGGCTCCAGCTGCATAGAAACTCAGGTTTACCAGCAGGTTTGGTGGCTTTGGAAGTACATGTACTCTATTCTAATGATTGTTATTGTTAATGACATCATTATTGGAGTGTTTTTTGAGGATATGCTTTAAATAGGACTTCCTAAGAAGCTAAAATTTAATGGTCTTTTTCATTGACCACAGCTGTTCTGTGGTGAGCTCTTGGGCAGTCAGCATCTATGGCTCACACACACAAGTGATTAAATCAGTATACATCAGTTGTTGGTTCTCAAAGAGATGCTTGATTTTTGCATAATGTAACATATGAGAGTAACTGTGCTGTGGCTGAGTGTGATTGCACAAAGAACCCACTGGGTACTGCTTTTACAAATGAAAGCAGGTCAGAGGGAAATGTGACCTTTATAAATGGCTTCATTTATTCATTCAATTTAGGAAACTATTTCTTTTAGGCTGGTAATTTAAGGATAGCTCTACTGGGGACTTGGAATTTTGTTTTACCTGTACTATTTTATCTGATTACAAAAATAATATATGCAGACTGCAAAAATTCAGATACCATACAAACATATGTCTTGTTGAGAATGAAAGCCTGCCTTCATCTTCCCCCTCAGAGGGTACCACTGAGGTATAGTCTGCTGCACATTTTTCATTATTTTCCATGCAGAGCCCCCCCCCATTTCTGCAATTTGCTTTATTTGCTAGCATTTAGAGAAATGTATTTTAGAAGGAAATTTTCTGATATATCATAGTAGAAACTAACTTTTCTATTAGATTTTTCAAATTATGTTTGTGTGTCTGGAATAGCTTTAAGATAGAGGCATTTTCAATGCCGATTTATCTCCATAATTATCCAAAGTCCCTGAGAGGCCATGGATGGTTTATTAGATAGATTTAGAAAGAGTAACTGCAGTACTAAGCTTTTTCCTACAGAGTGGGCTTCCAGTGCACAAAGCATTACAATTATTTGGAGACAATCTGTAGCCTTGGAAACAATATGGCAGTAGTGACATCAGCAGCAATTATGTGTAATTTTTATCCCCAGTTTATCACCAAGGTAACCAGAGCAGGTTTCCCTGCTTGAAATTTTAAGAATGTCATAGTCCTATATACAGCAAAGATGTAGGAAAGGATTATACTCAGAATCCCTTCTACAATTCATTCCATTTCCCTTATAAAACAGCTCTTTGGAATTCAAATAGCACACATTCTATTTTAGGCAACAGCTGCAAGCTTTTGAAGCTATTAAATAAGATTCCAAATATCCTAAATACTAAAAAGAATTCATTATAATGTTTAAAATTTATGATATTTTTCCTAGTTAGAATATCTCGTCTTGCTTTGAACTGCAGTTACGGGACACAGCCTTTTATAAAAACAGAAGAAAGGAAATAAGCGGACCATCCTTTGGTCCTTTGTAAAGCAGGCACAAACTGGCTCATTCCTGAAATCAGTTGCCACTAACAACAATTGTAATTTCCTCTTCCTGGGTTGAAAGATTCTGGTCAGTTCTCTGTGCAGATATCAGAAGGCTGACGATGAGCAATAGTTGTAGATGGCAGTTAAAATGTCACATTAAATTTGGATTCTTGGGTTGTTCCTAATTAAGTCTGGATAAGGTGCATCTGATTTGGAACAAATGAATAAGTGAATGAATGAATGAAAAGATACATAGACGTGCATCTTCATGCATCATTGCAGCAGTACACTGGCTCCTCAGTTTCCCAAGAATCCCTTTTGCCCCACAGCTGAGCAACTCTTGTGAGTTCTTTGCTCACATATTTTAATTCTAGCTCCTTCCATAAGTATTACTCCGTGAAGCAAAGACCATAGCAATGACCACTCCAGAGCTCCTTGATGATATAAAGCGAAAAAAATGTTTGTACCAATTATCTATCCCTTTAAATCTAGGGGGAAGAGATTGAAGAAGAGGCATAAAAGAAATGCCTGTCCTTATGGAATCAGTTCAATTCAAATGACCACCGAACACCCCATGCGATGCCCCTACACAATGCAGTAAATCTAACATGAATACTCAGGGGGCCCAGAATCTGGTAGGAAAGGCAGATATCTAAGTGTAATTATCAGTGGAACCATATGACATTCCCAATATTCAAATGTTTTTGACCTAGAAACAGCAGCAGTCTTTAGTGGTTCAGCCCAGCATGTCAGTGGTCAGTGTGGTAGCTCTAACAGAGAAGGGTGTGAGTCCAGTGGAGGTGTCCAGTGGGGGTGCAGAGGAGGGAGGGGGAGAGACAGGCAGAGTGAGGAGTCAGGGAGCTTATTTTTAGAGGAGTTGAGGCCTACACAGAATTTTGGTGAATAATGAAGAGAAGAAGAAAGAGAAGGGAACCCTTGAAAAAGATGTTTATATTATATATATTCCCTGAAGAGAGTGGCTTAGGTTTGTAAATTTTGATTTAATTTTTGTGTTAAACATTAAAACATGCAACAAAGCTTAGAAAATAATGATACCTGTGAACCTCCCACATCTCCCTAAATTCCTTGTTCTTAATAAATGAAAGGTAATAGATAAAGGTAAAGTACCCCTACCCATCTCATTCCTCTCTCTCCTTTCTAGAGGTGACCAACACACTGAAATTGGTGTGTATCTTTCCCATGCATTTTTAAAACTTTTATTGCATATGCATCTGTTAATAGCATAGAACATTGTTTTAAAGTGTTATATAAACTGTCTCATGCTATGTTCATTTACAGCTTGCTTTTTGTATTGCTAAACATCATGTTTTTGAGGTTTATCCATGTTGATCATTTGTAGATCATTTGTTCATTTGATCTGTTGCATAATATTCCATTATTGGACTATGTCATACTTTATTCTTGTCCTTATTGATGGGCATTGGCATTGTTATTACAAGCAATACTGTACTTGTCTCCTTGTGTACATGTATGAGGATTTCCCTGGAGGACACACCTAGAGGTAGAACAGCTATATTATTGGCTATGCACATCTTCAACTTAATCAGATAGTAGCAACTTGCTTTTCAAAGGATTTATTGTCTTTATTAATGTATAGGAATATCTCATAGTTTATGAATACTAATCCTTTAATATTTTATGTGTTATAAATATCTCCTCTCCTGTGGGCCTGTATTTTATTTATTTTTTTTAAGGATTTTATTTATTTGACAGAGAGCATAAGTAGGGGGAGCGGCAGGCAGAGGGAGAAACAGTCTCCCTGCTGAGCAAGGAGCCCAGTGAGGGGCTGGATCCCAGGACTCCGGGATCATGACCTGAGCTAAAAGCAGACACCCAACTGACTGAGCCACCCAAGCACCCCTATGGCCTGTATTTTAACTTTGTTTATGATATTTATTATTGCGCAGAAGCTTTTAATTTTAGTGTGGCCAAATTTCTCAGTCTTTTTTTCATTATATATAGTTTTTGTATTACAGAAATCACTACCTATACAGAAGCCATAAAGTTATTCTCTACCTATTTTTTTAAAGTGTTGCTTTTCTTAACATTTAAGGTCTTTAATTCATTTGAAATTTTCAATTTTTATGTAATGGGAGAGAGAAACCTAATTTTTTGTTATATGGAAAGCCAATTGTCCCAATACCATTTATTGCATTGATCTTTCCCCACTGACTTACAATGTCATATCTACCATATGTCTAAATCTTATTATGTGTAGACCTATTTCTTTTTTTTTTTTTAAGATTTTTTAAAATTTGTTTGTCAGAGAGGGAGAGAGCACAAGCAGGGGTAGCAGCAGGCAGAGGGAGAAACAGGCTCCCCACTGAGCAAGAAACCTGACACAGACTTCATCCCAGGACCCAGGGATCATGACCTGAGCCGAAGGCAGATGCTTAACCAACTGAGCCACCCAGGCGTCTCCGTGGAACTATTTCTAGACTCTGTATTCTGTTCCATTGGTCTGTTTGGCAGTCCTGGTATAAATAGTGCCATAATTCTTTTACACTGGCCATGGGGTTCTTGCTGGATCAGCACTGGGGCAATTGGCCTCTATCTGTACCTGTGCTGTATGGTCTGGGAAGTTTCCCATGCATGCCTACTTTAGGGGCTTTCCACAAACAGATCTAGTCATGACCACTACATTCTTTCTCCTCTTTTTTCCCTTTCTCAATAATTATTAAGGCTATTCTTGGCATTTTACTTTTTCATTTAGAAGCAGTATGTCAAGTTCTATCCTTTTGGGAATTTATTTGGAATTGCAAATATTTAAAGAGTAATATGGGAAGAATTAACTTCTTTAAGATATTTAGTCTTTCCATCTGTTAAAATGATATAACCCTCCTTTAATTTTGGTACTTTTATATTTTTAATAAAAGTTTTGCATATTTAAAAAAAAGGTTTATTTTTAGATACTTAATATTTTTGTTGCTGTTTTAAGTGGTATTTTTGCTTTCTGTTCTAATACGAGTTCTTACTAGTTCTGATGTTTATTTCTTGTATTATGCTGAATAGAAGCGATGGTGGACATCTTTCTTGCTTACTAATTTTTTGTTAAAGATTTTATTTATTTATTTATTTGACAGAGAGAGAGAGAGAGAGAGTGAGCGAGAGAGGGAACACAAGCAGGGGGAGTGGGAGAGGGAGAAGCAGGCTTCCCGCTGAGCAGGGAGCCGGATGTGAGGCTTGATCCCAGGAGCCTGAGATCATGACCTGAGCCGGAGGCAGATGCTTAACAACTGAGCCACCCAGGTGCCCCATCTTGCTTCCTAATTTTGAAGAATGGTTCCACTGTTTTATAAATATTTTTTGGTGGTAGTATTCTCTCAGGTTATAAATCTTTTCTGACTTTGCTAAAGTTTATTTTTTAAATCATGAATAGGTGTTGAATTTTATCAAATGTTTCTTAAACAATTGATCATGTATTTTTCTCCTCTAATTTGTTAATATAATAAATTAAGTTAGTAATTATAATTAATAATTATATTTATGAAACTAACTTTTCAGTCTTTTTTCTCTCTCTTCGTTAGACTGGATAATTCTCTTTAAGTTCACAGACTTTTTCCTCTGTCATCTCCATTCTATATTTAACCCTTCTGAAAGTTAAAAAATTTGATTATTGTATTTTTCAGTTCTAAATTTTCTGTATATGTACGTACATATATTTTTCTGTTTCACTGCTGAAAGTTTGTTACTCTTTCCATTCATTTCCACAGTGTTTGTCCTTACTTGTTAGAATATTTTAATAATAGATGCTTTAAAGTCTTTGTCAGATAATTCAAACATCTGTGTCATCTTAGTGTTGATGTCTATTCATTGTCTTCCCATCTGAGTCAAGATTTCCATGGTTCTTTGTGTGCTGAATAATTTAGGATTGTATACTCAACATTTTGAGTATTGTATTTTAAGAATCTGAATCTTATTTAATTCTATGGGGGAATGTCGATATTTTTGTTTTAGAAGGCAATTGACCTGGTTCGGTTTAGGCCAAAAGTTCCGCCTAACCTTCTGTGAGCTGTGATTTTACCATCAGTTTCAAAGCCTTTACAGTATCATTCAGATCTGTCCAGCATGTGTATCACCCAGCGGCCAATCTGGGACCTACCTGGGTAGTGGTTTATCTCCTTGTTTAATTCTCAAAGTTTTTTGGTATGCTGCGTAGGATCAGATCCACACAGGTAAAATTTGGGAGTGTGTTCATGAGTTCATAAACAACTTTATGGGGTTGCTTTCCTAAGCTCTTCCCTCTGTGATCTCCATGGTACAGTCTGGCTTTCTGGAGTTCCCATTTTAATCATCCAGCCAGAAATCTGGGGATTTATTCACCTTTCTCTGTTACACACTTTCTGTGACTGCACGTGTATCTGGGGTCAAGTGACTGGATGATAGAGAAAAAAGAATAGATATTCACTCTACCTCTTTGGGACCAGAGCACATCTGATCAGAGAAGAAAGTTCCCATCTTTCAGAGTTTTAGGTGCCAGTTGCTACCAGGAGGCCCCCTTCTTGCCTTTCAAGCCTGAATTAGAGGTATTGTCCCAGAGCCTTCTCTGTCTATGCAAATATTCACTTCTGGGTTTCAGGCTTTCTTTAGAACAGTCTGGGGGATATGGAGGGAAAAAAATGATTAATTCACCACTGGTTGAGTGCTACTTAGAATCTGAATCATTTTTCCCAATCTACCAGCTCCTATTTACTTTTCAGAGTCCTCAAATAACTGCTCCATGAATTCTGTCCACATACTGTAGCTGCATTTAGTGTGAAACAAGACTGTGTGTTTACTTCATCTTTTTAAAGAAAAGGTTTTGGTTTGACCAATCCTTTTATTTCTTTGTTTTCTATTTTATTAATTTCTATGCTTACAAATAAAATTCCCTTCATACTATTTTATTTGGGCTTATCTTGCTATTTTCCTCTGCAATTTTTTATTGAAGACTTAGGTCAATCTTCCTGTTTCCCTTCTGTTACACACATAAATACAATGTGTTATAAAATTTCTCCTAAAAGCTGTTTGCTGCATCTCACAATTTTGAATATGCAGTATTTTCAGTGTTAGTTCTAAATAGTTACTAATTTCTATTTTTATATATTTATTTAGTGTCTAAATTATTTGTAAGTTTATTTTACTCTTGCAAGAAATAGTTTGCTATATTTAAAAAAACTGAATTCTGGTTTTATTGTACTGTAGCTATACACTGTGGTTTGTATGACCTCAATTTCATATTATTTATTGAGAATTTGTGAACTAGTTCATGGTCAGCTTTTGAAAATAATTCATGTATGCTTGAAAGAAATGTGTGCTCTCTAATTATAAGGAGATCCTAGATATTACCATCAAATTTGGCAAATTAAAAATTCTCACACTGACTGTGGATTAATTTTCCTTGTAATTTCTTCCATTTTTCAAGGACAGAACTACTATTTATTTCTAATGAATAGTTCCCTTTGTTATTATGTAATCTCCTATTAGTTTTATACTTTAATGGTACATCTTATAAATAACATACAGTTGGTTTTAAGAAAATCAATCTGAGATTATTTAATTGGCTAATTTGTTCTGTTTATACTCATGATTTCTGGTATTTTTGGATTGATTTCTACTCTTTAGTTTTATTTTAAATTTTTCATAATTTTCTTTCCTTTTACTGTATATATTCTATTACACTGATTTTCTTTATTGCTTCCTTTCCTCCCTCTATATCACTTGGAAATTGTATATTAGATTTATATTTTAGTGGATACTCTTAAATTTTTTGGGGGGGTGTTGGATACCCTTAAATTTTTAACATAATATATTGACTTAAGAAGGTCTAAAGATAATATGTATCTTTACCTATTCCCTAAACAATAAAAGAACCTTAAAAATATTTAATTCTATAAATTTTTTATGTATTTTCTATGTATTCTACTGTACGTTATTTTTAATCCCTTGAATTAGTTATTACTATTACCCGTTTTTTAAAAAATCTACTCATGTTTACCAAATCTCTTTGTTCAACATAGCTTCTTGTATCCTATTTTTTCATTCAGGGTCAAGGTACGACCTTAAATAGTTCTTTTGTAGCATTTGAGTAATAAGCTCTCTATATCTTTACCTTTCTAAAATATCTTTATTCTTTACTATTAAACATCTTTACTGTTGAAAAATAACTTATGTGGGAATGGGATTCCGTGTTGAAAGTTACTTTCTCTCAGTATGTTGAAGACATTTTTGCAAAGAATGCTAGCCATCTGCTCCAAGCTTGTATTCGAAGCCCACTCTAGACTTGCTGAGCCAATGGGCTTCACCCATTTTGGGGATCCCGAGCTTATAGGACCCTACTGAAAATCATAAAACCTCCTATTTAGAAATTGGATAAAATATTGCCTCTCAATTTCAGAGTTTATGGAGCTCAGAAACTCATCCATGGCCCCAGATTAAGAAAATTTGTTATAGGCCCTTCAAAGGTGGAAGGTCTTTCTAAAGGGAAGGTAGGCCCTATATCTTTTTGTGTTGAATTTTGGTCTTAATCCCATCTCCAAGATCCCATTCTGGTGTGCAGAGTGCTGGACTATGTGTGGGTTGAGAACTTCTTTTGTCTTTCCAGTCTGAGGCTTAGCTGAAAGAGAGAGGACTATTATAAAGAAGAAGCTGGGCAGGATGCCTGGGTGGCTCAGTTGGTTAAGCATCTGACTTTGGCTTCCAGTGGGGAGTCTGCTTGTCTCTCTTCCCACCCCCCCCACCCCTGCTCATGCTCACTTTCTCTCTTTCTCTCAAATAAATAAATAAAATCTTGGTGGGGGGGAAGCTGGTCCAGAGCAAAGGAGATCTCTAAAGGCTATCCATGTAGAAGCTAAAACTGAAATATAAGTTGCTGGGATGTTACTAATCTGTGTAACCACTGGTGACTAATGGTACAGTCCACCTGCATGGTTTACAACAGAGTGGCACTCAAATGGGCTTTCCAATAGGGTTACTTAGATGTCTCCACGTCATTGCAGACCTGTTCAAGAAGATTCTTGTTATCCAGGTATTGGGGAACTGCAAACTGGCATTGTGTGGGATTAAAAGGAGGCTATAGAACTGAGTAGAGCCCTGTAATGGGAAGGTATCAGGGTCTTCATGGGCCATGAGACCACTCTTCATAGCATAAAGGAACATAAAACCTTTTCCTTCACACATTGAATAGGATTATTAATGGGAGGAAGTCATAGGGGAAATTCACAAGAAGATACACGATTTCTTCTTCATCTTCATTTTCAGCAAACTTATCTGGCATCCGTTCTGACTGAGGCACTCACTGGGTGCTGGGGTATAAAAATTCACCCTAGAAAAAGATTCATTCCCCCACTCCCATCCCACATTATAGGCCTGAACAACAACCCCTCCCCCCACATATCACATTGTTGCCACAGACAGTTAAAAACATGTGGGTGTTCTTATACCTATAAAATGAATTGAGCTAAATTATAGCTTCCCATTTATAAAACAGTGGTAGTCTAAAGCTGCAGAGTGCAAAATTCAGAGATTGCCATAGTAACTCTGCTTTTCCCAGGAAGTAATTGAAAAAAAGGCACTTTTAACAAAAATAGAATATTGATGTTCATATCTATAAAGGAATTAATTTACTGACTGATAGAGGGGAAAGACGAAAGATGAGCCATCAAGCTGCATTTTAATGTGATTGTGATTATACTCAGGGTGGCAAGCAGCTTAAACAACTTCTTTTATTTTTGCAGCAAAGAGCACATTTCTTTTCAGTTTGGCTTGTATATAGAAATAGTTTCCAGAAATATATAGAGTAATAAGGAATTAGAGAGCACATCTGGTAAAACACTGAAAGGCTCCAATTTGTTTCTTGCCATTATCAGTTTGATGAATGTTAAAATTGCTTGCAAGATATTTAATCGCTGTTCATGATTAGTAGAGCAGCAATACTATAGGAATAGCTCATGAACATACTTTTAATAATTAGGGAACTCTGGCCTATCACAGGTGCCATCATGAGACCAAAGACACAACTATATGAAGGAGAAATGATTAGGCAAGGAAATAATAATGATGATAATCGTGTTCTAGAAATACTATTTGGAGAGTTGATAGAATTTTGATGAAGGCTTGTAAGTGTGTGTATTTATATCTGTGTGATATAAATATACGCTATATATATTTCAGGACTTGTTCTCCGGGAATTTTTGTCTAGAGAATTAGAATCATTCTAAAGGTAATTTGTTTTCTTTCCAAATCAGGTCCCAGGTGCCCAAAGAAGGATCCAAATGAATGAACCTTAGTGAAATATTAGGTCCTATGGCAGGATTAGGGAGGATAGGGCCCTCCCCAGAGACCAACCAGATCATACCCCTGGAAAATTTGGTCCTGGTTGGCAGTAAGTGAGAATGTGATTCTTCCCTCAGGGCTATTTTCGTTTTAACAAGAGAGGTAAATCTTTACACTGAAGGACTAGAACCCTTGGGATAAGATCTCAAACAAGGTAAACTGCCTTGGACTCCCACTTAGGATTTATATCTCTTATAATGTTTCTTATGCTCTGGAATAACAGTAAGTTTATGCATCTGCTTCCCCAACTAGATTGTGAGCTCACAGAGGGAAGGATAGTGTCTTAATTATCTTTGGGGTCATAGGCCTAGCACAGTGCCTGGAGTAGAAAGAATGGCAAATGCCTGAATGATTAATTGAACGAGTGACTACTCCACTGAGGCAGCCTCAGGTCCCATTTTCTGGGACCATCCTTGCTCCCTAGACGTTGCTACTGTCTTGGTTGACGTAACAGTTACCTTCATTGCTACCATCGCCCTTAAAATAACTTAACAGTTTCTTTTCTCTTAAAAAAAAAAAAGACAATGTTAACGAAATGCTTATTATGAGTCAGGCACAGGGTTAAGCACTTTCTATATTATTATGTACATTTATTCTTTTCAAAAACTTTGGCAGGGTAGGGCTGCTGATGACCCCACTTTTTACAGGACACTGATACTCAGAAAGATTGTCTAAGATTTCATTCTTACTTTTTTTTCTTTTTTCTGCCAAAAGCTTTATTGTTTCCATTTGGTCTAGGGCTTGGGAGAGGGCTGCAGGAAGAGACTCAGGTACAAGCCTTGGCACCAGGGTATTCCAGGAGAGCTGCCCCAAAGGCCGTTGGGCTCTGGAGGGTCCTAGTGGTGCTTGAGGGTGAGCCTTTCAAAGAGATACTGGCCCAGCCCAGCCAGGGCAGGTGAGTCAGGCGGTTGCCCAGCTTCTTGATGAGTTTCACCTCCTCATTCAGGAAGTGGCTCTCCGGGAAGTGACGGAGCTGGGGGTCTGCGCGGGCAGAACCCAGGCATGCGGCCCAAGAGGCAGGGGCCAGGCTCTTCTCCGGGACCCTGGTGGCACCCTGGGCTCCAGGCTTCTAGCCGGCTCTTCTGGTGCGGCTTCTGCGCGTGCTGGAAGAGGGCGTGGCTGCAGGCCTTTGCTCTTCTCACCACCCCGGGAAGCAGTGGCTGCTGCGCTCTAGAGCCACATCCCCATGGGGGCAAAATGGAAGCCCAGAGAGAGGAAGCTGTAGGAGGCCCACAGATGCCTGTCGACCAGGCGGTTGACAGCAGCCTCCACCTCAGTGCAATAATTCTGACGAATCTGGGAACTGGAGGTTGGTCGGCAATAAGGAGGTAAGCCCCCAAAACGGCATCGGCTGGCCCTGGAGGCAGAGGATGGCTAGAGTATGTTTCTGAAGGGAAAAGAGGTTGGAGGGTGGTTGCAGGCTGAAAGAAGGGGCGTCTCCTGGGTCTATTACACCCAAACACTCTTTTCTTTTTTTTAAAGATGCATTTATTTATTTGAGAGAGAGAGAGAGTGGGAGGAAGGGCAGAGGGAGAGAGAGTCCTCAAGCAGACTCCCTACTGAGCATGGAGCCCCAGGCCGGGCTTGATCCCAGGACACTGAGATCAGGACCTGAGCTGAAATCCAGAGTCTTTGGCTTAACTGAATGAGCCACCCAGGCATCCCAGCGCAAAACACTCTTGAAGCAAGATGCAGATCGGTGGTACTGCTATGCGCACTGCTGGCTAAGATTTCACAACTAGCATATGATAGGGCCAGTAGCAACCACGTAGTTTAGCTTCCATCCACCCCCCGCCCCACACTTTGTTCCCAGGACAGTGAGTATAAATGGAAATGAACCGAATTCTGGGATCTCAGAAATAGGGGTAAAAAGCATTTTAGTGTGAGGAAGGAGCATTATGGAAAAAAGGTACATTCTTAGATTACAGGAAGAATTATGAGGGGTCTTTGATGAGATCTAAAGACCTAGGAAGCATTTTCTGAATGCCGGAAAACGTGCTTGCATTGTTGGGTTGAGGTTATCCAATCTTAGTCTGGCAAAGTTCTTGAATACTGTCAGTGAGTGGTGTTGGCACTCATTAATGAAAGAACTCACTGTTGTATAGGGCTTGCAGTTTTTAAAAGCACTTTCATATCTTGTTTCATCTGATCCTCAACCCCTTCTGAGGTATGCAGTGCAGGCATGGTAGTGGTTAGAGCTGGTCTGTATTCTAGTTCCCTTCCTCTGGTGCAGGGTTAGATTTTATTTACCTGTACCTTCAAAATTGGGTCTGACCATGGGAGTTGCTTTGGCCAAGGAAATGTGAGTGGAAGTAACACATGACATTTCTGTGTGATTCACATGTTCTCTTTCCCCTAATTTGATGGACAGCATTCTTGATAGTGTAGACTTTGTCAGTCTTTATACTGGAGTTCTATTATGGGGATACCTGGCCCATATAAAAAAAATGGAGTCATCTGCATATCAGACCTCCCTTATTTCCTACCACACCAGGTGATTTAGGGCCGCAAGGTAAGACTCACTTCCAACCTTCAATCTAAGGATTCAAAATTCTTTTCTAAATTCTTATATTATGTATCTTATCCCAGCCTCTGCCCTCCAGTCATGTCCCTCTAGGGAGTAGTAATGTGGAAAGCCTTCTTGGGAGGTTGGTAATCAAGCATAAGGATACTTGGTGGCTGGACCAGAATGGCAGGATAAAGGACTTAGTGCTACAGATACAAGCATACCTATTTCTCCTTTTCTTTTCACCACCTGGGTTTAAAAAGTAGAGGGTTCAGCCTTAGAAGAAACAGTAACAGTGATAAGATTGAAACCAGTTCCTGCTGGCTGTTTTCATCCTGACACATCTGGTCTGCAACCAGCTTCAACTAGTGCTCGTGAAACAAAAATGAGATGTACAGAAGCTATTTTTCTGCCTTTTTTTTTTTTTTTAATTTACCACATTACATCTTAAATGCCTTGCTTGGTAGAACTTGAGAGTTAGGGTTTGTGTTTGTTTTTATGGTCCTCTATCTCAAAACTAGCTAAAAGTGAAGATGAAACAGATTTCCACACACCAGGTCTCTCGGAGAATCAAAACAAATCTGGAGAAGAGGTACTAATTACAAAAAGAAGGTTTGTTCACTTAGTTGACAAACCATGGTGGGTGCTGGCGTGTAGGCATATCAGGCTTTTACAGGCTACATCTGTGCAGGCTGCCTGTTGAGGAGACATCCCAGCTCGGAAAGATGTTCCAGTAGGCAGGGGAGCTGGAATCAACTGCTGGCAATGAGAGTAATTTCCCTGAACATTAAACCAATCTACTTGTCAACGTGTGGTGGTCCCTCAGCCAAACAGTAAAGACCACAGGACCCTTAATTATCTGCACCAACTTCTCAACCAGGTTTTATTTTGGTGACTGAAATCCTAGGAAAAAACATCGTACTTGTCTAATGAAGATATCCTAGATTTAAATGAGTCCTAACAATGTATTCATATGTCCAATTTGGGGATATTGGTATTTTGGGTTACTTTATACATCAAATGATTTATCTGAAATTTGAGGGAATTATGGTCCCTCAAATTGAACTGATAATAGTTCTAGATTATTCTAATTTTATATTCTTGGCACAAAACACAGTCACATTAAGGTAGAATGTTACTAATAAATTTCTCACATTCAAAGGCTTTTGCTCGATTCAATTTATGTTTAAAATGGTCAGATGGGGAAAGAGGCAGAATCTTTTAAAGAGAATGCCTTTAGTCAGAATCCCAGCTTCCATCAAGCAAACAGAACAACAGTTGGAAGTTGTTGGAGTGGTTTAATGGCTAATCTTCATAGTCTACTTGCAATAAGAAATGATAATTATCATGAGTAATTGTTTCCTGATTGTGTGGTACACAGTCATGCAGAAGGTGATGTTGGGGACATACGGCCCAGTATTTCAGGGCTTTTTTGTGTGTCAGGGTCTGTGCAGGATGAGAAAGCCTACAGGAAACAAGCAACATAGAGCTGCCGTAGAGGCAGAGTGGAAGCAGGAGGCTGGATTTTCCCTCTTAGGCACTGGCTAGATAATTAGAGCCAGCAGCAGGAGGCAAATTAAAGCCTTACTGGGAAATTCTAAATAGCTAGGTGTTTGTGAGCCTTGGATACTTCTCTGAAGCCTTGAAGCAAGACTGAAGTTTGGGAGCCGGCATCAGCAAGTCTTTCCACCAAGCTGGATGTATCCTTTAGCAGCTCTCAAAGTTCCTAAAACCCTCAACACTGCTGCAGAGAATGAAATCTGCGTGACTTACGATTTTAAAAAAGGAATAGGCACAATGAGTCATAACAGTTTAAATTGAAATTCTGTGAATAAGAGTCTCATTTTGTTTGTTGTCTTGTATTTCTTTAACTCTTACTCCACATGGTATTTTCTCTTAGAGTTAATATATAATTATATACAACTGATAGCTAGTTAATATGATTATGAAGAGTTTTAAAATTTTTTTAATTTTGAAAAATTACTATTATTTTTTAAGTAGGCTCCATGCCCAACATGGGGTTTGAACTCTGAACTCATGACCAAGAGTCACATGCTGTACCTACTGAGCCAGCCGGGCGCCCCAATTATGCAGAATTTTAAATGGGGAAAAAAACATTATATGGAATGGAAGTACACCTTCAGCGAATTAGTTCTCTGTTTCCCACAATTGAATGAGTTCAGCTATGTTGGGGACTGTACAATCAATCTTAAGTATTACTTCCCATTAACTATTAAGTAGTGGCAACATCCCAGTTTCACCAGGGGATTTCAAAGGAGCTGACTAACCAGCCCTTAGAGCAGAGCTTGGCAGTCTTCTTCCTGTCTCCAAACTCCTGAAGGGTATAACATACTCCTATTAGCAGGAGGAACTTTCTGTAGTTGTGAAGTTCATTCTAGTGAAAGCCCAGATATTCCATGGTCGGGTAGGGGAAAGGGTATTATTATCTGCAGGGCATGAGGCACTTGTGGTTCTAAAATTTTTACCCTCCTTCATTGAGATCATTGCTTTAGAGAATGAGTCTTGCAAAAGCAACTCTTGTGCTAACTAACCTCTCAGATGGTAAGCATCTTATAGGAGAAAGAGCTAAAACATGGAGGTATTGACTAGGACGCAAGGGTGATGGCAGTTTTGGTGTCATGATGCAGTGACAAAGAGAAGATAGTTTGACTCATTACTCTCCTTTTTTTTTTTTTTTTTATCACTTTAGTCCTTGGTTAGCTTTTCTACTATGAAAGAACTTCCATCTTTCTATTAGATGTAGCTACTGATTATAGCTTGGGTTATATTTTCCCAGACATTTTCTCTTTTCTGGTGTATGTATATATGTATTCTTATGTTTCTGCCCATTTATATTTTTCTTATGCACCTATTAATATATATTTATACAACACACTTATTTGTAAATTTGCTTTTTTGCCCAAACATCGTAATGTTCATGTTCTACTTTTTTTTTCTTCACCTGGCAATTTTATCAAAGATCTCTTTCCTTGTTAGTACTTATATAGGCCTACCTTATTCTTTTTAAAATGACTGTGTTGTATCCCATAGTACAGGAGTTTCATAATGTATTTATTCTCTTATAGATGGGCATTTTGGTTGTTTCTTTTTTGTTGCTATTATAAACAGATCTTCAGTGAATATCATTGTGTGTATATTTGTATATCTGTGTATTTTTGTGAGCATTTCTATAGGATAGTTAATAAAAAGTGGAACCCATGAGTGAAAAAATAACACTTATTTTTAATATTGACACACATTGCTAAATTATTTGAAAAGGTGGCTGTGCCAATTTGAATTTTTCTCCAACTGTGTATGAGAACACCCATTCCTTTACATTTTTATCCACACTGGATATTATCAATCTTCAACATTTTTTCTAATATGGTGGGTAAAAATCATTTTATTTTCACTGCTTTGATTATTGGTAGAGTTTAACATATTTCTATGTTTTTGGCCATTTGTACTTCATCTAAGTGAATTGCTTGTTCATGTTTTCATTCATTTTTCTAATGGGGTTTTATATATTCTCAGTAATTTGTAGATGCTTATAATATGCCTCTTAATCCTTTGATAAATATTACAGGTATTTTTCTCTGTGTTTTTTGGGGGGGGGCTTCTAATTTTATTTTTTTCTGTGCAGTATTTGAAATCTTAACCTCAAATTTTCTGTTTATGGCTTTTGAGTTTTCTATCATACTCATGACATTCTTCCCTATCTTTAAAATTTTTAAAATTTTCATCTCGTCATTTGAGGTTTTGTATTTAGATAATATAAATATTTAGATTTTTAGATATTTAGATTTCTAGGCCATCTGGAACTTATTTTTATGATCAATTAAAGTTGGAAGGTAACTAAACTGATTAAAATATGAATAACCTATTGTCCCAGTACCATAGGACAGCGTCTTCATCCTCTACCACTCTAAAGGATAGTTCATCCTTTACTGATGATTGAAATGTGTGTTTATCTTACAGTAAAGTACCACATACACATGGGTCTGTTTCTGCACTTCTGTTCTGTGATTAAAGCAGTACCACACTGTTTTCATTACTTTAAGGTATATTTTTTTAGCTGCAGGGTGAGTCCTCATCCTCCCTGCCCCGCCAAAGTATTTCTGGCTATTTTTCTACATTTACCCTTCCAGAGGCTATTCATCATAGAATGTGGCAGTGATAATATCCAAGGCAGTTTCTTTAGGACTACAATTGAAGTATGAAGGCAAGACCCTTTGTGTTACACGTTGAGGGAATGATTTGTCTCAGCTAAAAATGGGAAGTCATTCTTTTCTGTCTCCTGTGTCTGGCCTGCTCTGGTTCATGGTAAGTAGTCAATAAATATTTATTGAGTGAATGGCTAGGGCAAAATGATTTGAATGTGCTGGCCTCCTATTTCCAGCCTTTTGTTTGCCCTATTGAACCCCATTGTCTCAGAACATACTGTGATAATAGTTCTGGGAAAACATGAATGTTCTGTTCTTGCAACATTGCAAGGAGATGCTGTAATTGCTGTAGGCAGTGCCCCTTGGAGGCCTTTCTGACATGCGGAAACCTGAAAGCAAAAAATCAAAGAAACCATTGCCTTCTCTAATTATTTTTGTAGCCGTGTTGTTTAGTGTGAGACATGTGCACCTCCCTTCTCTTTCTCTGTACAGGGGCACCTCCCTGGGCCTGGTGGGTATAGATCTATTTTCCATGCCAAGATTTGTGTCAGCGGATGTGCAGAAATCACTGCTGCCACAACAATCTTGACTTGTGTAAGGATCACATTGCCTTCTCCTTGATCTTTAGGTCTGGTTATACGTGGGTCTCTGTGCTTCACAGTCCAAGGGGGCTGGGGTCAGACACTGATTTTATTTCTTACCTTTCTCTCAAGACTCCTTTTATTTTTTGCTGTATTAGAAATACGAATTTAATTCTGTGTTAGGGTTAATGAAGGACCCCTTCTCACGTTCCTGCACACCTTTTTTGATTAAACTATCATGCTTCTCCCTTCCCCAGCCTTCAAGAAAGACACCACCAAAAGGCAACTAAACATACCCTGATAAGCTTGTTCTTTTAGGGCGGGGAGGGCAGGGGGGCACAAATTCAGATGTAGTCAGAGGCCAAACAGAAAGTGAAAGTAAGAGAAACAGGTTGGTGTTGTCAAATTAGACAGTAAGAAGAGAAGCCTGCAGCTAGACTGGAGAGGTCATAGCCTCCCAAAAGGCTTTCAGAATCTATTTTTAAGGCCATGCAGGCCAAACAAAATATATTTTGTGGCTGAATCTGGCACATTTACCAAAGACTTACTGTCTATATTGAATCTACAGGGCACTGGATAATCTCAAGGGGACCTCTTGGGAATCTTTGAAATCATATATACCACCATGGCATGCAATTTCCCTCATAAAATGCTACAGAGTATGTAAAAATTTTAAGTGGCCCCTTCAACAATAAATGAAAATGTGGTAGTGAACATAACAAGGATGACTAGGGACACTCACATAGCCTCACAATTTGAATTAGTGTCTCTGTAAAATTGTAAATTACTACATTTAATAAACCTGTGGGTGGCTTGCAAATAGTCAAAACTGTTACCGATAAATTTTTCAAATGCCAAGGTTGTACAGGCTTCCTTTTTGCCTCCACCACAGAATCTTTTTGCATGCCATGTTTCCATTGAATGGAACGTTCTCTCCAACTGCCCCAACCCGTCCTTCCTCACTTAGTTATTAACTCTAACGTAACCTTTTCTATCTCAGCTCATTTTTGACATCTTCAGAGAAGCCTTCCCTGATCTAGTCTAGAACCATATTTCTTCCATTCATGGGGCTTACGCTTCAAGAAAATGACTATTTGATTAAGGTCTCTCTTTGCCATTAGACTGTTAGATGTATGCTTACATACATACACAGTGCCTAATACTTAGTAGTATTTCCCCATTGGACATTTTTCTGCTGTGGAATGAATGAATGAATGAATGTTCTGTAGACATTTTTAAAATTTTTTTAACTTGTGGTTACCGGATTTTTTAAGGCAAAGTTCACACAACATAAAATTAACCATTTTAAAGTGAACAATTTGGTGTATATATTTTAATATATTCACAGTGTTAGTGCTAGCACCACTTCTATTTCTAACACATTTTCATCTCCCCAAAAGGAAACTCTGTGCCCATTAAGCAGTTATTCCCTATTTCTCCTCTGCCCCAGCCCCTGGTGACCAACAATCTGTATTCTGTCTCTATGGTTTTACCTATTCTGGATATTTCATACAAATGAAATTATACAACAAGTGGCCTTTTGTGTCTGGTTTCATTCATTTAGCATAGTGTTTTCAAGTTTCATTCACACTGTAGTATATCAGTATTTCAATCCTTTTTATGGGTAAATATTCCATTGCATCTATATACCTTAGTTTGTTTATCCATTCATTCATTGATGGACTTTTGAGCTGTTTTCACTTTTTAGCTATTGTGAATAGTGCTGCTGTGAAGGTGTATGTACATGTATTTGTTTGAGTACCTGTTCTTAAATCTACGGTAATTCTGTGTTTAACTTTTTGAGGCATCACCAAATTGTTTTCCACAGCAGCTGCACCATTTCATGTTCTCATCAGCAAAGTATAAGGGTTCCAATTTCTCCACATCCTCTCCAACACTTATTATCTTCCTTTTTTTTTTTTTTTTTTAAGAGAGAGAGACAGAACGTGTGCAGGGATAGGGTTGGAAGAGGGGCAGAGGGAGAGAGAGAATATTAAGCAGGCTCCACGCCCAGTGTGGAACCCAATGCAGGGCTCAATCTCATAACCTTGGGAGGATGACCTGAGCCGAAATCCAGAGTTTGACACTTAACCAACTGAGCCACCCAGGAGCCCCGTTATTTTCCACTTTAAAAAAAAATTATAGCCATCCTAGTATGAAGTGGTGAAGTGGTATCTGATTGTGGTTTTGATTTGTATTTCCTGAATGATTAATGGTATTGAACGTGTTTTCTTTGGGGAAATGTCTATTAAAGTCCTTTGCCCATTTTATAAGTTAACTGTCTTTTTGTCGTTGAGTTGTAAGAGTTTTATATGTGTATTTATATTTATATACATACTACACACACACACATATATATATATTTTCTGGATACTAGACTCTTATCAGATGCATGATTTGCAAATATTTTCTCCCATTTTATGGATTGTCTTTTTAATATCTTGATGGTGTCCTTTGAAACACAATTTATTTTTTTCTTTTGTTGTTGGTGCTTATAGTATTATATCTGAGAATCGATTGCCAAATCCAAGGTCATGAAGATTTATGTTTTCTTCTAAGAGTTTTATGGTTTTAGCTCTCCTGTTTAGATTTTTCATCCATTTGAGTTGGTTATTATATATGGTATGAGGTACGGGTCCAACTTCATTCTTTTGCATGTGGATATCCAGTTGTCCCAGTGCGCAACAGAAGGGACTATTCCTTCCCCCCACTGAATGGTCTTGACACCCTTGCTGAAAATCAGTCAGCCATGGATTTACGGGTTTATTTCTGGACTCTCAATTCTAGTCCATTTATCTATCTGTCCTTATGCCAATACCTCACTATTTTTTAAAAAAATATTTTATTTATTTATTTATTTTGAGAGAGTGAGCATGAGCCAGGGGGAGGAGCAGGAGAGGGAGAAGGGAGACTGATGCGGGACTCAATCCCAGGACCCTGGGATCATGACCGGAGTTGAAAGCAGACACTTAACAGACTGAGCCACCCAGCTGCCCCAGTACCACACTATTTTGATTACCATTGCTTTGTATTAAGTTCTGAAGTCTGGAAGTGTCCATCTTCTAACTTTATTCTTATTTTTCAATATTCTTTTGGCACAGGATAGTTTTTTCCTTGTAACTGAGACTGTTTTATTTCTTCTTGCACCCTCTTCTCTATTCTTTGCACCACCAACATAGTCATGTGTCCTAAGATGCACATTTCTTCAGGTATTCATCTTTTCTCACAGTCACAAAAAATGTTGCCAGGGAGAAGTTAGGGTTTGCTATAATTTTATGAAGTGAACACCTCTAAGACTGGCATAGAGTAGGATGAAATGATATCAGGGAGCCGAAATCTGGCACAGCATCCTTCTGTGACCCATCCAGGTGGGAGTCCCCTGCAGCATTTTGTAATGGTCCATTTACTTATCAGTGGTTGATCTGTAACATGAGGAAGGCACTCCTAATATTTAATACAACTTCTGGTCTTCAGTAAAAGCTTACTATGCTTACTTAGTACACATATGCCTACTTACTGAATAAAGAAATCCCTGACCAGACCAGTTTTTAAATTGTGATCTGTGTTTGATTTAAACCAATAGGCACAGTGCCATCAAAGCAAACCCTGCATGGAAGGCTGGTGGTACAGAGTGGAAATGTTTATTTTGCAATTAGCTAAGGATAAGGGAGACTTTTCTGAATATTTTACTTGGCAGTTCCATGTAGTCCATGCAGACCACTGTGCTAACCACCTTCCCTGGAGGTTAGAGGCCTATTGAAATCCATTCCATCTGTTAGGGAAGTTATGCCTACCTATGGTTTGAGGGACATTTACCTACAATTGTTGTCTGAGTTATAGAAGCACTTAAAGCTGGTGAGTTCTCCAGTGCCTTACACCGAGTGGGGATTTTATACCCACATATCTACACATGTAAGTTAAATATAGAGGAGCTGTTGATAGTTCATTTGTGGTGTAACCATGTTGTTTATTTTTTTAACCACTATGTTTTTCACGGAATTGTAGGACTTAGACAACTGGATATGTATTTTAGAGGAGAGTAATAAATATGTCTCTCTCTGTCTCTCTCTCTCTCACCCTCCACCCCTCCCCACCAGTTGTTCTTTCCCTCTCTCAAATAAATAAAATCTTTTAAAAAATATAATAGAAACAAAAATTGCAGAAATGTTATTAAAAATAAAATCTTTTGTTGTACTTCTGCATCCTTGATGCCTAGTGTGATCTGCCTCTCTTGCTTTGACATGCTATTTCAGTAACAGGAATGATTGGATGAAATACTGCAGGCACATTGCGTTTAGCCTGAAGGGTGACTATTAGCAAGTGAAAAGATATTTGTTTTTCCCTTCCATCTTATCGATGAGTTTTTAGTGATCCAGATCTATCTGTCCTGCCAAGTGAAGCTGGAAACAAAACAAGAATAAACAGTTCTTGGTCAGGCCCTAAAAGAAATGCCACACCTTCCAGTTAGGCCTGTAACCTGCGTTCACTCCACTGTGTCAAGAAAAAGGTCAAATACAGGCCAGCTGTTTCAAAGCAGGGTTTGTTTGTTTTTGTTTTAATCATTTTCTTACTTATTTTTGTGAGTAGGAGGCTATGGTATAATTCAGTTAGGAGATACTCTAAGCAGATTAAGGAAGACTTACAAGGTCTCCTGTAGCCTGTGAGAAGTGTATGAGAATTCTTCCATCTTGGTTTCCTGATACCCAGGTTTGTTTGAAGGTGTCTGACTCATTGAGTAAGTTCCATCTAAAGATATACCTGTCAGGGTCTTCTATTCAAAAGGCACACCCCCTTGCATTGACACTGGGAGTGAGGTCATAGTGAACAGTCATGCTGCACCACCAGTGTGCCCTCGCCTATACTTTTGAAATGTCTTGAAGCCGTAGGGACACAATTGCTGGTGTGGTCTAGGATGGACATGTATGGTATTGCACAAACAACCCAGAGTCAGGGCTAATCTAAGGCAAGGTGGGAAGTAGGTTGAGTTTGTCTTTGCAGCTCAGCTTTGCCATTCTTTCCTGAGCCCTGCCCTAGTTATGACTGTCCCCTGCACTCCTCTTGCAGCTCCTACCTTTGTATTTCAGCACCCCACTGAGACTCTTCTCCCAGAACCACACCCAGTGTATGGGGCCTTTCTTGATCTCTCCTCTTTCGTATGTGCCTGTTCATGTGTCCCACACTCTGGTGGACTAATCCTTGCTAAGGGGATAATAAGTTCAGTAATAGGTTCCAGCGGCCTGTGAGATAATATTTCAGAGAACCACAGAACCCTGTGACTGGATGAAGGCTCAGCGTTGCATTGTGGGTGGGAGACTCCTTTTGAAGTTGACCTGCCGGTTGCTCACCCTGACAACATCTGAAAGCTAGTAGTTTCACATCTCTGAACTTCACTTTCTTCCTCTGTAAAATGAGGGTTATGACCTTTCCTTCTGAGGGCAAGTGGTCTGGATTACATGGGATATGTAGATAACACATGGGGCATAGTGGCAAGCATATAGTATTCAGTAAGTAAATGAGAGTTCCTTAACAAACAAACAAAAAAATTAAGGTGCAGTGGAAGGGAATACAGAAATCATCTCATCTAACCTCTTGGTGAAACATATCAGCTGTCACCTAGTAAAGTGATTCCAGATGTAGAGGGAGAAACATGCAAATGAGCCCTTTGATTCAGACCTGTGGGCTGTACCCATCCTCAGGACCAGCCTCGATTCAAGTCTCATCTTGCTTCTGCATGATCCCGTGATAGTATCTTTGGACCTGAAGACCCAAAATGTTCCTGGAAGGGACCTGCTTCCCACAGATATGCAGCCAGCCACCTGGACACCAGATTTGTTTTTAATATTAGCAACCCTGATCTTTTAAAAATACCTTTGAGGATGTACTGAATCCATTTTGTATGGTTTCCTCCTCTCTTGACAGGGCCTCTCTTTTTCTGTCCAAACCCACCTCTTGGCTACCCTCTCATTCCGGCAGCTGCAGGGAAGATTTCTCTCCAGCTGTCTATCAAGTCTTCAAAAGCCAGCCGGAATGTAATTGTAATCTATTTTTCCACCCCTCAATAGTAGTGGGTGAAAAACACACACACATCGCTCAAAATTGCAAGGAGATGGGAGCCAGGGCTGCCTCGTGACTCACACAGCCCTGCGTGGATAATTACTGCCATTCATTACTGGCCCAGGAAAGAAAACAAGGGTCCAATTGGGTTTTAGTGAACCAGAAGCCTGATGGATAAGGGGGAAGAAGGGGCCTGTGCTGCCTCCCTACTGCCTCCCCCCTCTGATATCCCCTCATCCAATTCATACTCATATGCCATTCTCAGAAGAATAGCATCCTGCTGGCTATTCCGCTCCCAACTCACATCTTTTATTATGCTTATTTAATGTGCAGTTTAGAATTGGTACCGTGATTTTACCAAGCACTTCTCCCCAAAAGGCCTCAATAAATAACCTTGAGCCGGGACCTGACTTGCCTGTTTTCCTGCATGAGGGTTAAAAAAGCTCTATTTCATTAATTCATTCAACCAACAGTTGTCATGAATTCACCACACAGTGCTAGATTCTGAGGGAAATGAAGTTGTGTTCCTCCTGATGAAGTGTTCTTCCCTCCCCACTTTAAACCTGCCTAGTAACATCTCTTGCAGACAGGCTATGATGCCATTTACTGGCTCCCAGTCAGTGCATTCTCTCCCTCCCCTAAATTCCTTCAGTTATGCTGTTCTGTCTTGCGATCTTTCATTGGATCTTTAACTTGTGGAGGACAGAGAAGATAGCCAAGAAAAAGGAACTTACATAGTTATATATAGTTATACACACACACACACACACACACACACACACACACGTCAACATCAGCTCTGAGCACAGAGTTTTATATATTGTTAGGTATTGTTTGTAGGCACTCAAGCAGTATTGAATGAATGAATGAATGGATGAATGAATGAATGAATGTTCAAGTAAGGAACAGTGTGTTTTAAGCTAAGTGTTTTTGGATGGCTGTGGGGAGAGGCAAGTTCTAACAGAAGAGTAAGAGTTCAGTTAGTTGATAGAGATAGGAAGTCCTTCTAGAATGGGAAATGCTGGGAGGAACCTGGCTCACTCAGTTGGGAAGAGCATGCAACTCTTGATCTCAGGGTCATGAGGTTGAGCCCCAAGTTTCATGTAGAGATTACTTTAGATAAATAGATAGATAGATAGATCGATAGATCGATCGATAGATAGGTTGATTTAGAATAGGAAGTGTTGGAAGAAAAGCATCTCCTGCTGGAAGTAAATCTCTGGAAATAGAATGTGTAAAAGAACATACTAAGGCTGCATTAGTCAGCATTATTCAGTTTTGTCCACAGTTATGCTCCTCAAGGGTGGTCCACCAATATCCATGTATTTCATTTAACATCAGCCATTCCTTTTAGGAGCTCATTAACTGTGTGGAATTTGTTTTAGGTGGTTAAGGCCTTGAGCGATACTTTTAGTATAGTCAAGTTTACTTCAGATCATACACATCTTATTGTCACTGTTTTATTGTTATTTTTTGGTTCTCAAGGCTCATAAACAGCACACAATGTCTCATCTCTTTTACTTTTGAAAAGACTGAAGTTACAGGAATTTGAAGCAGCATTTAACTTATGATTCCTGGGAATCTGCTTTATTTTGTAGGCAGAATCACTATTAATTGTATCATTGAATTTTTAGGTGAAATAATTTGCTAAGTATTCCATACTGGGAACTCCAAGTGTTACAACCATCAAAACTCTAACCTTACATGCACATATTTATACACACGCACACACAGACACACACACACACACACACACACATTTGTGTGAGGGGGTATAAATGATGAGGTGTATCTAATTTAAAGTTAATTATTTGAATTATTTTATGTGTACCATCCACTGAACTCTTTCCCAGTTGCTCCTATATCAAATTATTCCCTGGAAAATCAACTGAAATTCTTCAAATGATCTCTAAGTGGATCATTTACTCTTCCAAAGGGCTTTTTTGTTGTTGATCCCAGGAACAGTCTTCTCTAACTGCATCTTCTGAAAACTCATAGAATCTTTTTTTCTGAAATCTGAAAAGGTTTATCTTGTCTACCCACCTGTACCTGAGCAGGAAATTGTCTTAGAAAATTGTATTTCAATTTGTAATGATCTGTAGAGGATACCATACCACCTCTCTTGGTAGCTTATTGCCATTCCTAATAATCTAGATAGTCAGCAGATATTTCCTGATGTGCAGTCTACATCTCTCCTGCTGCTTTGGCTTGTTCCATTTGATTGTTATGATACTGATGTTGTCCTGTTCATGGTCCTTTTCTCAAGGCCAGGCAATCACAGCATTTATAACCGAGTCAGTAGTTACGGTCATATTCCAGTTTCCTTAAGTGCCTCCATCTCGAGCAGCCCTCTGAGTCCCGATTTTTGTAATGTGGCTGAGGAGCTGTGAGAATGCCATCTGTTTGCAAGAATGGGGCCATACACTTAACTCTGAAGATGGCACTACTCATCCAAATCAAGATTTGAGACTTAGAGAAGCTCACTTGCACAGCTGGATTGACCCTCACTTTGTAGGGTGATGTGACTATTTGAGAGTAATTGAATGGAAAGATGAGCCTGGCATAGCATTTATATAGCATTTTTGTTTATTGAGTATAATTGCTATACTCAGCTTTGTATAAAGCATGGGAGTAATAAGATCAAATTAAGGAAAGTTACTTAGCTGGAATAGCAGGGAAGTTCCCTAATGAAGAGATCTGATAGACCATGGAATAGTCTTCCCCAGGAAGGCTGGTCTCATTGAGATGTGGTTACTTACCATGGAACTAAATTGTCCCCCACTGGATGGATCTCAGGCCCTTTTCATTTTGGTTTGTGACTTTGATTTAATTGGAAAAGTCTCACATCTGTTGTTGACTACCGAATGTATGCTTCTCAAATTCTAATTGTGGGAGAATCATCTAGTGAGCTTCTTAAACTGTGGATTCTTGGGCCCCATTCCCAAAGATTCTGTTTCATCAGGTCTGTGTGTTGTCTTAGAATCTTCATGTTTACCACATTTCCTGGATGATTCTGATGTACATGTGTTGTAAACTCCATTTTGAAAACCAATGAGCTAGGGCCACCTTGGGAAGATTCCCAGTCTTATAGTAAGTACATCTGTGCATTTTTATTTGTTCCTTATCCTCATTCTAATAGTCCATTTTGTCCTATCACCAGGGTTCTTTTTTACTTACAGAGAGGGATCATGTTTGGTGGAGGAGATATTTAGTGAAAGGCTAGAGGTTGCTCAAAGATGTGTCCTGCCCCAAAGAGCCCCTGGCCTCACTCAGTCTGGCCTTCGCTGCCTTTCCTGTGAGGCAGCTTGGTGTAAGGCACCATTTCCCAAAGTTCTATGGCATATTAACAATTACTAGAAAAAAAGGGGTTAGTGTGGGTTGGAGCCTGGTGACATCTAGCACCTATAAGCATGAGAATCAAGGTCCAGGCCTTCCAGACAGGGGGCTAGAAAAATCTGTGTCATGTGCTAGAGTTCTCACCAGGTGGTCAGAGCATTAGCCCAGTGGTGTAACTATAGTGTAATTTTAGAGAAACCCAAATATACCAATGGAACAAACATAGTGGAATTGAAAGTTGGGAAGCATAATTAAAGGGATCACCTACATAGGGCTTATTCCTCTTGCAGCAGATTTCAGGCTTGCAGTACAAAATTAATTCTGGACCATATCCACTATTGATGACCAAACTCCTACATCAGCATAGTAATAATAGCAAAGAGTTACTGGGTGATTACTTTATGGCAGGCTCTGGTCTAATCATTTTATATGTATTATCTTAATTCTCATACTGCATTTACTACAGGGTAGGAACTACTAGTATATCTATTTTATAGATGAGAAATTCAAGATAGAGAGGAGCCAAGTAATAATGCCTAAGGTCACACAGCTAATAAATGGTGGTATATAGACTTGAATTCATGATGCTTGACTCCAGAGCTATGTTCTCTTCCACTGTGCTAGGCTGCCTCTGTTCCACCACAATGACAGTAAAAAGTGTAATGATTGAAATGACAAAGTCACCAGAACTCAGCAGATTTAATATGGTAAAACAAAGAATCAGTAAGCCTGAAAATAGGTCAGTATAAATTAACCAGTCTGAAGAACACAGAAGAAAAAAATCAAAGAAAAATGAAAAGGGCTGCAGAGACCTGTGGGATACCATCATAAATTTCCAACAGACACATAAAGGGAGTCCAGGAAGGAGGTAAGAGAGATAAGGGTCCAGAAAAAGGATTTGAGAAATAATGGATGCAAACATCTCAAGTTTGATGAAAAATATTAGTCCACATAAAACAAAAGTTCAATAAACCCAAAGTAAGATAAGTGCCTATACACATCATAGTCGGTCTGTTAAAGACAAAGACAAAATCTTGAAATCAGCAGGGTAAAAACAACTGACAATGTGCAGAGGAGCATCAATATGATTTACGGCTAACTTACCACCTCGCTTAATCTGGCTTTGGTAATCAGAGGGCTGTGGAACGAAATATTCAAAGTACTGGAAAAAATTGTCAACCAATAATTTTATGTCTAGCAAACCTGTCCTTCAAAGTGAAGGCAAAATAAAGGCAATCGTAGATAAAGACTGAGAGAATTTGTTGCCTTATAAGAAATAATAACAGTTAGGGTGCCTGGATGGCTCAGTCGTTAAGCATCTGCCTTCGGCTCAGGGTGGGATCCCAGCATTATGGGCTCGAGCCCCGCATCAGGCTCCTCCACTGGGAGCCTGCTTCTTCCTCTCCCACTCCCCCTGCTTGTGTTCCTTCTCTCTCTGGCTGTCTCTCTCTGTCAAATAAATAAATAAAATCTTTAAGGAAAAAAAAAAAGAAATACTAAAGGTTGTCCTTCAGGCTGAAAGGAAGTGATAACATGATAACTGAAGTCCATAGCAAGAAATAAAGAACTGAGGAAATGGTAAACATGTGAGTTAATGTGAAAGACTCCTTAAATATATTTTTCTCAGTTTCTCTCAACTTTGTTAAAAGAGAGATGATTTTATGAAGCAGTAATTATATATAGCATTGTGTTCTTAATTAGACAATATTGAATCCAGGACCCAAACCATTAAATTAGTTTAAGAAGGGCACTTTTTAATAAATGCTATTTTTAATGAAGATATAAGAAGTATATTTATGGCATCATGCTCATAAAACATGAACTACAAACTATATAAATTACAAGGAGATATACATGGCTGCAGAAGTTATTTATTGAACCTCTTTCAATCCATGACATACATCATACATAAAAAATAAGCAATGGTCTAAGTTTTTGTGGAAGTTTCAGAGACACTTGTAAAGAACATTCTGTATTCATAAGGGACAAGGTTTGATCTATATATTTTTATATAATTGCATAGTAATATATATTTATATTACATATATAAATGTACTGTACATATATATACTTATTTAATAAATATATACTTATTTTTGCCTCTCAAAATCTAAATGGAAATTGAAGAATATATGGAACATATTAATTATCAAAATACTATATATCAGAATTAAGGGGAAATAGTTAAAGCAGGGATTAGAGGCAAATTCATAGCCCTAAATACTTATATTAATAACCAAGAAAGAGTGAAAGTAAATAAATTAAGCTTCCCATCCAAGAAATTTAAAAAAAATTTAAAACCTCAATAGAAGAAAGTAATAAAATAGAAGTGGAAGTTAATGAAGTAAAATAATAGGAAGCAGTAGAACCAGTATATATACCATGAGCTTTTTTTGGCTAAAAATAACAAAATAGATGACTTGTTAACTAATCTAATCATGAAAAAAAGAAAACTTAAACATAGATAATTTAAAAAAGAGGGAAGTAACCACAGACACAGAAGAAATTAAAAGAATCGTGGGCGGCTACTTTACACAATTTCTTGCAATAAACTTGACACCTGAACAAATGGGTTGTTTTTGTAGGGGCATATAATTTAGTAAAAGAAAGGATAGGAGGCAAACAAGAAAGCAGCATTATTCACTTGTCACGACTAGGATGAAATGAGAGAGATTACAGGCTTTCCTCAGGCATGGTCTGAGACCTTAAGAGAGGACAGTCAATGGGCATTGTGTTTACTCAATAAGTTTCTGATGGTGTGATGCATTTATTCATCGTCATCTGTATTAATATGCAAAAACAAGTTATAACCTCCCATTTGCTGAGTATGCTTGTGTAAATATACTTGCTAGCATTGAGTGTTCCTGCTAGAAGAGTAGAAGCACTATGATAATATCACACAGCTCCTCACCCACACCCACCCCAGGAAGGGAAAGCAGAATGATTTTTAAAAAGGAATCTGTGAAATAAATACAGATTCACTCATCAGTATGTCTCCAGCATCCCTCCTCCATATTTCTGTACCTTCAAAGGTTGCTAGGCAACCCAGTAGAAAAATAGCCAAAGCCCTTGTAAAGAGAAGACATGCTTACAATGTCAGAAAAATAAACGTGGGCTTGCTCACTTGGGCTTGCTCACAAACTGCCAGGACTTGCGACATAATTCATTCAGTAGCAATGATTGTAATTGATCTTGAGGATGGTGAAAACAATTGACCATAATCTACCCAGAGGAGACATGACTCAAACCACCCAAGTGTGAGAGGGGGTGCTGCTGTGGTGGTACCTTTTGCCCTTGAAAGGGAATGAAAGCTCAGTGGTGCCTGCTGGGGCCAGTCTCTGCCTAAGTCTGTTTGATTCCATTCTTGCAGTTAGCACAGTCTCTCTAAAACCTCTTTAGAGTTCACAATTAACACGCAGACCTCCTTAGGAACTGCCGCTTCATCTCCCCTGGCATTTAATAGATCTACTTGATTTTAAATGGAGCCTGCTTCTGTGGGCATTGGCATGCCTATTGTCTCTGGTGGCCCAGGCTCAGATTGCTCTAAGGAACTGCACAGCCTTCCTACCTGGTGTGTATGCCAGGGTCTGCTCGCAGTGACAGGTGTTGATATTCAGCTGTTAATTTCCCCCATTAGAGACAATGTGGTAGGATCTGATGATACAATCTGTTCATCTGAGGTCTGCCCTGCTTTTTTCCTATCTAGAATATATTGCTAACTTTATTGAAATAATAAAAGAAGGAATAGATTTGCAATCTGCCCTTTAAATGGTTTTGCTTTGCTAGGAAAAAAAATCCATAGCAGTCAATTTCTTTTTGTCTATTATAAATTTATTAACAGTGTGTTGTAATTAGGTGCATGGCTTTGCCTTAGAGGACAAATGGTGCTTCTTGAACTGTGACATTAGTCTGATTGTGGTAAAATAACCCATTTGGTTTTACCAGCTGTGACTTTGGAGGCAGCTGAATGACAGAGGATGCATAAAACTCAACAGATGAAAACATTCTCAGCTCTACTCCCTATTACTGATCCTTCTGCATCCCAGACAAAATATTCTTTGGATTTGCTTGCTAATGTCTTGGTGATCTGAAGAGTATTATGCTTGAGCTGGCTTATCAAATTGGGCCCCTGTTCTCCCATTAGTATGATGTAAATTGCTCCAGCAGACTCTAAAGATGTTGTGTTGTCTAATTAACCAAGAGGAATTCTTAAGTGGGGAAGCAGGACAGCGCAGTGGTTGCAGTTGTGCTTTTTGAGATCAGGCTGCCTGCACCGCAAACCTTCTAGCTTCTCTAAGCCTTGGTTTCTTTATCTCAGAAACAGGCAATTGTGTAACGTGCCTCACAGAGTATATGTGAGGGTTAAGTGAGTAAATTCTTAGCACAGTGATTATACGTAATAAGCTCTCAAGAAATTAAGGATAAGGAAATAATATTAGACTCTGCAGAAAAAATGGTCCAGCTGAAGGAAAGTCATGGGTTCCTGACTGGGCTTAAGAGAATAGGGGGAAGAACCGTTACCAGCTCCCTTCAGCCTGCTCACTATCTAGCACTTGTTAACTATGTGGGTAGGAAAGGGAGCCCAGAAGAAAAAGGGGTTCCCGTCTGTGGCCATTATCCTGGCAAAAGAGTTTTGAACCACACTGACTTTCATTAATTCTTTTCTAAGAAAAATCTTGAGGCAGAGAGACAGGAAAGAATAAGATGAATTGTAATACTACCTGACTCTTCAGTTTTTCAGCTCACACGAAGTTGAGACCGTAGACATGATAAGCCATGAGGAGATTTAAGTCCATGTTTGTGGTCCTACCCGCTCACTGGTCCTTGTTTTGAGTACCTTTTTCTAAGTTTTTATTCTTGTCTTGCCATTTATCCCAAGTAAAGTTCTGGCCAATAAAGGTTTACAATAAGATGCTTTTCAGAACATTCCCATTTCAATAAGAAACTTCTGGGATAGAAAACAATGAGTCTTAATGAGGAAATTTCATGCAGCATGACGAAACAAATTTTTTAGGTGGGGGAAGATGGTTTTCATTATCTCTTAATGGAATATCTCTGAAATATATCCAGCAAGTGCACTCCCTTATCTCTTAATTTCATATCTCTGAAATATATCTAGCAAGTGCACCCAATATCAGAGGATACTGGACTCATTCAGTTGATGATGACTGGCAGTAGTGTATTGCAAGCCTGAAATAGAAATCTCCTAAAAAATTTGTTTCATCTAAAAATAAAAAAGAACATTGAAACACTCCAGCATTTCTGTTTTCCCATTCACTTCCTTCCTGCACCAGTCATCAATTTAGTCCTTTTCAGCTCTGACTTTACCCTTCTTTGCCCTGCTTTGTGATACTGGAGTAGACTCCATAAACATTCCTCCTTTGCCATATGGCAGGTGTTAGGCTTTGTCAGTAGAGGGCAGTGGAAGGCCACTGCAGGAGAAAAGGGGCCTCTTCTGGTTTTGCTATAGGTCTTTCTTCTTGTTTCTGTGGCTTTTGCCTCCCAGTGGCATTTGGAACACCCAGTGGTGCTTGCCCTATAGCAAGTTTTACCAGTACTCATTGAGCAGCTTCCCACTTAAGCATCAAAGGCATCCTAGCAGGTGGTTTCCTGTTTGCCAGCCCTAGCTTGTCCCACCTCAGAGAACTTTACCTCCTGTGGGCCATAGTCACAACTTTTCCGGAGAGTTCTGAGTCTCAGTCTTGGTTTTGGGTCAGGGGCTCTTCTAAATTAGTTTCTTCCCTGGATATTCTGTCTCAGCTAGAGGCAGTAGCTCTTTTCCAGTATCTGCCCTTCCTGTACTTGTTAGAGTTCTTTACTCCTCAGTGTCTAATCCCCTATTACAAGTAAATAATTATATTAAATTTTCCCTGTTCAAATTAATAGTATTTTTCTGCTTTCTCATTGGACCCAAATTGATAGATCCTCAGAGATCAGGTATGATGTATACAGATGGTGAGTTTGGAGAGGCATATCGCAGCTCTTTTCCCTTCTCTTGGGAGTCAGCCTGCCCTGGGTAATTATTCTCAGGCAGCAGTCAGCTCAGTGGCCAAGGCCCTGCCCCTGAGTGAGGACCTATGGTGGTCCAGCCCTGGTCCCCCACCCAAGACCTGCCAGGTAAGTTTGTCTAACTCTGTCTTTCAGTTTTAAAACCCAGCTCCCTGCAGATGAAAGCCACATTCTCCAAGATCAGCTTTCTCAGTAATAAAGTATTATTTAGGATCCAATCTGCTGACTACTTTATGTTATTCCTAAATTAGTTCACAGCCCAGACAGGAAGAAATCCGACTTTTTATTGTCTCCTCCTCCCTCACTCTCTGATGATTTTCATATAAAACAATGTAAAATAACTTATCACCAAAAAATTTTTTTTAAAAAGGGTACTTCAGGAAAGCACAGCATGTCTAGCATGTCTGTTTAGCATTGCCTGTCCTCTGGCCCACTACCCCATCACTGTGATATTCATGCCAACGTATAAAGCTGTTTTTTCTTAAAATGCCACCCTAATTGGGGAGTGATTCTGTATCTCCAGAATGCTTAGACACACCATAACGTTCACCTTCGGTGAGTGGGTTCCCACAGAACCTACATAAACAGTCTAGAATGGTGATAGGAAAACATTTAGAAAACAACCTGATCTATTCAAATCTCTTTACAATCATGAATTAACAGATTATTCATTTAAAACTGTGAAAAAAATAGACTTGTGGCTTCCATTCTGTGCATGAATGGGTCATTAGCCAGCCTTTGGGCAAGGTCTACTTTCCTGATACATCAGACTTTAGCAGTTGGACTTGATGGCATTGCTGAGTTCTTGTTGAAGAAGGACATTGAAGAACCAGGTGTCAGTAAATGATCGCATTGGCTCAGACAGTGAGCCACACACCACTTGTCCCCTCCATCATCTCTATTGACATGGCACCTTTTATTGTCCTTGACTTTCTCCTGTGCTCTGCATGCATGGCTGAGCTGCTTGTGTGTCCTGTGTGTTTGTATAAGGAGAGTACAGTGGAGAGAAAGGTAGCCCAGTGTGTTTTAGAATGAGAAAATGCGACTTTTGTGAACATTTGAAATGTTGGTGCAGTGGCCAAAGATTAGTAAAGCTCTATAACACATCCAGTCTCAAACATAGGCCTGATATAATAACCCCTGACATGGGGAACATAATGTACTCTTGAGATTCTGAGATGACCTTTGAAACAGATTCTTGCAGGGCTGAAAAGCCAGAGGAAATGAACATCTTGTCACTTACTGGTGGTAAATGGTTATGAATGGGTTTGTTATGAGCCCTGTGATTTGATGTGGTAACTATATTTTAAGGATTATAGCTAAACATTGCAAATGGTGTTATTTTAGGGACAGGGTCAAATTAGGTTATTAAGAATCAGAGTCAGAGGCACCTCGGTGGCTCAGTCAGTTAAGCATCTGCCTTTGTCTCAAGTCATGATCCTGGAGTCCTGGGATCGAGTCCTGCATCGGGCTCCCTGCTCAGCGGGGAGTTTGCTTCTCCCACTGACCTTCCCCCCTCTCATGCTCTCTCTGTCTCTCACACTCTCTTTCTGTAATAAATAAATAAATAAATCTTAAAAAAAAAAAAAGAATCAGAATTAAGGATGTCGGGGTGGCTCAGTTGGTTAAGCATCCAACTCTTGATTTCAGCTCAGGTCATCCCAGGGTTGTGAGTTCAAGCCCTTCGTCAGGCTCTGCACTGGGTGCAGAGAGTCTGTGCACTGTCTGCTTAAGAGTCTCTCTCTCCCTCTGCCTCCCTCCCCCGCCTCCCACCCCAACCCTGGTTGTGCACTCTCTCAAAACAAAAAAACAAAACAACAACAACAACAACAAAACAACAACTAACATAAAAACACTCAGGTTTAGCCATTTCTTCAGGTTTTGTATTTCCTTATAAAGGCTACCATGTCATGTAAAACTTCTATTAAATAAATATGTATGCTTTTTTCTTATTAATCTGTCCTTTGTTACAGAGGTCCCAGTTGGGAACTTAAAGGAGAAAGATACTTTTCTTCTCCTACATTTACTTTCTTCCAGACACCTCCTCATCTAGTGTTCTCCTTGTAGACTTCTTCCTCTCCTTTTCCCTACTTCAAAGGATTGACCCTGATTGGGAGATGCCTTTATGGTGGACTCAGCACTTAGCACGGATCTCTTTTCCAACCTGAAACTGTCTTTCACATTTACTGAGGTGCAGTGTATAGCATTGTGATTCTGATTTCTGTGTCATTTTATATCATCTGATTTTAAAGAAATATCTTCAACTATTTAATTTTTTCAAATGATTCCTCTTGAACAGATTTATAGCATATGTATATTTTGAATAAATCTTGGTCTGTGCCCCATATATCAAGGTAATTACCCAGAGATACTCACTGTTCAATCTAGGTAGCAGATTTTTGCAAGTGGCAGAATGGAATCCAGCAGCAGGGTTCAAAGCCTGACACGGGTGCAGTTGTACGATTCAGAGTTCCCATTCATACTCTAATCTATGGAGTGGTGACTTAGGGGCACTCTTCACAGCCCTGCAGGGCCTTTTCGTGGTCACTTCCTCCTCTGCTCTGGAATTGCTTACCAGGCCACCTTGAGAAGATGAGTCAATCTGTGCCTACTCTTTTCTACATTTAAGTTACATAGTAGGATCCTAAATATTCAGTGATTAGTGTTCAGTGTTTGTCACCTAAGAAACCTTTTAAAAGTTAGAAATCACATATGACATGTGGCATGTGTAAACCATTTCAGCCTTCGTTCTAATAGTAAAAAAAATAGAAACCGCCTGAATATCAATGAGTAAATGGATAAACAAACTATAGTATGCCCACATTGAATAGATTTATTGAATAGAAAATAGAAGTATGTAGCATTTAATCCCATTTCTACTGTCCCCAACTGTAAGTGTATTATAAAATTTATATTGTATTTATTATATACTTATAACACAGCAAAGCAGTCTATATGCATTTATATTCATATAAAAAGGTCTGAAAGAATACAAGCCGCCCTGATATGGGCAAGAATCCGAGGTTAGTGGTGGTCGTGAAGAGGTATTTTGTTTTTTGCTTTCTATTGAATGAGTGCAGGATGAGATGCCCCAGAATGTGCCACTTTGGCATAAAGATTATTTTGAGTTAAAAGTAATCAAAACCCAATAGATTCAGGAAAAGCTCTCTGCCTCTCCCTCAACTGCTTCAATTTACATTGGAAAGAAGAGCCTGTATCAGGAAGAGAGAGCTATGAACAGACTCTTCTTTACCTAAGAAATAATCTGTGTAATAGGGCAAATCTTTGTTTTTCCAAACATTTCCTTTCACTTCCTTGCTAATGGTTCTTCTCCGCTTTGTGTTCTCAGGCTCCTATCCCTCTCCTTAGCTCTTCTAAGCTTCATGTTGCTTCATTGTCTTTGGAATTCCATGTCTGCGTGGATTCCCCATGCATATGCTATTAAATTGGACTTTCTCCTGTTTGTCTCATGTGAGTTTGATCTAAATCCAGCTAGAAGGACCATAGGGCAGAGGAAGGTCTTCTGCCCTGACACTATGTGCCTGCATTGGGGAATTTTCTACATTAAAATGGAGTCATGTATTATGAATAAAAAATTTTAAGTAATTGATTTTGAACAGTTAAGATGTGCCCTAGGAGAAAAGAAACTTTCGCTGGAGCTAAGTGGTGATACTTAGGGACGAGACGCAGATACACACCTAGCCATTCAGCCTCATAAATGAATCTGCCAATTGTAGATCAGGATGGCAGCTCTGTTGCTATGGTTAATACACTCAGAACAGTTATTGTGCTCAGAGTCTTACTTTATTGTTTTTATGAGTAAATAAATAGAATACCATTTGAACACACTCCCAAGAGTTTATTTAACTGCATGTTAATGATTATTTATTAGTTATTATACTAATGTCTTTATGTCTTCCTCTCTATATTATCCCTCTCCTTCCTTAACACCCTTCTTCCCTCACTAACTGGTGTATGTACCCTGTTTAGGACCTGCCTCAAAATTCACAACTTCCAGGAAGCTTTTCTTAATTAACTCAGTCTCATTGAGGAATTTTTACTCAGCATCTCTTTGGTGAGTGTGCTTTTGTGTTGGAGGACTTCATCTTGCATCTTCCAGAGGTGTTCCTTGCTAAT
Organism: Ursus maritimus; assembly: GCF_017311325.1. NCBI lineage: Eukaryota > Metazoa > Chordata > Mammalia > Carnivora > Ursidae > Ursus > Ursus maritimus. The sequence goes on along the minus strand of NW_024423343.1, from coordinate 60,091,708 downwards.
TGTTTTTCTGTCATTTTTTGCATGTATGTTCTCTTAATTCATCTTCCAGTGTAATGAACTCTTCATGAAATAAAATACAGAAAACAGTGAGGAGTATGGATATCAAGATAGAAATACTTGTTTAAAACCTGACCTGGCCACTTTTTGTTAAATGTTTTTTAAAAAATTTCTTTTTTTTAAGCTGCATTTTCCCCACCTGTGAAACTGGAGTAATAATTTCTATTTCATAGGATTGTTTGGCAAGGAGATTGGTGGTAGTTAGCGCTCAACATGTAGTAGTTAGCACTCAACATGTGGTAGTTATTAGTATTGATCTCCTCCTATCTCCAACCTACAATGCATATGTATATAATAGTCCTGACATCAGATAATGTCTGTGATGAGATTTTAATCATGATTTATTTCCTCCTTTTGGTCAGATATGTTCAGGGATCTGGGGACATTCAGGCATCAAAAGAATAGAGATGAGGCTTGTATTGTCAAATCCAACCTGAATCACCACCCAAGGGGACTCCTTTGTTCCTCAAACCCTGCTTGTGTGAATAATTTAGTTAAAATTTTCTCACATCCAAAGGAACTGTTTCACTTTGTCTAATTTTATGCTACTTTGGGGACCAAGTCATATTTTGTCCTGGCATCATTTCTTGGCTTACTTACAATAGATGGATATTTGTGTGCATTCATTCATGTAGTCATTCATTCAGCAGAAATTTATGGAGTGCTGCTGTGCTGAGTACTAAAGATACACATGAAGCATGAGTAGGAGCATAGCAGGTGGACAAATTGGGGATAGCACTCGTAAACCTAAAGTACAGCATATGCAAACGCCCTGAGGCATGAAGTAACAAGACCTGCTTTAGGAGCTACAAGTACTGTGCAGTACAGTACTGCAGCATCAGGTGCACGCAGGGAAGTTGTTTGAGATGATTTGGGGTAGATGGACAGGCAAGGCCATTTGTACATCATGCAGAGGGTTTGAGACTTTACCATGCTGGCAGTGTGGATCTACTGAAGAATTTTGAACAAGAAAATAACAAGGTCAGATTTGTATGTTATAAAGAAATTCTAGCTGCCAAGTGCAAGATGGATTAGAGGGAGATGAGGATATAGGGAAGGAGAAAAATGAGGCTGTGGAGTAGTCTGGGTATGAGATGATAAGTGACTGAATTAGGACACGAAAGGGAATGAGGTGATTAGAAAGGAATGTAGGGAGTAGAATTCATAGGACTTGGTACTCAATTGATGTATTGATTTTCTATTGCTGTCATAACGGATTACCACAAATTTAGCAGCTTAGCATAGCACAAATTTATTATCTTCTAGTTCTATAGATTAGAAATCTGACATGGATCTCACAGGGCTAAAATCAGTGTGTTGGCAGGGCTGTACCTGTTTCTGGAGGCTCTAAGGGAAAATTGGTTTCCTTATTCATTCTGGTTATTATCAGAATTCAGTTCCTCACATTTGTAGAATTGAAGTCCCCATTTCTTTGCTGGGTATCAGCAGAGACCCATTCCCATCTTTCAGAGGCCACATGCATTCTTTGGCACCTGACACCCTTTCCCTGCCTTACAAGCCAGCAGTGGCAAGTAGAGTCCCTTTCACATTTCAAATCTCTCTTGCCTCTTCTTTCTGCCTCTCTTTTCTACTTTAAAGAAGGAGAGATTAGGGGCACCCGCGTGGCTCAGTTCATTGGGCATCTGACTCTTGATTTCAGCTCAGATTGTGGTCTCGGGGCCACGGGATTGAGCCCCATGTCACTCTCCTCACTCAGTGGAGAATCTGCTGGAGATTCTCTCCCTCTCCCTCTGCCCCTCCCCGCAACGCTCACATTCTCTCTCTCTCTCTCTCAAATGAGTAAATAAATCTTTTTTTTATAATGATTTTTTATTATATTATGTTAGTCACCATACAGTACATCCCCGGTTTCTGATGTAAGGCTTGATGATTCATTAGTTGTGTGTAACACCCAATGCAGTACTGTATGGTGACTAACATAATATAATAAAAAATCATTATTAAAAAAAAACAAAAAAACAAAAAAACACCCAGTGCACCATGCAATACGTGCCCTCCTTACTACCCATCACTGGCCTATCCCATTCCCCCACCCCCCTCCCCTCTGAGGCCCTCAGTTTGTTTCTCATAGTCCATAGTCTATGAGTAAGTAAATCTTAAAAAAAAATAAAGGACTAGAGATTAAATTGAGTCCATCCGGATAATTCAAGGTAATCTTCCACATCCTTAACCTTAACCACATCAGTAAAATCCCTTTTGCCATGGTAGGTATTCATAGGTTCTGGGCATTAGAATGTGGACTTCTTTGGGGGAGCCATTATTCTGCCTTCTCCAATTGGATGTGGGGTTATGGGAAGGGGTAGAATCCTAGTTTCTGACTCCAACAACCAAGTAGAAGCAGATTTAGGGGAAGAAGATAAGTTTGTTTTTGAACATGCTGACTTGAAGGTGCGCCTGGGAAATCAAAATGGAACATCTGGAAAGTGGTTAGATGCACTAGCCAAAAGGCAGAGGAGAAATCAAGGCAGGAGATAGAGATTCGGGAGCTGCTGACATGTAGGGAGCCCTCAGTGAATGTGGAGAATGGGAAGAGAATAGGGCCAGGAACAGAATGCTGGGGCCAGTAATATTCTAGGTGCACCAGAGAGAGCAGCACTCACAAAAGGAACTCAAGAACAGCCTACGGGGTCTCAGTTTCTTGTTGACACATTTCTTCCTTTCTCCTCTGCCTGGCCTGTGTTCTCCTCATTCCTGGTTTTCTCCCTACTCATAGTTTCTGCTTCCTAAAACTTCAGCTTGCACATTGTGCTCCGTGACCTTTCCCATCTGCCCTGTCATCATGGATCTCTTAACTTCAGCTCTCATTCTAAACTCCTTCATTCTTTTGTTTGTTTTGTGTTTATTTTTTTAGTTCAAGGTGGGGGAAAAAACCTAGAGTCAGACTGACCCAGATCATCATTTTGCATCGTGCCATGGCATAGGCCAACAGTTTAAATGAGGTTTGGCTATCCAGAGTCCAGGTGCCCACCCCAGTCAGCTGCTTTTCCATGTCAGGAACTAGAATGAATTCAGGTCAGCTGTTCAGAAAAGCCGTTTATTAGGCTTTGGAGGAAGAAGGTTCATTTGATCTCCATTGTATTTGCTGGACCCAGGTCAAAAATGGTCATATAATAGGTTCATCTTTATAGAAATTGAACTTGGGGTCCAAATCATAGGAGTAAAATCCAGGCAGGCAAAAACTCAGATCAAACACAGGTTTCCCCTGCTACCCGAAAGTAGAGTGTTCCAATGAACCTTTCTTGAGCCAAAATAGTGTAAAGCAAAGAAGTGATTGCCACTAATTTATATAGAAAAATTTTTGAGCATTCCCAGACCCAAAAGATAACCACTTTTAGGCTTTTCTAATACCTTAGGACACATATTGCAAACAGATACACAAAATAAATCGAGATAAAGTACAGATGCTCACAGACATGATTCAAGGCTATGGCAGCGTGATGTTGAGAAGTTGAGTGTAGTTCCTAGGGAAGGAGCTTGGTGGGGCCTCTCTCACTGCTCGGGCTTTGCACTGCCCCTAAAATGGCTTGCTGCAAAACAAACACTGAACACTATTTTCACTTTTTGCCTTTTTGTAAAAACAATATGTTTATAAACATTATCCAAATTAGAGCTGGTTATTTAGATTCACAATCCTTCTGGCCACTCACCGTTCATACATTCTGCAGGCTCTTGACATCCATACACGTAAGTGAGGGATGCCTGCTTGTCTCTGAATCACAGCTATGCACTAGCTCTCCCATCACACTGAACGTGAAGCATCTCCTCTCCTTTTGGAAAGAGACCCACTGGGCAGGGTTGCAGCTTGCATCTGTGGTATTGACAGCCAAAAAGGTACCATCATTACTATTTGGTGCTCCTCCTGGGTGGCAAGAGAACTGGAATTTATATTGCCAGTGCAAACAAAGTACCATAAAGCCTTCAAATTCCTTTTAGTTGTCATTACACACAAATAATAATCTTTCACCAGATCTCTATTTACTGATTCTAAGTATGCTGGATCATCTCCAGGAAGGACAGGGCACCTACCTACAGGGTCACATAAGCTTCTCTGAAACCAAATTCCTATGTTGCCGAGCTTCAGAGAAGATGCTTTCTTGTGTGGGGTTCATGTGAGGCCACCAGGGATTGGTGATGGTCTGGGTGAGTGGTGATCTCCTGCTCCCCCCTCTATGCCCTGCTGCAGAGGTTCAGGCCAGCTCATACACCATTGCCCCGGCCTGTAGTTCCTGTTGATAACCAGACTGAAAACAGGCAAGTGCAGTGTCCTCTACACAAGAGTGGATGCTTGCCATCCATTTCTCCGGTTGACCCTTGCTGGGTCATTCTTTAATTGAAGCAGAGGGCTGTCCCTTCATGCTCAGCTGGCCAATGTTAAGCCTCCTAGGGTTGTTTTAATCAAGTCTGTTTATTCTGTCTACAAGTGACTCTTGGTCATGGTTAACTGCTTTAGGGGTGAATTAAGTCTATTAGATAGTAAATTGCTTAAGCGTGTCTTCTCTGTGGAACTGACCTCAGTGAGAACAGAATGAGCAGAAAATCTAAGAGGAGCAAGGAAAGTTCAAATTCTGGAAAGGGCTCTAGAAGATGATGTAGGATAACCTCACTGAGAGGGGCCGTATGAGGCCCACAGCTGGGGCCTCAAACAGCTGGAGCCAGTAAGAACAGGTCAGCTCAAATAAGCACTGAAGCAGAAGTTATATGATGGTACTTTTAGTATTTAAAAAATACAAGGAAAAGATGAAGGCAAATATTGTTGAATAAAATGAATGAGAAGGAGGCAGTCTCCAAAATAACTAAAGGGCAGCCTTGAGCTGCCTACTCTTTCTAGCTGGGCACACAGATAATTTTCCTTTGGGTCTTTGAATCAGAAGATCTGAAGGATAATTAAATTCTTATGCAGAACAGGGAAATTGTATACTTCTCTCTTATCACTCTTCCTTCCCTCCTGCTCTCTCTCCAGATCCAAAAGAATCAGATAGTCTAGCCTCAAAAAATTACTCATGTTCTTTGAACTTACCAGACGTTTTTATACTTCTGTGACTTGGTACATGTTGTTTTCTAAGCCTGTTGTGGCTTCCCTCTCCTTCTCTGTCTTGAAAAATCCATCTTAATCTTCAGGGCTCAGTTTAAGTTCATCTTCTTTATAAAGTCTTCTGGGACTCACCAGATTGGGGAAATTTTTCCTTAATTATGTCCCACATATCTTTGTGTATTTCTGTATCACTTATCAACTTATGTTCTCATTATGTGATAGGATAGTACTCTGAAAAATAATTGGCTCATTAGGATTAATTCCTTTATAACAATGGCTTAAAGAGGATGGAAGTTTACTTCTGTCCTGTTAAGGAAGACTAATGGGAAGCAGTCTAGAGCTGGTATGGCAGCTTTTCAGTGTCATCATGAATCTAGTTTCCTGTCTGTCTTTTTTGCCATACTCAGCTTATGGCTCTCATTTTCAAGTTTACCTCATGTCCAAAATGGCTGCTTGAGCTCCAGCTATCACATCCACACTCCAGGGAGCAGCAAGGGGGAAGAAGGAAGATGGCATGTCTCCCATCTTTTAAGAAGGCTTCCTAGAAATATCATTGAACAATTTTAATTACTTATCATTGGCCAGAACTCAGTCACATGGACACATCTAGCTGCAAGAAACTCAGGAAAACGTAGTCTTTATATGCCAGCAGTGTGTCAATAAAAATTGTGACTCAAAAAAATGAGAGGAGAATGGGTATTGAGAGGCAAATTGCAATCACATTATCTGATACGTTTTTTAATTTCTGTCATTCTCCTGCCTCCCATTCCTTTGCCTATTGAAGCTAAGCACTCTGTGGCTTTAGGAAGCCGTTAGAACCCAGGCGAAAACAAAGATAACATATAATGTGTTTAAGTTTACAGTCATAATTCAGATATACAGAAATATAACTTTCTCTATTTGCTGAACTTGATTTGCCCAGAAGCCCCTACTTCCATTTATGGCTATGAAAAAAGCTCTTACCAATTAAAGGTAATGTCAGTTCTATTTTAAAATGTAATCTCTTTAGGTAAGTATTCAGCCAAGTGCAGGTGTCTTACCTTCCCTTTATCCTGCCTTCTCACTAGGAAGTGGTCTGGTTACCAGAGTCTTTCTGCAGCTCTCTAGTTCTCTTGGACCTCCACTACTTAGTTCTGGTAGATGTCTGTCACCGTCTCTCCCCAGGGACCCCATGGGGTCTTAGCTGTTTTGCTTTCTTCAGTGCCTGTCACAGAAGTTGACAAACAGTAAATGGTTAAAAATTTGACTGATGAATTTATGAGTGTACTTTAAATGCATCACATAATTAACTCACATGGTAGCATAATGATCTGAAAATCCTTATAAAATTTCTCTAAAGCCCCTAGCACTAAGTTTATAGCTTTCTTATGGTATTAATAATACTCAGCTCTCAGTCATAGCGGTTGTGTGCTTGCCTTGCCCCTGCTCCTTGAGGAATGGTCCTGATCTGTGTAACTCTCACAGCTCCTGCAGAAAACCATGGACATAGTAGGCCTTTAATCAATGAAAATGAAGGACTAAATGAGTAGGGGCTGGCACTTTGTATTTTACCACTAATGAGTGACTCCCACCCCAGAAGAAACAAAATGGATTTTATCAGAGCTATTTAGAACAATATCAGTAAAGACAAGTTGATATTTTACCTTTAACTAAACACTTTTTTTTTTTTTGATAAGAAAAAAATTGCTTTTGTTTTTCAGAAATCCTCCACCTACTTTACTTCATCCAGAAAAATGGTGTGAGGAATTCAACCACTTTATTTCACAGTGAGTATTTCTTCCACTAAAAAATTGCTTATCCAGCAGGGCCTTGAACAGTGATTGGAAATCCAAGCTGTGGAATTTACTTGGCTCTAGAAGTTGTTATGCCTTTTAGCATGTTATGACACAGAATTTGTTCCAGTAAATGATAGAAGATGCCTCTGAAGGATTTGAAAAATAAGGAGTTCCATTTGACTTTTGACTATACTCAGACTTCCTGATCATATGGGTCACATTTATCTGAGAATCTACTCCATTTATCTAATCTACTTGTCCTGAGGCAAATATCGCCAGTGGCCTTTTTAATAAGGGAGGAGACTCAACATCTGAAACTGTGATGCCCACACTAGGCCCAGGGAAGAGACAGAGGGTGGCAGCCTTCAACAGGAGTCTTATAGCTTGGAAGTTGGGCTTTGCTCTAGGATCTGTGGGGGGGGGGGAGCACAGCTCCAGTTCCCAAGATGATTGAGGGGGCACAGTAGGATCTCAGGCCTGAGGCACCAAGGTGAACAGCCCCAGCCAGGGCTCAGGGCAGGAAGAACAAGATGAAAACCCAAGTTTTCATCCAAGGGGAGCTATGTTATCAGGAGCTAGGCAAGATAGAATGGGACTAAGACAGGAGCAGAACCAACAGTAACACCAACAGGATGGTGACCCAGTTCTGGGAATATGAACTTTTGGCCTGGCCCCTGGTCTGGTAGAGAACAACACTGGTCCCAGATCTAGGGAAGATGCTCAGTATGCTGGAGGGGACTGTGTGACCCCAAGCTAGGGGCCTGATGAACTGTGGGGGCAGAAATCCAGACCAGGCATTACAAGGCATAGCCAGGTACAGGGACTAGGAGGAGGTGTGCTCAGTCTAGTAGACCAAACAAGGAGTTCAGAAGTCATGGGAGGTGAAAAGAAGTGCCAAAAATAGTTAATAAATAGTACATAGGGAAGGGTCAACACAAATTTTTCTATCTTATGCCTATGTGCAGACTTAGCTTCCACAAAAAGGCAGGGCAATGAAAGAAACTGAGTCCCTTGATCATCTTCCTTAGTCATCATACAGATCAGTAATTCCTTATCCACAATTCTAGAATCCAAAGAGCTCTGAGAAATGAAAGTTTTTTGTACTTGACTCACTTAGCTACAGGCCTTGGCCTTATGTGAACTGATTTGGTGGCAACACAGGACCTAAACTGAAGTGAAGCTATTTATAGTCATTATTTATCTCACTCAGTGTGAATATTCATGTGAATTGCTGCAGATATATTAATGTGTTTGATTACAGTGTGCTGTCCCAGATCCTGCTGGGAAATGTTACATAACATACAGTAAATGCGCTGGTTTGCTTTTCTAAAAATTTGATAAAATTCTGAATTCCAAAACACATTTGACCCCAAGGTTAGTAGAAAGACCTGTAAACCTGTATTTAATTTTTGTTTCAAGTGCATCATAGTTCAAGGTCCCTGAAATTGTTTGCTTGTCCAGCCCCTCTTGGATTTGTTCCATCTTCCTCAGGAGACAAGAGTGGTAAATCCTCTGAGAACTGCACCAAGCAAGGCTGTTTTGGAATGTGACCATGAAGTTCAAGGCCAGGGCATTTCTTCACCCCTCCAGTTCCCACTCTGGTGTTTCTGCAAAGCCTGCAGAATGCAGAAGCAGCCACAACTCAAGGTGGCAATGTCAGGCAATGGTGAGAGGAACAACAGAACAAAAGGGATGGTGCTCACATAGGAGCAGAGGAAGAGGCACTTCCGGGGATTTAGGAACCAAAGGGGGAGGTGGAGGGAACTGGTGAACTAAAGACACCCTGGTGGCAGGGAACACACCCCAGGGAGAGAAGTCCAGGGGCTATGGATTCCAGTGATTTTGCTAGCAAAGGCTGGATTTAAAGAGTTTTCCTTTTCATTCCATTGCTGCATACAGATTCCCTTGATTGACCTTCTTGAGGCTGTTGGCCTAGAAAAGTCCATTACATATTCACAAATATGCCTTCCTATACCAAGCTCTTGTGATGCTTCTAAAATGTGACTTGACTCACCAAATTTTATTTTCTATATATATTTTCAAGAGTGTATTTGTGTTCTTAAACCAAGCACAGTATTGCTTAGATGGATTTGGGAATAAAGGTACTTACTTGATGGTATAGGGTTGGGACTCTCAGGGTTAAACAATGTAGAAATCCCTCTCTACTATTGATTTTTCTTTATGTCAGGATCCTATTATATGCCCATTTAAATCTGCTTATGTTTTCCCCAACACTGAGATCTCCAGATGCACTCATTCTGATTTGCTTTAGACTTAGTGAGTCTTGGTAATAGAATGGAAGACAGAACACAAAAAACAATGCCTTAGTATGCATACTATAAGGGGCAAAGCAAAAGCATCTTGTTGAAATGGCAGGAGAGGGGGTCTGAAAAGGTTCTTATGAACAAATGAAGGTAAATAGAAATCAAATGATTGTGTGCTCTCTACTAATTTAAGATATGGAAAAATGTCTTCAACCTTCTGTTTATTTAATAAGTTGTCCTTAATGGTTTTATTAGTGAAAATATTCTATATTATAGTTGTTCATAGATTCTTTCCTGACTTCAGCTCCCAATTCTGCTTTCCCCATATCATCTTAGATTCCTCAACCGTGAGTTTCTATTTTTACAAGATTTTTGGGAATATGAGTCTCAAGATTAGGGACTAATTATTGTATTTTATATCTTTGGGTAGAAACCTGACCACTGTTCCCAAATAATAACCTTTGGTTTCATAGATAAGCCTGCATACCCTAGGCTGCCATTACTCAGCCAACCAAATGAAATTTGACTTTACTATTTCATTCTGTTTATTCAAATCTCTAATGAAATACAAACAATGGCACTCACTGGGTTAGAAATGCCTATTTAAAGAGAGAGCCTTGGTTTGTTTTTATACTTATCTTGCTCCTGTTGGGAGAGAACTGGGAGAAGGATAGAGGATTAAGGCCTTCAGATTATAAACTTTTCATTATTGGTGGGACTGGGATGGGGACGATAATTTTCTGGTAATTTCAGGCAAGGTATTTTTAGCTTAATTATTCAGATAATTGCTTCAATTCCCATTGTAGACTGAATAACAGTGCATTGTATTAAGGTAAATAAACTGATTCTCTCTGAAGAATAAACAGGACTGGAAATTCTTCAGCAACTTTAAAACTTTTAATACCCTATCCCCAGGTGACTGCTAAACCATAGCAGAGGTGATTCAAAAATTTTGATCTTTTTTGGTCCATGTTGGTCACCACTTACCAATGACCTGTATGACTTCTCATTGATTGCTGCAGTGGTCCAAAGGGATTGACCTGGGTGTAGCCTACTGATTATAGCTGTGTAGACAGGGGACAGGGGTGTGTGTGTGTGTGTGTGTGTGTGTGTATGAGAGAGAGAGAGAGGAATGTGTGTGTGTGTGTGTGTGTGTGTGTGTGTGTGAATGAGAGAGGGAATGAATATGAATGTACATGAGGTGGGGGGTGGGAACATGAGTGCCAGGAGGTGGCTCGGTGTGTTTTTCAGGTTTCCAGACTTCTTAATTTGGAGACACTAGGAGAAATTTTTAAGAAGGTCTGAAATCTTATTAGTAAACATGTTTTGTAAGTTAAAAAAAAACAAAAGAAAAGAAACATCAGTTTGGTTCTGAACCTTTGGTCGTTAGTAATAATTGACTCATTTATATGTGTTAGTTATGCATTTGTGAAAGCATGACTCCTGACAGCTTAGTTATGATAAATTAAACATGATGCTCACATAAATTCTGCACTGCTTTTTATCCATATGCTAGGACCCTTCCTGGGGTTTTTTGTCACCTCTGTAACATGTGGTTGGCTTTGTAGAGATTTCTTTATCAGCCCTTTCCCCTTTGGCTAAAGCTATTTGCATAAAAAGTTTATCTGGTTCAAGTTTCAGCCAGACTTCTCTTGTCAGGAGGCTCCATTCAGAAGTAGCCTTTTGACAAGATGACAGTAATTTTCCTCTGCCAGCTTCGTGAACTTCATCCTAAAGGATGTCACTTTTTTTTTTCAATTCAAACTAATTTCAGGTCTTTTGACTAAATTATAATACTTCCGAGCCATTGTCTAAAAGGTATCTGTGAACTATGCTTTTTCATTTTGCTTCTAAAACTTTTGGGGTTTTATTAGGAGTTAGTTTTAGGACTTTATCCTCAATGGCTCTTGAGCTGATCAGAGAGACAGTAAAGAAGGATTTCTCTTAGGCAAGGGCAAATCTACCAGGAGCACAATGGCTGCTCAGCTTAGGATTTAGTGATGACTCACACTATATGGTCTCCCACACACACTGCTGTCTTGGGCTGGCTGGCTTGAGCGGCTAAGCATGCAGGTGTATCTGTTTCCCAAGGTGAGCTTTGCGGCTGAGCCTTGCCATTTAGTCATGTAATGAAGAGGCGGCCTTTTCTATCCCTCCAAGTGACATTCAAACGGCTACAAGCAGTTGTACTGCATGTTAACAAGGTGAGATCACTCTGAGCTACAAAACCGCTAAAACTAATGGGCATTTGCATAAATTTATTTCTTAAAAATGGAAACTCAGAGCTGGAACATTTGCTCTTCCCTAGGCCTGAATGTTTATAAAGGTACTCATTTATTTTGGGGTGGTTGCTTCCTTCACATTGATTGTATTTCCTTCAAGGCAATCACTCTTAGCTCTTCTCCATCCACCATTTTATTTCAAGGTAGCTTTATTCTACATGGTTTTTATAATATCCATGAACAACACACTTGGAATGATAAATATCCTAACTCACTGATTAAGCTCCAAAAAATATTTTTGGGTTTTTAAGTCTTGTTAGAGTCTCAGGTGGCCATGCAAAGGGTTAATACTTCCTGGAGTGGAAGGATACAATAACCTTTATTTACATTACTTCACAAATTGGTAATTTTAATTAAAATGAGCAGTGGTATCTCCAGTGACAGACTCTCTCCATTTTAGATTTATTTAGCCAATGATTAGCTATTATGGCTTCTTGAATTAATTAGCATCTCTTGAGCTGCAGGGAGTTAGTGAATTAATAAAAACTCCTGAAGAAGCACAAAATTAAAAAAAATTCTAATTTAAAACCCCCCAAATTCTCCTCTCTCTTGTTAACGTACATTGATCAATATACTTATAAATGTAACCCAACTTCTTTCTCATCTTGAAAAATTGGGATTTTTTTTTCCTTCTTCATGAAGAGAACAAATAAAGCTGTGTGTTTCAAGGTTATGTCTCCCTGAAGAATGTCTAATTTAGATTACCTAATAGATCGTCTAAAGACACCAAGGGCCCGATTTGATCCCACTTAGACCCTACTTATAAACTCAGCCAATAAAATCTGATTTTATCATGGTGTAAACTGAAAAGTGGTTCAGTGTGATTTGAAATTTGAAACGTGGCACAGTGTCCACATATTTCTGGAATATACTGTTATCATAGGAACCTTGGCAATGAGGGTTTTAGCCTCATCCAAAAGAAGCAAGAGGCATAGTAAAGTGGGTAATCCAGACTCTAGGCAGCATATTCTATTTATTTCCCAATGAATGCTGGGTTTGGATCTTGTGAGAAATCAGATCTGTAGCATATGTCATAGATTTCACATTAGTGCTTGTAGCACATTATGTCATGTAACTTTCAGATAGGGTTATCTTAGATGATATTCTGTTCCATTTACCCCATACTGGTTTTTCTTTTTTCTTTTTTAAAATTCATACTCGAATTTCATAATATAAGTCAAAGAGAGTCTACGGTTGAAGGCAACAGACGTAACGGTGAGCTCTGTGTTGTGTGTCCATGCACATGGTGTGTGGGCTTTAGGGCTCGGGGAGTGGGGGCATGACTCATACCTCTGCCCATAGCCTGCTCCCCCACCCTTCCCCAGAGTGCCACCTGGTTCATCAAGAAGAACAGTGTGTGCATTCAGCTGTGTCACTTACTAGATGTGCCACTCTGGGGAAGATATTTAACCTCTGACCCTTGGTCCTCATTTGTCAAGGTGGGAGAGAGAAGACCTGACTCATAGGGTTATTGTAAGGATTAAATTATATAATGTGTCTGTAGAACCTGCCAGATAACTCTTACTCATGCCAGGGTCTGTTCTTTACATGTCCTATAATTCAGGTAATTCTCATAGCCCTATGAGACAGCTCTAATATCTCCATTTTACAGAAAATTGAGGTAGAAAGAGGTTAAGAGTTCTAAGACCACAGGTAATAAGTAGTGGAGCTGAGATTCGAACCCCAAAAAACTTGTTTCAGTGTTCATAGCCAGCCAACAATAGTTATTATTTTTATTATTCTTTGCATTTGGTCTATGCCACTATCCTGAAATTGCTTTTTGAAAGTGTCACTGGCTCACTCTCCCTTTCTGGACTATCATGGTGTGTGCAGTTGACTCCATTCCTTGGTATGTCTTCTCACAAGACCTTCAGACGTAGCAATTCCTGGCCAAGAAAAAGAAGCAGAATTATCCCATTTCCCAATGGTTTCAGATGAAAACTTAAAATCAGGTACAACTCCAAGAGGAGACATTAGAAAAGAATGAAGCTGGATCTGTAAGGAATCCCATATATATTTATGTTGTAGCAAAGTCACTAGCAGCTTACTATATCAGACTACAAACATCACTGCTATCTGGACACTTGGACATGTTTTACTGGAAAATTATTTCTCTCTTTGTTTCTTTGCTTCCGTACTAGTAGTTTTAGTAATAAATAAGAGACCCTTTTGTTCAGAAAAATAAGTGTCAATGACCTTCTCATTTTTAATACCTCTGGAATATTTCAATCTGCTGTCCACCTTCTCTTTATTTAAGTTTCAGCTCACTGACTTCCACAGCTCTGGCAAAACACACACACACGCTCCTCCACTCCCTTCTGAACAGCAACAGTACCACCCCCTCAAACTCAACCCGAGAGAATCTGTTCCAGCAGGAGTCAAAACAGAAGCAGTGCCTGGCATGCACACTTACCTTCACATCTTTGTCCCACAAACAGCCCTACCTCCCCCAACTACCCCAGGGCACATCTTGTCCAGGCTGAGTGCCTCTGTCTCTGCTGTCAGCTAGCCACAAGTTTCTTCATGGGGAAGGAGCAGTGGGACAGGAAATGGATGCCCGGACCCTGGGAGGCACAACCCACAGTGCTTGGCAACTAATGACGGAAGGAGACAGGTGCTACAGAAAGAGTTAAACATGGGGACTCCAGTATTTTCAGCATGGGAAAGAGTCTTTTTAGAGAATATATGTTGGAGAGATTAGGAGCACTAGATCTAAAAGTCGGGTTCTATTCTAGCATTGCCACTTAGATTTTTTTTTAAGATTTTTTATTTATTTAAGAGAGAGTGAGCACATGAACAGGGGGAGGGTCAGAGGCAAAGGAAGAAGCAGACTCCCCCCTGAGCAGGGAGCCCCATACGGGATACGGGACTCGATCCTAGGATCATGACCTGAGACAAAGGCAGACACTTAACCGACTGAGCCACCCAGGTGCCCGCCACTTAGATTTTTGACCATGAACAAATTACTTAATCTTTCTGAGCCTCAGTGTCCTCATTTGTAAAATGGGAGTACTAGTATTTATATAATAACCACTTGGGATTAAGACAAATTCTGCTGTGATAGAAAATTTCAAATAACAGTGGTTTAAATAATATAGATTTTTATTTTCTTTTCATTTGAAATAACCTGGGAGTTAGGCCATGTAGGTACTGCTGGTCTGACAGGGCACATGGCAGCCACCCAGGCTCCTGCTCTCGTGCTGCGCCAGTAAGTGTGATTTCCATCCCCAAGGGCACTTCATGGGCCAAGATGGCTGCTGTAGCTCCAACATTTACCTACTTATTACAGCCAGCTGGAAGGAGAGAAAAATGAAAGTTTCCTTACTTTAAGAACACTTTCTGGCAGTTTCATGCAACATATCATTAGCTACCACTCAATCACATGGCCACACGTAGCTACAAAGGAAGCTAAGAAATGTAGTATTCTAACAGGGCAGCCCTGGGCTCAGGCTGGTACCAGCACAATATCCTTAAGTAGAATGGAGAGTGTATAGATGGGCTACAGTCTGCAATTATGCTACCTTATGGAGTGTTGCAAGAATTAAGCAAGATACAGACTGAGAACTCAACAAATATGAGTGATAATGATGAATATTATAACTCAACAGTGGTATCATCAAACGAGATGTGAAAGTCAGGAAGGAGAGCCAGTAGGATATGTGGGGTGATGAGTCACAATAGAGTGGACCATGAGGAGGGTCAATCATGATCCCCACTGAGGCTGATCTAGGGCCTGGGAGGGATGGGGAAAGTAAGGACAAGGTAGGAACATGAGGTGGCCAGATCGACACCTTTCTTGGTTCTTCTCTTAAAAGCTGTGATTTCTTCTGGCTCGGTGCTAAGCTCCTAGCTTTCTGCCTGCTCCTCCCTTCCCTGGCTACTGTAGTTTCCACTGTGGAATTTCCACAGGCTCTGGTGCAGAAGGAAATCTGGCTCTGGGTCAGTAAGAATTTTAATTAAAAATGGAAATGAAGGCTCATGTCACCAGTACTACATTCTTCCAGCCCACTGATGATTTCTGGCAGGGATAAAAATAACAGACATAGCCTGTTGGCACTAATGAGGAAAGGGCTGGTTTGTTTTGTTAATAGATTTAGAATTTATAACAGTGATATTAAATATAATGAGCTATCATAGATTCTCTTGGTCTTCCATCTCCTTTTGGGTATGTGCGCAGCTTCCATTTGACCTTCTAGTATTGTAATTCAGAACCTCCTAAGGAAATAAGGAACCTCGTCAAATACATGTTATAGGTATAATACCAGGTCAGTGGGTTGGGCAAAAATCCCATAATTGACTTTTTAAAAAAGACTTTTATTAATTTGAGAGAGAGCACGAGAGAGAGAGAGCATGAGCGAGCATGAGCTGGGGGAGGGGCAGAGGGAGAGGGAGAAGCAGACTGCCCGCTGAGCAGGGAGTTGGACATGGGGCTTGATTCAGGACCCTGGGATCATGACCTGAGCCAAAGGCACATGCTTAACTGACTGAGCCACCCAGGTGCCCCCCATAATCAATTTTTAATGTGAAGGACTATTGAATGATTTTGAAAGAAGAATTTTATTTGAAAGGCTATATTTTAGTGAATAATGGGAATTCTTGCCTTTAAGGGAAGCCCAGAGCTTAAACCCTTAGGCTCAAGTAGTGCTCCTCATGCGTGTACAATGCTTGGCTTTGATCAACCCATGTTATAGATTGAATTGTATCCCTTTAAGACTTCATATGTGGAAGTCCTAACCCTCAGTATCTCAGAATATGACCTTATTTGGAAATAGGGTTATTGCAGATATAATGCATTGAGATATACTAGAGTAGGGTGGGCCCCAAAGCAGTATAACTGGTGTCTTTCTAGAAAGGGGAAATTTGGACGCAGACATGCATACAGAGAGAATGCCATGTGAATATTGGAGTTATGCTGCTGTAAGCCAAGAAACAACCCAAAGCCAGGAGAGAGGCCTGGAACAGATTCTTCATTAGCACATTTGAGGGAGCATTGCCCTACCAACCTTGAGTCTTGATCTCAGACTTCCAGCCTCCAGAGCTGTGGGACAATAAATATCTCTTGTTTAAGCCACTCAGTTTGTGGTACCTTGTTACAGCAGCCCTAGGAAACTAATATAGTCCATGACTTGATGGTTACAGGACCTTACCTCATTTGATCTCTCCAAGCCTCTGCTTTCTTAGCTGTGGGTGAGGATAGCAGTGTCCACCTATCTACCAGTAGGGATCAAATGTAAAAGATTTTAATACAGTGGAACATCATCACAAAGTCAAGTATTGGTATTATACCATAAAGCCATAGCATTTTCTTCCTTATTTGCTTTCTTCCTTTTTTCCTTCCCTCTTCCCTTTTTTTAATATGTCTCAAATGTTAAGCGTTTCTATGAAATTCCTCCCAAGCCTACTGCCCAATAGTAAAAGAGGGGTATTTCTGTAATTATCAGTATTTGATGGCCTTCATTGAGGGCTTCAAGAATCAAATACATATTCTGTGCTAAGATGTCTTGGTCATATGATGCCTGTCTGAGAGGAACAAATTACATAAAAAGAGATGGCAAATTGGTGTCATCTTGTATCCCAAGACTGACCACCCGATTGCCTTCCTAGAATGCTGTGTTAGAAGGCTTCTGAGACTGTGTCCAGGATAGAGAGGGTCGTGATCACTTAGTGATATTTTCTGTGACCCTGAACTGGAGTAACTGTATAAAGGTAGCTTATACCTTTGTGGACCTAGAATCCACTTTTCTTTTTAATTATAACCAAGCCCTCTGTTATGTGAAAATCTTTATTCACGGCAAAACTCATTTAGCCAAAGAAAGCTTATGTTCAACCAAATCAAATATAGCCTAAAAGATACCTGAGAGTTAAAAGTAGTTGAATAAATTTGGGGTTGTCTGTGTGAGGAGTACAGATAACATTAACAGTAAGATTTATGTAAAGTTTGCTATGTGTCAGACATAGTGAAATGCACTTTACATGCATTATTTCAGTGAATTCCAACTGCTGCCATGTGAGACAGGTACTCAAGGTGAGCCTTTCAAAAGATAAGTGACTGTCCTGATGTATCACAGCTAGAAACTGACAGCTAGGATTCAGACCCAGGTCTGTATCATAATCAAAGACTGGTTCTCAAGCTCATGATGCTGTGGGCTGTGTGTGTGTTTGTGTTTAGGTGAAATTCACATGAATATTGACCATTTTAAAGGGAACAATTAAATGTCATTTACTACATTCACAGTGTTGTACAACCATCTCTGTCTAATTCCAAAACATTTTAGTCACTCCCAAAAAAGCCCTGTACCATTAACCATTTATTCTCTGTTTCCCCTACCCCTCTAGCCCCTGAAAAACACTAATCTGCTTTCTGCCTCTATGGATTTACCTATTCAGGATATTTCATATAAATGGAATCACACAGTAGGTGATCTTTGGTGTTTGTCTTTCACTTAACATAATGTGTGGAGGTTCATCCATTTTGTAGCATGGATAAGTATTTCATTCCTTTTTGTGGCTAACTACTCTGTGTTTTTGAGGAAGAATGTCAGAATTTACTCCATCATGCTCTTCCACGTGGGAATATGAAGAGGATCCCAGTTTGGCTGCTCATCTAGATACCTTTTCCAGTTTTCCCTGTCAGGCCCTACATCGTATCATAGGAGACCAGACTGTTGGAATACCTTCTTCCCTCAAAAGTAAGGAATATTTGAACGTGGTCTTCTGCTCCTCTTGATATCTGATGCCAAAGCACCCAGAGGCTCTAGGAGTAGGAACACTGGCTATAGCCTACATATATTGTTTCTCTAATCTCCCAATTTAGGGTGGTAGTTTTGCTATCTAGGAACACTGGCTATAGCCTACATATATTGTTTCTCTAATCTCCCAATTTAGGGTGGTAGTTTTGCTATCTAGCTTCTTTTGGGTGCCCAGAACATTTCATCATACAGGTGTCTGGTGTTCTTGGGTGATGATTCAGCTCTTACTGCAACCAGAGCAAAACCTTCCGTATTACTATTTATGATTCTGCAACTATAGTCATTGTGAACCATCTTTCACAAAACAGAGTGATCTTTCTGAAAGCCAAACTGATCAAGTCATGTCCTACTTGTAATGATGCTGCAGCTCCTCATTGCTTATAGGACACACTCAAAGCCTTTAATAACACATAAGATCATTCAGTATATGGACTCTGTATATGCAATAGTATTTTCTCCTTAGTTGCTATACATCCTAGCAAAAGTGGTGCTTCCCTTTACTTCCTCAGGTAGACTCAAAGGCCCTTTCCCTCATTCTTGTGTGTCAGCATGGTGCCTTTCACAAATATTCATAACAAAAGGGGGCAGAGAGGAATGGGTCCAGCCATCCTGAAATTGTTTGTGCATCAGTTTCCCCACTCAAGCTGTGAATTCCTTGAGAGCAGAAACTATATCTTATTTGCTTTTATCCCCAATATCTGGCACAGTTTTTAGCACATGGCAGGTGTTCAGTAAACATCAGTTCCTTTTGAAGAACCAAAAATTGTAGAGAGGAGGCGATACCCTCAAAATCATACACAGTATATAATGGACTTGGGTTAGAAGTTGAATATCAGGATTCACCGATCGTCTTTGTAAATCTTTCCTAACTGCAAACATAATATTAAGGAAAAGAATGTGAGATGAAAAAAGTGGTCAAATGCACTCCTCAACACACTTTCCCAAAGCAAAACTAAAAGTTTAACCATCAGAAACATGATAGGTTTGTTAAAAGTGGATGATGTAGCCATAGTTAGCTGTGGATTCTTTTTTTGGTTGCTTTGACTATATGAGAACGATGTCAAAACAGATCTTCCCTGGCAGTCTCAGTGGTTATTCCTTTCCAGCAGCTCCTGCCTATTCTCCATTTCCTCCCACTTTCCCCCCTGCCACCCCACTTTCCCTATTTTCCACCACCACGTACTCCATCACCAGGTTCAGAATTACAGAGAAAGGTTGAAGAGGAGCCATTTCTGAACCAAGGATTAAGATAAAGAGCTATGTCTGCTTGGCTCATGATATTTCAGGACCACGGTCAGTGACATGATCGTCTACAGTGCTGGCAATTTCCTTCTAACATAAACATTGCCATTCCAAGGCTGCCTTAAGGGAGTGAGTATGCAGGTGTGAGGGGTGAGAATCAAGATGTGGCGGATTTTAAAGCCTATGACCTAGACTTTGTTTCCTCTCTATAAAATAAGAGCAGGGGCATATCTCATAGGTGTTAATCTTGGCCATATACATTATTAATACATTCTTCACACCAGTAGATATTACCAAATGAAAACAATTTAGGAGGGTGGTAGGCAGAAGAAATTATTGGACAGTTTTGAATTTGAAGTATTTTTGCCTTTTAAATGTTTCCATGCAAGAATTTCTGTGAAAGGAGATCTTTATACTTTTCCAAAAACATAACGACAGGCCACATATAAAAAGGAAAGGCCAAAAATATTACTAGGGAAAGAGNGAAGTAATCTAAATATTGAGACCGATCAGAATGAAACAAAAACACTAAATTCTCAGCTCAGCTGAAGTCATAAATCTGCTAGGATCAGAAGCAAGCAGTGATGGCTTTAAGTTTGGCTTCTGTGTATAAAAGGACTAAAAGGGCTCCAAGCGTCCAGAATTGGACTCCTTCCGGAAACCAGTGAGTGGGGTAGTTCTTGTAGGCTGATAAAAAGAAGCTGAGGAAAAGAATGGGATAAGGGAGAGGTCATATGATCCTGTGCTCTAACTATAGCAGTTTCCTCTGTGTTCTCCAACACCTGGGGAAGTGCTGGCCATCACCCAGGACTATGGCTTTTAGCCAGCTTCTGGCTGAGAGTGGTAGGATATATAAGCAGCTAGACCTGCTGCTGCTGTAGTGATGAGCTCTTTCATATACCTAATAAAACCTTGGGACAGGAGCACAAAATGGCATTCTAAAACCTGGCTCTGGGCTAGAGACTTAGGGATCCAAGAAGACACAACCCTGAAGTCATTACATTAAGAGGATGAACACAGAGAGAAAGTGAGAGAGAGGGGGGAAAATTCTCCTCCTCTTCAAAGTGAGCCTGCTAACTGAAATTTCAAAACGCATGAAGAGGCTAAGAAAGGCTAAGCTAAGAAAGATAGCTCATCGCCACAACAAATGAAGCATAAATTCATTTGAAATGAAATAATTTCATAGAACAGTCTGAAAGGGTAAAATAAGTAACTTTTAGCTATAAGAAGGAAAATGATTTGGGATGAAATCTAAACAATCATTCAGGGAGGGGGCAGTGTTCAGTTGATGGTTAAGAAGAGGATAGAACTACAGGAAAGTTTACAGTTAAGCAAATATTTTAAACGTGCAGGGTAATGACTAAAACTAAAGGAAAATCATGTCTAGTTTCTAAACCAACAGAAGGAAAAAAGGATCTAACAGAAAACTTTATCGATCCAACAGAAGGTAGGAAATGAGAAAAAAAAATTAGAGGGGAAAGGTGATAAAAAGAAATTTGTACTGATATCATAGTGCTTTTGAATTATCAGGCAGGCAGTTTTCCCCAAGATCTCTAGTCCATGAACAGTGATGTTTAACAACTGGCTGACTGGGGCCAGGGGGCTGATTCATATCATTTACTAATTTTGTGGTGTAAATACCCCGACCATGGCCAATTTCAGGCTACCAATGTAACATCAATCAGATCACAAAATTCCTGAAAATGTAACAATAATATCTAGGGAACTTGTGTATGCTGGCTCCAGCACACCATTATTTGGGATAGACAGGCTTTTCTCTATGGTCTTCATTCTGCATGTAATTTTTGACAATAAAATAAAAGTTAAGAAAAACATTCTCTGCATTTTGCTTCTCTAACTGAAACCATATGGAAATTTATTGGGAAAACAGGAGTTGGTGACATTTTGTTATTAGAGTATTTATCATACAGTTATGGAAGGCTAGTAATTTATGATCCTTGCTTGCAAAGCCAGATCAATACAGAGATAAATGTCCTCAGCACAATAGAATTTATATCCCCCACATGATAATTGACCACTGTGTCATACATTCAATCATTCATCTCATTATCTGATATAATGAGCAGGAAGTCCAATATGTATGTGATTTATTAATATACACTACTGTGACACCCAGGACCCATCTAACTTGTTACCTGTCCTTGGCAACATAGTATACAGTTGTCTTCTTCCAGCAGTAGGATCCCACAAGGAGGATTATCCACCTTTTTTTTTTTTTTTTTTTTTTTGGTAACACCAGACATCTATTTAATTAGAACAGATAGGGGAAATGCCTGAACTGACATTATTCCCTCTCTTCCTTTTTTCTTTTCCCTTCCTTCTAATTGTGGGTCCCTAGTCCTATTCTTCTTTCTTTTTTCATTTTTCTTTTCTCTTTTCTCCTTTCCTTTCCTTTCCTTTCTTCCCCCTTTCTTTTCCTTTTCTTTCCTTTCCTTTTTCCTTTCCCCTTTCCCCTTTCCTTTCCTCTTTCCTCTTTCCTTTCCTTTCCTTTTTCCTCTTCTCTCCTCTTTCCTCTCCTCTCTTTTGTTCTCTTTCTGTGTCTTGTTCTTTTTCCTTTTTTCCCTAGGGCACAGGTGGCTTGTCACAGGGTGGGGTAGTTGGTAAATGGTACTGAAAGGGCCTTTCATGTTACTGATTTATAACTATGAGTATATTTGGCAACACAAGTCATTCCACATCACCCAACTATTCATGTCACTGAGTTACAGTGGCTTAAAGCTGAGAACACATGGTAGTCCTAGAGCAGGGAAGTAGCATATTCCCAGGAGAGAGAGTGAACAGGGAAAATGGAAAAGGAAAACAGAAAACTAACCATTTAGAAACCTATGCATAGAGTTAGTTCACTAACAGTGGGAGCAGGAGCCATCCCAACCCCCACCCCCTCCTTTCTCAACCCTTGGGAACATTTGTTGCCTGCAGCGTCTGTGCTTTGCTTTGCAAGGGTTAATGGGGGGGGAGCTGTTATTCAGCAAATTAAAGGCTTGGCTGCCTGAGAGTTCCTTTTAGAAAGGATTAGGGTCTCTGATGAGGCTTTGATGTAATGGATGGGCTGTTCTGCTCCTTCATGTTAATAGAAAAGTGTTAAGGACTCCCCAGGCTCTCTTTGGTAGTTGGTGTCTTTACTCATTCCCTTGCCTAAAAAAGAAAAATATTTTATCTTACAAAAATTTAGTGCATGAACAAGGCACTGGGTTGGCATCCCCAGGGGGTGAAGTGTTCATTTCTTGGCCTAAAAGCACAGAGGCTTAGCACTAACTGGCTTCCTTGGGTGGCCACTTCCTTGGGAAGAACTGTCTCTCCAAAGTGCAACAGAAGCAATCATTTAGGTCTTGCAGTTCATTGCCCTTGGAAGTTTTTTTGCTCAGAAGTTGGGCAGAGGAATGGCAGGTGACAGGCATGGTGATGGTTTGTGTTCTCAGGCACATAAACCAAGGCTGTCAGTAACTGTGCAAAATCCTGATTTGCATGACATTTACAGCTGCTTATTATCTGACAATATTATCTTCAGGATTTTCCGTAGTGGTTAGGTTATTAATGAAAACCTGATCTAGTTTATTTTCCCCAATTTGATTTCATACATCAATAATATTCATATAATTGGCAATCAGCCAGTGTTGAGTCTATGTAAGTGTTTACCAAAAAAGCACACATTAAGGGAAGTGTGCTAAATGTGGGCAGACACAGTGTCAGCCAGACCATTGAAACTCTGGGCCATTATTGTTGCTCTCAATCTAATCTTCCTCCTATCTCTACCTCCACCATGTACTATGGCTTGAAATCTTAGTTGGAACCATTATTGTCATTATTTAAAAAGCAAATTTGTTGGTCCTGTTGTTTCCATGCCCACTTGTGCAATACTTTAATCCTCTTCTTGCCCTCTCCCATACCCCATCTGTGGGATTAAATTGCTTCCTCCTTTGAGTTGCTTTTCATTCATGGGCTAAATTTTTCTGCAATTTTCTTTCCATTCTTTGCAATGAATAGTTCAGTTGATCTTTGAACAATGTGGGAGTTGGAGGCACCAACTCCCCACACAGTTGAAAATCTGCATATAACTTTTGATACTCCAAAACTTTATTAATAACCTACTGTTGACTAGAAACCTTACTGTTAACATAAACAGTCGATTAACACATATTTCATGTTATATGTATTATATACTGTATTCTTACAATAAAGCTAGAGAAAACATGTTATTAAAATATAAGGAAGAGAAATATATGTAACACATATAGTATTACACTGTATTTATTGAAAAAAATCCACATATAAGTGGACCTGTGGAGTTGAAACCCATGTTGTTCAGAGGTCAACTGTACATGGTAGCTTGTCACCCTGCGTTCCTTTCCTTGATGGATGCCAGCATCTGGGCACCACATTCAGCATTTTAAGAATCAAGGGACCTGACTAAAAATTTACCAAGTTGCTGGTAGATTTAGCTCTGAATTAAGATCAGAGAGCTCTGTGCCTCCTTGCATTGGCCACCCAGGGAGTATTTTTTTTTTTAAATAGTTCTTTGATAGAAGACCTCAGTTGGGATTGAAGAATGTTATAAGAAAGAGCTGTATGAAACTCATGGCCATGTTTACTTGAGGGAAATAGTATTCATTACGTTATATAGAGTCATTTCTATGAAAACCCAGGAAAACTATATCTCTTGTCTCCTTGCCAATCATCATCATCATCATCATCATCATCATCATCATCATCTCTTCGTAGCTCTACAAGCAGCTAGTCTGTTTTTGTGTCATGGATTTTAGGAAATACAGAACAGGGACTCCTGGGTGGCTCAGTCGGTTGGGCGTCCGACTCTCAATTTTGGCTTGCTTTCAGCTTGGATCTTGATCTCAGGGTGGTGAGATGGAGCACCACATCAGGTTCCAGGCTCAGCAGAGTCTGCTTGTCCCTTTCCCTCCCTCTCTGCCCCTCTCCCTGCTCCTGCATGCTCTCTCTCTCAAATAAATAAATAAATAAAATCTTTAAAAATATATGTATATATAGAATAGATTGCATTTTCCCATTCATGTTGGCTGCTAGAGAGCCCAGAGCCAACTTTGTGGCCACCTCTACCAAAGTAATTTATTTGGTACTCTAATTTCTAATTTTGTTCCTTAATTTCCCCTTTATTTCATTTTTCTCTTCTGCTTGTAATTATTTTTTATCTTGTGTTATTGCACATACTTTAAGCATGTGTTGTTGTAGGATGCCTTAAATTATTTCTAGAACAAGAAGAAGTTTTAAAAATCAATTGTATGCACTGATGGTGGGAATGTAAAATGATGCAACCACTTTAAAAAACAGTCTTGTAGTTCCTCAAAAGGTTAAACATAAAGTTACCATATGATCCAGTAATTCTACTCCTAGAGATATATACCCAGGAGAAATGAAAGCATATGGCCTCATAAAAACATGTATACAAATGATCATAGCAGCCTTATTCATAATAGCTTAAAAGTGGAATTAACCCAAATGCCCATTAGCTGATGAAAGGATAAACAAAATGTGGTATATCCATAGAATGGAGCATTATTTAGTAAACAACAGGATGCAGTATTGGTACATGCTGCAACATGGATGAACTTTGAAAGCATTATGCTAAGTGAATGAAGCCAGTCACAAAAGACCACATATATCTCATGAAATATCCTGACGCGGCAAATCCACAGAAACAGAAAGTAGATTGGTAGTTGCCTGAGGAGGTTGAGGAGAAATGGCGAGTGACTACTAATGGATACAGAGTTTCTTTTGGGAGTGATCAAAATATTCAGAAAATTGGTTATGACAATGGTTATACAACTGTATGAATATACTAAAACTTTTTTAGTTGTATGCTTTAAAAGGGTAAACTATGGTATATGAATTAAATCACATTAAAGCTATTATAAAAATCATTTGCAATAATTAATGAACTATAAATTTTATGGAATAGCTTTTGCTGGTTTTCTTACAGTTTTAATTTTCACTTAGTGTTGGACACACACATAGTAGTTAAGCCCACTTGTTTTCTGCAGAATCTGCAGACTTGCCTGAGATTGTGAATCTAGAAGAAGAAGGATGTCCATCTCCAAAGGATGCAAATCCTCTCCATATTACCTAGTTCAGTTTATTTGATCCACTGGGCAAAGTCTGTTTGTTCAGCAAATTCCAAGCCTGTGGGCAAACATGCTGTCATTTTATTTCTGTTCCTTTTTGTCATTGCCTTGTCTTTGCATACCCTGTCTCCTCTCCCTTGTCATCTTATTCTATGTGGTAGTGAAGATAAATGAGCAAGAGTGGTCAGAGAAGTAAGAGAATGGTTAAGAGCTGTGGCATCACTTCAGGCACAGAAAGAGAATGTTTCGAGTCGGTGGGGCAGGTCAACAGTGGCTATCAGTTACAGCTGGGACAGAGAGGTTGAGTAGAATGAAAAGTAAAAAGAGACCATTCAATCAGTAATGTAAAGATCTGGGTTGCTCTAAGAGAGATTACATTTGGGCAATGAAGTTTACCTTCATTATTATGTTCATCAAGGTTTAGCTACAGGTACATCCTGTAAATTTAAATTTAAGTTGGCCGAAGATTCCACCAGTGGCCCCTTCTTTTTTCTTCGTACATTCCTGACTTGTCTTTAAGTTTCAAAGATACAGTCAACACTTTTCCCTTCCCATTTCCTTAATTCAGACTGAATGCTTCCTAAAGGGCTCCCCTCTTTTCCTCCCTCTGATTTACTCTATAATGTGGTTCCTGTTCATTTTCTAAAGCAAAGATCTAATTGTGTTATCTCCCTGCTCAAAAAAGCCAGTTCAGTGTGGCTAAGAAAGAATACCTAAGTTTACCAGCATGGCCTTCTAGGGTCTGGATAAGATGTTCCTGGCCAGATTCTCACCCCCCATCTCTATTATAACTGCATTATTCTGTTCTACTTTGTTCCCACATGAGACGTGCATTTTACCAGTGGGCTTATTCCTACTGTACCATCCACTGGGAATGCCCCTCTCCTATGCTTCTGTCAGTATCCCTTTCACCTTAAAGCCCCAAGAGTCATTTCTCATGTGAAACACTTGTTCTTCTAGCTAGAGTTGTTTACTTTGTTTGAGCTACTCTAGTGCTTATACTTCTCAGCCTTTAACTATTACTATTTATATTCATGTCTATTTTACTACTTGTTTATAAATTCCATAAAAACTAGCACCTAGGCATCTTTTCCCCATGAGCACTTGGTGGAGCACCATTCACAGTAAATACCTAGTAAGTGTGAATGAATCAGTGAGTTCAATTCCACCTCATTCACTAAATATTTCATATATGTGAGTTTGGTATTACCGTGGAAGATACATTTCTTATGGAGGCATATAATATCTTTCGTTTGTTTTGCACTCTTCCACTCCAGTCCTGGGTAGTCCTGAACTTGTAATAGTCATGCACTATAGAACTGGTTGTTCATTTCTCATAGGGGATGGCTAGGTACTGTCCATTGCTTCCCCTTGTAGGGAAAAAATGCATACAAATGGGATTTATGGATTTAATTCTGGGCAGGGTAGCAAATAGGATCAAGGGAAGGATTAGAATTCATATATCCCCCAGCATTTAAGCCTGGACTAAGAAGCAGACCATAACTGTTTGTCAAAATGGAAATTGATTTTTGAATCAAAGAAATTAGCCAGACATTCAAAAACAAGAGTGCCTAAGGGCTTGAACTTGAAAATGCCAGAGTTCTTTACTTTTGCTGAATTGTCAGACCCTCAAAGTCCCCTCTTCCCCCAGAACTTTGTAAGTTCTGATCAGGACATGTATCAGACAAGAGTTTTGTCTACAGTGGTGGGAATTGCAATGAAAAAAAGTAGCTAATTTATGGACACAGTATACAAGTGTAACTCAAGGAGCCATTGCACATAAATATTTATTTTTATAGCACTTAATGCTGCTTGGAATTGGGCATGCGTGGCTGTCTTCCCCAGTGGATTGACTTACTGTATCCCCAGCACCCCAGTGGCTGGCATGTATAGCTGGCGTTTATTGAATGCTCACTGTGTGCTAGGTGCTGTCCATGGATTATCTCATTTACTCCCCGTGATGACATTATTACTGCTTTACAGATGAAGACACTGAGGCTCAGAGCATTTGATTAACTTGCTTATCAACACATATCCATAAGAAGTACAGTTAAGTTTGGGGGCGCCTGGGTGGCACAGCGGTTAAGCGTCTGCCTTCGGCTCAGGGCGTGATCCCAGCGTTACGGGATCAAGCCCCACATCAGGCTCCTCTGCTGGGAGCCTGCTTCTTCCTCTCCCACTCCCCCTGCTTGTGTTCCCTCTCTCGCTGGCTGTCTCTATCTCTGTCAAATAAATAAATAAAAATCTTTAAAAAAAAAAAAAAAAAGAAGAAGTACAGTTAAGTTTGACCTCCATGTCTGGCTTTTGGCCTTTGTATGTTACCGCCTCAACACTAGGCACCAAACATTTTTTTAAAATGAGTGAGTACGTATGCCATGCTTGGGAGAATAATGGTTTGGAGATTAAGGTCATCATTATTTAAATAAATCAACATACTATTTTAAATATTTAAGATTGATAATATTTAATATGTAACTATATCATCTGCTGTGTGAATGTATATTATAGTAATAATAAACATAAAGATTAATATCTTTTTAAATGGACTTGCCAACACATAGATTATTTTGCCCTGACTCACCCACATTTTCCATAAAAACACTTCCTTCTGAATTCAGCCATCACTTCCCTCTTTGATTACTCCTCATCTTCCTGGAGTGCTTCAAGCAAATATTTCTTTAATTTTCACCTGAAGCAAAGCCCTTTAAAGGAAATGAAAGCCTGTGCCTGGTTTGCTGGCTGTGTCTAGGGCTGCCCTGTGGCCAACCTCAGCCCCTCACAGAGGCCCCAAAGGCAGTGGTGTGGCTGCTGTAGGGGAGACTCAGTAGCACCTGCAGGAGCAGCGAATACCCAGACCCTTAAGAACTGGCAGCACTGCAGCCTGAAAGGTAGAGCCGTCCCAGGATCCCCATCACCCAGAGATGCCTTTCCCAACCCTTTGAAGCAGAGGGTGGGATTTGAACAGATTAAGAGTCCAATAAACTAGTCACTGGGCTGTGCAGTGATGTAACAGTCCATTTTTTTGGAAGCACCCTGACTGAACTACATGGCTGGAGTTGCCTGGAAAAATATTTAATTGCAAAGTGCTTTTCCCACCCAGGGAAGAATGAAACAAAACAAGAGCAAGAAGGTGGCGACTTGGGGCCATTGGTTCCGGTTCTTAAGACTGCCTTAGTTGTAGGACACAAGTATTGGGATCTTCCTTGGCTAATGGCCTGTCCAGTGGAGCTCATGCTCATCCTGCTCTTCTGCAGCTGCCACATGATACTTCAGAAGCACAGATTAAACAGAAGGAACGTCAGTAATGACTATAATTAAACCACCACTTCTGCTGTCACACATTCCATTGGCTTCTTTGTGTGCCCTGAACTCCATCTAGACTTGATCTTTGGCTTTGGCCTGGTTCCACTTGGCTCTTCTCCTCACTTTACCTCTTTTCTTGGCACTTTTACTCCTTTTTCCTCCTCTTAGACTAATTCTGCCCACTGTCCATAGTATATATTGTCCTCCCTCCATCCCTCCCAGTTGTGACTCCCAGCTAGTCCCCCAGATAAGCAGTACTTGAGGATTCTGTGTTTTGGCTTCCAACCACCCTACGCTTTTTCTCTGGTAGCCTTTGAGCTTTCTCTGGGTGAGAAAAGTTGTTTCTTCAAATTGTTTCTTCTCTGTCTTTAGCCTCAGGTTCCAGGAAATGCAATGTTTTTCCCCTTCTGTTTCCTTCCTGGGTTCTCCTGAGCTCACTCTGGACCTTTGGTGCTGCTTGCTTTGTCTGAAGCTTGGGCTGACTTGCTGACTTTCTAAGCCTGCATGTGGGCTCTCCTTGCCCTAGTATCTCAGGCAAGGTGGCAGCTGCCCTGTTGTCCTGTAGCCTGCCGTCTCCCTCTGACTTTGCCACGCATAATCTGTACCTGTTACCCATCTCAAAAGCTTCCTGTTCTAAAACCCTCTGTCCTACCTTCTCAGGGCTTTTTTCCTTTAAGCAAATACTATTTTTCTCGGATTAATAGCCACAGACCTCCCTCACTGACTAAAGTGAAGACAATTCTGGTTCCCACTTAACCTGTTTCAGGTTAGGAGCCCACTTTCTTACCCCAGGTGTGAAGTTAACGTGCCATTCCAGTCTTGCCACCAAGACTTTAAAACCTACCACGTGCGATATTTGTCAACTTCATGAAAACTGAAATGCAGTTAAATATTCCAACAAATGGAGAGGTGATGTTTCACTAAAATAACATATGCATCGTCAAGTTTCTTAGCCTGCCTTCTTTTGAGGCGTTAGTCATCTTGGGAGAATGCCTGTGTTTGTCATAGTCCTGTCTTCCAGAATGGAAATTTCCTTCCAAGACAGAGCACCATGGGCTCCAGTATTTAACCTATAATTAGTATATCCCCTAGAGGATTTTCTCCTTTTGATGCAGAAGCCTCTTTGTCACTCAGGCTTCTGTCTGAGGATGATAGGAACCGCAGGGCAGCATGATGCATCACGGGGCAGGCAAATGTTTGCTCAGATCAAAAATGTTTAGATATTCTGTACCAATGCAAACACTTCACAGTCTAAACCCACAAGAAAACAGCAGAAAGTATAAAATACAGAATATTAAAAAAGAAATGCGAAGAGACATAAATCCCAATTTTTGATCTAGTTTTGCATGGAATAATATTGCTTACCCTCCTGCTTTTCTCACCCAGTTCACCAGTATTTTTAGTTTTTGACTTTTCAGCTGCTCTTTATCAAGTGTGTTTTATTCATTTAAACATCTGCCCGTGACTCTTGATAAATAGTTTCCTCTTGCAGGCATATGATTTTTTGGTTATGAAATGGCAGTTTGCAGTGACAAGGCAGCTGTGTCTCGACAGGGTTTTCGTTTGGGAATGGAAAGAACACAGGCTGTGCCAGCTCCAGAGTGCAATGCACAAGCCCGACCTTGTTTTTTGCTAAGAAATGTCTTCTTTTTGCCTGTCTCTGGCAGAAGCTAGGCCGGGAGATCACAGCAAATGGCTGCAACAACCTGTGTTTAATGTGGTGACACTAATGAATGCTGAGAATTAATCTTCAGCCAAGAAAGTATGATGGAAGGTACTAGAATTTCAAATTAGATAATGGATTTATTTCCTTCAAGACTAGAATTTGCTTCTGGTGGACTTTTCTATCCTATTCAAACCACCCACTATGGCCTTATAAATCCAAGAAATATATCTCATGGTAGTTTTAAATTTTTTAATTTTCTTACACAGAGATAACTACACCTAAATCCAGATTTTTAAAAATGATTAAAAACCATCTGGGAGTGAAAGAATTACTTATGATTTTGGAAGAAAGTGGTATCCCTAAATCTAACCCTTGTTAATTTTTTCCAGGGTTAAGGACTCTCGGAAGAACTGCACTTGGGGAATGTATTTCCTCATCTTGAGACACTGACTTCTACAGAAACAGCAGCCTACAGGTGTCTCAAATGTGCTGTTGATAATCAGGGGCTTTGTCTCCCCTCAGTCAGCTGGGATGAGGACTCTGCCACCCATTGTGAGGGTCTAGTACTGATTTCTCACAACAGGGATGTCATTTGCAGGGCCGTGGTTTCATTGACACAAAAAAGAGCTAGTGGACAAGTCAGTTTGGAAAGATCAAGCTGTTTTCTTTACCCCAGAAATTCTAAGAACATTTAATATGCTCATGTACATTATAAAACTCCAGATTTACTTGGTTAGACGATCACCAATGTTTCCCAAACCTTTTTGACCGCAACGCTAGTTTCATTTTTCAGTGGGATGTGTTACGTGTCTAGTGTTTCACCCAGCTCACCTCACATTTCCCTTATAAAAACTGCTCAATCCCTGGCTAGGAGAAAATATTCTGCATCTGGAATTTGCAGTTCCTGGTTTAAAAACCAATCCTGAAATGAATAAGCATATTATGGCTCCTTAGTTTTCAGTGTTTGTTCTCCAGGTCAGGTTGGAAGATTCTGTCATGTTTTCATAAAGGACATGGAGGCTGTCAGGTATTCTTATGGACCCCAGCAGTCGATTCTATCTTAATCCACTAAATCCCTGCCTGGAAGGAGAATAAGACAGAAATGACAAGCTGACAAATGTAAACAGTATGAGTTTGGAGTCTTAAGCAATAAAGAATATACCCTAGTTAAAGTTGGAAAAGGGACTAAAGCAAAGACTTATTGCTAAGCTTTCAAAGAAGGCAGCTTAGGAGGCACAGGGGAATGTTCTGGTGGCCCTCTGAGTTCCTGTCTTGCCCAATCTGGCTTCTTGCCTGGCCCATCCAGTTTCCCAACTTTGAAATGTCTTCTATCCCTTCTCCACCAACTGAGTTCAGTTTAGTCCCAAAATATCCTCTCATGCCTGCCTCACTTCTCACCTTCCCCCACTAAGGCTTCCCTGACTGGAGCTTCCCCTCATACCTGCCTCACTTCTCACCTCCCCCCACTAAGGCTTCTCTGACTGGAGCTTCCTCTCAAGCCTGACTCACTTCTCACCTTCCCCACTCAGGCTTCCCTGACTGAAGCTCCCTGCCCCACCCACTGTTCTGTGCTGTTCCATCTGTGCCATTTTAAACAATACAGTGCAGAGGAGGAAGGATTCTCCCATGGGAGTCAGAGACTTGGCCTGAACTTCCTCACCTCGTGAAAAGTGGGGTTAGAATAGAAAATCTTGTCTGAGTGATGGACATTGGGGAGGGTATGTGTTGTGGTGAGCACGGTGTATTGTATAAGACCGATGAATCACAGACCTGTACCTCTGAAACAAATAATGCATTATATATTAATTTAAAAAAAGGAATAGAAAATCTCAGCCCCTTAGCTCCAAAACCCTATGCTTTTGTGTGATTATTTCTTATTCTGAATATAGAAGCAAACACTGGCTTTTGCTGTTTCCTGTGTTCCTCTTGTCCTTCCATCTTTCCAATTAGATTGTAGATCCTCTAGAAAAAGGGTCTTGATTCTTTATGAATTAATTTATTTTGGCTAATTCTGGCTGTGTAATAAATGTTTGCTGAACAAATGAAATGATATTCCAGTGACCTGGAGTCTAATAATGCATGACTTTCAGCCATATCTCTCCCTAAGGTAGTACTATCCTCTATTAGTAAAATAGTAATTCCATTTCAGTTTGGCTGTTTGCTCCCCATGAGAAAAAAGTATGCAGAAGTGTTTTAGAATAAGGCTATACCTCAAGGTCTTTATGCCCTTCTCCTAAAAATCCTCCAGTGCAGCTGGATATGTCACAACTCTGTTTAGCATTCTTCCCATATACACTCATTTTCAGTTTTGCTGATCCAATGATATGACATTCAGCCCACTCAGGTCTTACTGAGAGAACTAACAAATCCTTTTGATCACTGCTTTCACAGAGTAGAATATCTACTATCTTCATTTTGGGGATCTTCAAGAGACAACAGATTCACTCGTTAGTTTCTTCCTTGTCTTATTATCTCACTTCATGATTTAGTTGCCATGTCTTACTCCCCCTGTGATATAGAGTGAGCTCCTGTCCAAAATACCAAATGATCTGGCACACTTATTGGCAGCCTTTCTCCCCCACTGGATGCTGAAATTATGAAACAAGTTATAACACCTTTAATTACATACCCAGACTCCAGTAGAGACCTGTTTTCATAAAACTGGAGTATGGGTTTCTTGGCCTCTGTCAAATCCTATCCAAAGAGCTGTAATTATTGAAGTACCAGAAGGACCTTATTTCTAGGCTTCATCTGGAACACTGTCCCAAGGCCTCTATCCTGTAGAGGAAAGTAGAGGCAGTTACATCCCAATTTCACATTCACTTGCTATGAATTTTCTTTTTTTTTTTCCCTAAAGATTTTATTTATTTATTTGGCAGAGAGAGAGACAGGGAGAGAGGGAACACAAGCAGGGGGAGTGGGAGGGGAAAGCAGACTCCCTGCTGAGCAGGGAGTCCGATGCTGGGCTGGATCCCAGGACCCTGGAATCATGACCTGAGCCGAAGGCAGACACTTAACGACTGAGCCACCCAGGTGCCCCTGCTATGAATTTCCTATTAATGGACGTGGCTCCCACCTTCAGTCTCAGCCCCGAGTTTACTCATTTGAAGTGTTGGCACTAGACAACAGGCAGTTGAGGGTTGCCCTAGTACTTTTGCTCAATGCAGGAAAGATGTAGTGTGACCTGCCCCAGATAACTGGGCAAGCTTGATTCCTGGAATTCCATTCTATGCATGTTCTCCGGGGCTGTAGGGGGTGTGTAAAGCCACCCTGTGCATCTGCAGTAGGAACTCTCAGAGGATACTGACTGTTTGCGTTTTAGAGTTTTCCTATACCATCCCTCAAGCCAAGAGGACGGGGCCATTACACCTGTACTACTCACCATACAACTACCAGGAGGTTCTTTATTTTCTGGGTGCTTAGGGAAACCACATTTATTTTTCTCCGGTAGATACATATACATATACAGATGAATATACATGAATCCAGGGAAGACTGCTAATATAAAGATGTGAACATAGTATTTTTTTAAGAATGTGCACTGATTTCTTTTATTTTTGGTAGGAAAAATAATAGATTATACAAAAGTCCCTTGAACCCATGAAAGTCAAATGATTGATTTCTTCCCATGACAAGGTGGGGGTGGTATTTATAGTCGCGCAGGCAGCAGAATGGAGATACTCTAGGTTCTTTTGGCTTTTCTACTGAAAGCTCCACTTCCAATAGATAGGAAATCCCTTGCATGAATTCTAAAACTGATTGGGAAATTTACTGACTATCTTTTCCGGACTAGGAGGTGAGGGATGTGGAAGTGGCTTGAAATGTAAACTGCAAAGGTTAAAGCCATTTTGTAAATCCAGCAGTTAAAGATTGTTTTAAGAACTCTGCTTAAATGTTTGAAAAGATGTTCAAGGTGAGGCTGTTGTTTGTTTTTACCTTTTGTGAGTGCATTTCATTATTTAAAATATGTTGTCTTTTAGATGTTGCTGGTATGTCACTATTGGGAAAACTGGAAACATTTGTTTTACAGAGTGGGCAGAATAGCATTTATCCTAAGCCTCCAAATTGAGCTAAAGACGGATAGCTTAAAAGGGCAGTTGTTGAAATTTCTTTCTCCTATCAGGGGCAGCTACTCAGAATGGAAATGCAATGGTAATTGGAGGGGTATTCATCAGATTCAATTTCACTAGAAATTTCCTTTTATCAGAATCATCTTGGATAACATAGGGCATACAGCAAAATGTACTAAATCATTGTTTTCTTTGAAAAGGGCATTTGAATCTGAAACGGAAAGTGGTTACACCAGTGTGGTTTTAACCAATTAACCACAGAGGCGTTTAAATGCAACCCAGTTTTTACCATTTTCAATGGACTTTTTGTTCCCTGTTTGCATAATTCCGTTCCAGTTCATCTGAATTATATTGTAGTCACTTCCTGTTCTGAGGTTTTTCTGCTTCAGAAAACATTAGAAATCAAGGTGTTAGAGTTTCTTTGTGAAGGTTTCTTTATGATTAGTTTCTTTCCTTGCAAACTCCTGAATGCATTTTCCCTACCATCAAATAGTGGACATTTCATATATTAGGATTTTATTTGAGTGACAGTATATAATTTTATATGTTTCCAAGATATATAGACTAATCAACTTGACTCCATTGTAAACATTTTTCTGTAGTGAAAGATAGAAAATTCAGTCTGATCGTTCTATTTTTTCAAAGTTTTGAGTACTTCACATTCAATTGATGGCAAAAATTTACTGTGTTTTCAACATACCCAAACTAAAATAGATTTCTGATGTACTGATTAATTTGGCCAGCAGAGAATTATTATTATAATTTTTTTTACCCTCTGGTATGTATGAATAAAGAGGTGTGTAAGTTTAGTGATCAGGTTTTATAAATGAGCTTTTTTGCCTCCTCTCTTTCATATTCACAGGGGAACCAGGTATCTAAGATTGAACTTTGAATTGTTTGTTGATTTTTGCAAATAGGTGTCTTATTAAGGATTTTGAAAAGCGGCCTTCTGTCACACATCTCCTCGACCACCCATTTATTAAAGAAGCCCACGGGAAGGTTTTATTTCTGCAAAAACAGCTGGCCAAGGTCCTCCAAGACCAGAAGCATCTAAACCCTGTTGTTAAAACCAGGTACGGTACGCAGTGTCTTCCTACTTCCTCTCTCTGGTTATTTATAAAAATGGCATGTCATGTGTTTTGATTTGCCCAGCTTTAGTACTGGTAATTATCACATCCCTGCATTTTTGAGAGTTTCATTTACATGACATTAAGTACTCCATACTCAGTGGATGAGATCAGGAAAGCTTTAGAAACAAGCTGTCCGTTTGTGCTCTTATGGCTAATATCTCTCAGCTATGGGTGAAATCCCACTCTGCCCTCATGTTCTAGTTAAAAACCAATGCACATATATATATCTATATATATATATATTTATATTTATATTTATATATTTATATTTATATTTAATGTAAATATGGATTTTTTTTAAACCAATAAAAGTTTAAAAGGTAAGTGTATGAAAACAGCCACAGCTGAGATCGTGTGAGAAATCTTTACTTGGGTGCTGATTAGAAAGCAGAAATGTAAGCTGTAAGTGATTTTGGAAAGATTACAAGGTAAACACTGGAGGATTTTTCTCTAATGTGCTCTGAGACCCTATTCTTTGGTTAAAAATTCCTTAGAGGGAATTTAGTGTTTTTAAATGATTTTTCCCCCCACAGGTGATGTCTATGCTATCCAAAACATCTGTGATTCTCCCTCCCTGCCTCATTTTTAAACGTTTATTTTCAGGGGCAGTTGCTTAAAATGGTATTCCATGGTGGTCTCTAAGAAATAGATCTTTGGGTTTCTGTCCAGAGGGTGGCAGAATTTCTCTTTAAAAAAAATTTTTTTTAGTGCAAATAAACCTGCTTCCCAGCTCAGCAATTATTTGGTTTTATAAAACTGGCCAGGATGCAGATAAGCTCTAATCCATTATTATTAAAGGAACATTCGAAGGACTGGAGGTGAAGAAAATAAAATATCACTAGTCACAAGTTCTGGAAATATTCATGTATTCTGCAGAACACTGTTTACAAATCAAAAAATCATGGGAACTCTTGGAGCTGGAGGCATAGTTTTCAAGGTGACTCTGTCTTGCTGATTTTCCCTACCACCACCAAGTTCCCTCTTGGATAGCTCAAGACAAATT
Source organism: Ursus maritimus (assembly GCF_017311325.1). Taxonomy (NCBI): domain Eukaryota; kingdom Metazoa; phylum Chordata; class Mammalia; order Carnivora; family Ursidae; genus Ursus; species Ursus maritimus. The sequence continues at coordinate 60,055,001 of NW_024423343.1, read as the reverse complement.
ATTTCCTACTCTTTCCCCCTTTCCACTGTCATTTGTGTTTCTGTGGCTTGCCCATAGGGTAGAGAAATTCTTGTGACTTGGTACCTTTTTGAAGCAGTAGGAACTTGTGTTTAAGCCCCAGGGAACTAAAATCCCTTTTCTTCCCATTTTTGTTCCTGTACACCAGCCACTGCCCCAGAACCACTCACCCCCCCCACCCCAGCACATATAGCACTAAGCACCAGAAATGAAGATGAAATCAAATAAAATCAAACAGACCAAGCAAAAAACAAACCTAGTATTTAAATGCTCTAAGTTGAATCAGGCCTCTCCTCCTTTTATCTCTGTTCTGAAATCTGCTGCAGAAAAATTTCTAAGACTTAGGTTGCAAAGTTATTCAGCTTTTCACATTTGCCTGACTTTACCTGTCCAGACATATAGTCTCTTTTTAAAGACATTCCTTCTTTTAGCTTAAAAAATCGGACTCCAGTCTCTCTCACCCACTTTCTCTCATTTCTTTTTATCTTTTTAACTTCTTTGCTATCAAATGCCTTATATGATGGCAAAGGCGTGTTACAGGATCTTTGTAATGTTCAGTTTCACTCAGGAGTTGTGTTTCTTTGAAAGTCATTAAACACATACACACAACCAGTGGTGTCTGGCTGGCTCGGTAAGTAGAGCACGTGACTCTTGATCTCGGGTTCATGAGTTCGAGACTACTTTGGGTGTAGAGATTACTTTATAAATAAATAAATAAACTTAAAAAGAACCCTGCAACCTCACAAATAAGAATCAAAACTTTAAACAGCCCTCTCCTTAAGAGGTAGGAAAATTAATTCTAAAGGAAACACAGCACCTGTAGTTGACACTTAACCTGCCACCTGTCCCACATTGTTACTTCCTTGTAGCAGCTGGCAAGGGGTTGGCTACATACATGTTTTTTAAGCCCACCCAGAAAAACTCTCAAATATCATTTGATGCTTGTGACTCAGTATATATCTAAAGTTGTGAGTTTACAAGATAAAGTGGGGAAAAGAAAGAAGATTTGAGGCAAGTGCATAGATGAGTGAGGCAGATGCCCCACCTACCACTTTTTGTACAATTAGGGTCACCCAGCAGGCAGCGCAGTGTGGTGGTTGAAGCCACTGGCCCTGCCAGGGTTAAATCCCAGCTCAGCTGCTCAGGGACAGGTTGTTACATTAGTCTGTTCAGAGGTTTCTCCATTTATAACATGGGGCTTCTTTTGAGGGTCAAGTGAGTCCATACATAAAAAATAAGTAGAATAGCTCTTGATACAGAGTTAACCCTCACAGTGTTAGCCATGGTAGAAGTAGTATATGGAGGTCTTATTTAATTCAGAATCCTCCACTTCTGTTTAATACTATCTACCTCTTGGCCTTAATTTGTATAAATTCATCTCTATCATATAACATCATGAAAATAAATAGTACTGAGCTACTGAATGTTAAAAATATCAATTTCTATCATTTAAAATATAATTTATTCATTTATTCGTTCAAGAGACATTTATATGTGTGCATGTGTCAGGCCCTCTGCTGAACAGAGGGACTACAAAGGCAAATCAGATACAGTTCCTGATAAAGAGCTAATAGTCCAATGTGTGAAACAGACAGGAATCAGATGAGAACAGTTCAACATGAAAAGTGCCTGGATAAAGGGATGCTTGCATACCTCCTGGGACACCTGGGAAGAAAAGACCCCTGGAACTGGTGGGAAGATGATCCTTGAAGCATCCTGAAGAACAAATAGAAGAGTTGAGGAAGGAGATTTTTCTAGGTAGAGGAGAATAATGAGCAATGAGCGAAGAGCAAAGGCACAGAAGCTAGAGAGAATTAAGGAATTTGGTGAACACTTAGTTGGCGTTGCTGGAGCTTGGCATGGAACAGGGGAAGGGAGAAACAAGGAAGGCAGGCAGGGGCCAGGTCATGATGGGCTAAGGAGCTTGGATTTGTTTCTTAGGCACTCAGAAGCCACTGAAAGTTTTTAAGCAGGCGTTTGCTCCAGGAAGGTCATTCTGATTGCAGTGTAGAGAATGTATTGACGCTGGGCAAGGCAGGAGCCAGAGAGACAAGTGAGCAGATATTGCAATTGCAAATAACAGAAGATATTGAGGACTTAGTGGTAGATTGGATGAGAGAGATCAGGGAGAGAGAGAGAGAGAGAAGTGTTACCCCAATTGGGCTCCCTCTCTGCCATGGTTAAGACTGCAATCAAACAAATTGTAAGACACTAAGAGACAGAGATCAGTAAAGATATTTTGCTTCCTCTTCCTAACCTACCAAATGCAATGCAATACTTCCAGATATTACACAAAATTTCTAGCTTTCTGTAAGGGTTCTGCCGTGTTTCAAGTGGCCCTGGGTCTCCCAGCTGGGGAGACTTGTTTAGTTTTGAGAACTGAATACAGAGAAATGAGACCTACAGACTGCAGGGAAAACTGTCTTACTGTTCCTGCAAAGGCAGGGAGTGTTCTGTCAACTTCAGTATTTTCTCCATGGGAGAGAGAAGTTAATGGTTCGAGGGACAGAAGACAGGTTCTTAAAGGAAGGGGCATTCTTGGACAGGTGAATGGGGAGGATCTTATATAGAGGAAGCAAGAGGAAGTGGGAACAAGGGCCTAAGAGGAGGGTTGACCTTAGGAAAAACTTCTAGGTTGGGGAAGAAACAGAAAGGTTAGATGAAGATATCCAGAAAATTTGAGGGGTGAGGGGGGCGGTCCTTTGAGGCAACTTACAGTGAATGGCCTTTATCTTTCAAAAAAAATTAAGCAAGGTGGTTTCAAAGTTGGGAGTGGGCTGTGGACACCAGGGAAATGTTAACTCTTTGAAATAGCCACTAGGAGGGATATTATAAAGGGTCCACTAAAGATGGACATGATGATGGCTCGATAGCACAGAAAACCCAAGAGGAACTTAACTGAATAGCATTCCATTGTAATGAAGTTAATCACTGTTTAAGATAACGCATATAGAGCATTCAGGAGAGCATTCAGCACCAGAACCTCTCAACAAATGTGCCATCACATGGGGCAGTGGTCTACTTCAGTTCTGTTGAGATAAGTAAGTGTTCAAGAGCAAGGCTAGGAATCATTGGAGCTTGTTCACTATGGAGCAGGAGCTGCAGTGTGCATGAAGAAGGGCTTGAAGAAGGGTCTAGTTGTTTGGAAAGTGAGGCCATGATCCATCTCACTTTCACATTATGTATGTGAGGCAACTGGAGAAGCACCATTGTGTTGAAATTTGATACCCATTTCCTAATGCTGATTACAGTGTGTGAGTGTGACTGTTGGAATTTAAGTTTTTCCAGTAATTTATAATTTTGCCATAGCATTTGATTCAGGTATGGTAGAGCAGTTATGAAACCAAGGCTTACTCTCTCAAAGGAGGTTAAAAAGACTAAAATCCTGTGAACAATAGTTGGAGGCTATATTTTTTTACTTAATTGTGAGGGATGCTTTTAAACAATTTGGCCATTTCCTTTGCATCAGCTCCCATTTCCTTGACCTTCAACAGGACTTTTCCCCCAAACCAGTTTTATAAATTCCTGAATTCATCAATATCATCTAGTATCTTGTGTCATCATTAAAGTTCAGAGAAGTAGACATGAAAACATGTTTTTTGTTTTGTTTTAATTGCTTGGCAAGAATTAGTGGTTTAAGAACAAAACCACTGTCTGGAACATGAGTGGAGGTAGGAAAGGTGCTGAGTTGGTTGTGCTGTGATTCCCTCCTGCCTTCCAACCTCCTATCATGGGCTCAACGGCAATCCTCAGTAAAATTACAAGATCCAGCATGTCTTTCCCCTGCGGGTGGCCTGGGACTGGCTGAAACCACAAATGTTAAACCCTCAGATGCCAGGGGTCGAAGTATTATTTGGTAAAAGAATTAAGATGGATGGTTGTTTTCTGTTCTGTTTAGTGGGTTTTTATTCTATCCTTGAAATTTGCCTGAGGCTGATTAAAACAATGACCTCAGCTTTTCTGATTTTCTTTTCAACCTGCAGCAGTGACCTTTATTTATTTATTTATTTTTAAAGATTTTATTTTTATTTATTCGACAGAGATAGAGACAGACAGCGAGAGAGGAAACACAAGCAGGGGGAGTGGGAGAGGAAGAAGCAGGCTCATAGCGGAGGAGCCTGACGTGGGGCTCGATCCCATAACGCCGGGATCACGCCCGGAGCCGAAGGCAGACGCTTAACCGCTGTGCCACCCAGGCACCCCTGTAGTGACCTTTAAAAACAGATTTCTCACTGCTTAACCGCTTAACTAGCCTTCCCCCAGTAAGCCTTGATCATTCACTTCCTCTTTTACCTGCAAACACGCACACACATCCACATCCACCATATTACATGCACTCATGAGTTCCTGGACTCCTGTGTAAATGAATGACTTCTGAATGATTACTTTTATCACGTGCTGAAGATGCTTGACACATAGGTTAAAGATCTTCCTGTCCTCCTAACAGACACAAAATAAATCCACACTGATATAATTAGTATCTGCTGTCTATCTATATGTCTGTAAACTGAATAATATTTAATTTTTTTATGTTTTCACTGATTCTTGCTGCCTAGAGAAGGTGAGTGTATCAAATTCCGTTTAATATGATTGATGATAAGATGCTGATTGATTGGAATTCTGGCCCAAACCATGCTTTGATGAAAAAACAGGGAGATACTATAGTGATTTCTACCCAAACAATTCTGTTTTTTAGTCTATGTATTGTAGTGTTTGTTGGATAGATACAGACTTAAGTTTTAGGTCAAGATAGAGCTCATGTAGTAGTTAAAGTTGTCTAGGTGGTATCTCTATCCATATTTGACTCTCAGTAAAATGGTATCACACCTGGATGGTCTGCCATTGTTTTTCTCATTCTAGGTCCATGATTATATAGTTAGAGTCAATTAAAAGTTTCTCTTTCATCAACTCTGTTATTGAAGGGTTTATTGAAATGTAAAAGTGATTTGGAAGAAATATAGTAGTACTCTTTCTCCAGTTTTGAGTAATACTTTCCTCACTATATAGCTAGAATCCCCTGAATGTGGTAATAAGGGAGTTCCTCTGATCTTTCAGGTTCTTCTGATCTGTCCAACTTGTCAGTTTGTCCCTGAGCTCTGTCCATGGCCACAGAAGCCTTTGTCTTAGAGTCTGGAGGACCACCACCACCTTTGAGCCTAGACCTTTTTTTTTTTTTTAACTCCTTCCCTTTCTCTCCCTTTTTCCTCCACCTTCTATAGATTTTACCTCCTTTTGTATCTGGAATCTGGTGGGAGAGTTAGTCATTCTCCACTCCTCTCAGTTCCATTCTTAGATGAAGGGGAAGATTCTGAGCCTGAATGTGGAGGAGCTAAGGTGGAGGTAGCCTTCACAATGGTCCGGTCACAGCATGACTGTCCCCAAAATACCATCAGGCACTTCTCAGTGCAGCATTTAATTTCTCTCACTAGCATATTTCCTGTAATTATTAGGCTAAAACATATTTATTCCCTTCCTATCCTGAGTTATGATTTTAGAGGGCCTCCTTTTGCTTTGTTCTTCATCATAGCTGGGTAAAGGGAAGAATGCATCCTGCCACACCTATGTGAAGCCCTGTTTTGACCTACCTACATGGAAGTCACTGCTTCCACAGGTATAGTTGACAGATAGGAAGAGGCTAAGGGATTAAGGAATTACTTTCAGACAAAATATATAATATTTGCCAAAATCTTTCATAGGGCCAGCAGCTTGAACAAAGAAGTCTATAGCCCACTGAGGAGATATTAAAGAGCACGCATACACAAATGATTTTAACCATAATGCAGGCATAGAGATGAAACTATAGTGAAGGCAGCAGTACTTCAGGAATTTATTCCAAGAGAACAATCCCCCCAGTGTCTGAACCAGTTTGGTACCCTCTACAGCTTGTTTCTCATTCATGGGCTGGGCCTAAGAAATTCCAAAGTATCTCCCATCTTCTGCCTTATCTGTGCCTACTCTTGTCTTATGGAACTCAGCCTCTGCCTGTCTCACCCACTCTTCAGATCTAGTTCTTACTCTCCACCCATTCCCTTGGACTTGGTGTTTCAGGCTTGCCCTTGTTCCCACCCTACCTGAGCCAGGAATTCTGACACCAGTTTCCCCTTTTTCTGATCCCTGAAACCTAAGGTCAATCCTACTCACTATCCACTGCCCCCCACCAACCCCAAACTCGAGGAACCAGCCCAAGCCAGAGCTTTGAGTTTCTTCCTTTCTGAGCTTTAACCCCACAAACTCCATTTGTCTAGGAAGCCAGGCTTGGCAGCCATCATACTTAGAGCCTCAAAAAAAAGGTAAGAATCTAGCAAAAAGCATTATGGACTTCACTGAGATTCGAAAATATGTTTTGAGTCATTAAAACTTATCCTCTTGGTTTAATAGAATCCATCCATTTATCTATCTATTTATTCCTCTGAGCTTTGAAACATTCAATCCAAGAACCTTGTAGTTGGAAATTTGTAATTTTCACATTAAGGAATTCTTCCCCCCAAATTGATAATAGATGCTATTCTCAAGTAAGGCACTAGATGGAGCATGTGAATTTAAAGGAAATTTAAGCTGGTAATTGCCAGTGACAACAAATCATTTAATGAAAGAAAACAAAAAAATTTAAACCAAATTATATTTTATTAATTTCAACTAAAAATAGACAAATATAAGACAACATAATACTTTTTATGAGTATGCGTAAAGTCTAGAATAATTTTTTAATAACAGGTAAGAGCTGGGATAAGTATTTTTTGTCTTCAGTAGACTCTCCAAATCCCATAGCCAAAGGAAAATAAAGCAGATGGCAGTTTCAGAACACTAGTTGGGGAAGGCAGATATATATATATATATATATATTTTTTTTTTTTTAATTTTTCTTTATTTTTTGCTGGTTGAGAAAACGAAGTAGTCTTGATAGAGTGGAGATACCTTGCATCAACATCAGCTTCTAGATTGCCAGCTTCAAATTTTGTAAGCAAATAAGTCTAAGGAATTTGGTTGCCAACAAGCATGGGGAGAGGTGATACATGACTAATCACAGCAGGTAAAATCTTTTCAAAGTTGTTTATAATATATTATAAGGGAAAGATTTTTATGAGAATCAAGCTCAGATTTGCAGACAGCATCTACATGATTCCTGGAGGTTAAATCTGTATTGGCATATAGACAGTCTGCTGCAGCGTTCAAAAATTGACAGTTTTGATCCTGGTGGTTTTGCATTGTACATGTCACCATGAAAGTCTCAGCTTTCTCTAGAGTTTATTTATTTGTGATATCACAAGTGAGGTTTTGTCAGTATTTCCATTTTTGGTTGGCTGTAAAAATGTCATACAGCATGAAGCCTGACGTCCCTTTTTGCAGGTCAAGCTGTCTTTCAGTTCAGGTCAGCAGTTACTGGAGGCAAAAAAATAATCCATGGGAAACTTGCCATTGATTCAGTGGTATTTCAAATTCTGATTTCTCTAGTCTTCCTGTTATGTTTACTTCTTGAAATCCCATGCATTCTATCTAGGGTATTTAGTTGCATTCAGTAGGGAGGCAGAGTAGAGAGTGCTTACTCGATCTTGACTGGAACCAGGTCTGTGGATGATTTTTTAATTCCTCATTTTCTTTGTTGAAGATGTATAGAATAAACTCTAACATAGCCTATATCATACAATTGCAAGGTAGGGATTTAGGAAGGGGATAAATTAGCTATTTATTTAATTTAATATGATTTAATATGATGAGAATTTAATTATTTTCTAAAAAATGTATTGTGATATTTCATTTCATAATGAGCTTCAAGGGAAAGAATGCTTAGGTTTTACATGAAGAAGATTTGGCCAGAAATACACACCCTCCTGCTATTCTATTTAGCAAAGTGGCTAGCTAGAAACAGGCAGCAGCTCTGAGTTTTGGTAAAAATTTGTATTTCAATTCAATCTGATTTCTCTTTGACATCACTAATATGTTCGGACACAGATGAATAAACCCTTCTGTTTAATAATTTTTAAAATGCTTAGGTTATAAATTTGATTTTATTAAGTAAAATTAAACTTCTCTATGTTGGATCTCTGTATGAATTAGCAGCAAAACTGGATCTAGTGCTGGAAATGACTAACACCACACTTCAGATACCCATTCTTCAAATCTGTCAATGATGGGAATTGGGAAGTAAAATTTAATAGGCAGGAAAAGAAAAAAAGTCATTGTTTTCTTTGCCCATTTCCATCATATTATAAAGTCAAGATTCAATATGTAGAGCTGTTGAATTTGCTTTTTCCCTTTTTCCCTACTTCTGTGAAATGCATGTAGCAGGGGGCAGAGTGTGCAACAGGGTGACGCCTACCTGGTATGTACAGCAAAATGTTCAGTAAAGCTGGCTTCTGGGGCCTGGCAAAATAAAATGGTATCCTGTGGAGCTATGATGATGGTGAGCCTAACAGGTGACAGTGAAGGACCATGCAGTGGTGCTTCTGAACTGACAGTACCTGGAAGGGATCTGACATGTGATTTTGTTTAGTTATTGGTATTCTAAGTAATATGTAGAGTTGCGCAAATTGTTGATTCCAAATTTCGACAATACTTGGTAAATTTTTTCAACTCTTGCATTTTTATATCCATGACTATATTGCTTTCACAGCCCCCTGTGAGATAGATAGTCATGAGAGATTCTGTTTATAGATGAAGAAAACTGATGCAGGCTGTTAAGGGAATTGCTCAGTGGCCCACAACACATTCCTCAGAACCCTGAAATGAGGACCCAGAGCTTTTAACTTCTAAGCTGCTGCTTTCCCCCTATACCACATTGAATACCTTTATGAAGGAATTACGGAAGGCCTACTTTGACTTGAACTAATTTTACACCTTAAAGAACTATATTTTGGTATGCCAAAGGGGATTGGTATCGTTTGCCAACCAAGTTTTTGTTTTTGTCATCTTTGCCAACCAAGTTTTTGAAATGCCTGTAGAATAATGCCCCCTAAGAGAAAAATCTCACATATTTAGGCAAGTGGATACATATAAAGATACTTGATGCTGCCTTTGTTTCTAATAGCAAAAATTGGAATCCATCTAAATGTTGATGATCATAGGACTGAGTAAATAAATTGGTATATATTCATATGATATAATATTATCCAGCGATTAAAGTGATCGAAATATGTATAGGTATGTGTATGTACATGTATAATTTAAAAAATCATAATGTTGAGTGGAAAAAAATTTTGCAGAATGAAACAGTATATCATTTTTATAATTAACATATAGAATATGTATATTGCTCACATGTGTGACCAAATTTAAAATAGACTGGAAGGATACCCACCAAATAGTAGTCATTCAGGAAAGGGGAGTGGGATGAAACATGGGTAACAAAGGGATTTCAAATAAATCAGGTAAAATATTAACATTTTTGATTCGTTGATATTTGCTCAATTATTCTTTCAGTTTTAAATGTTTTTCAAAAATTTGAGGTTGATGCTGTTGGATAGCTAGAAGGGATCTCAAGGGCAGTACCTGTGTGAGAAGTATATACCTGACAATGAGCAGAAAGAAAATGAGATATTTCTTTCTAAAAAAGCTGTGGTTGGCATTTAAGAAGAGCAAACATAAGTATTAGATGGGCCCATTTGGCAATATTCCTCACTGTGGTAGAAGGGAGGCTTGAGGTCTGGAGCTCACCTTACCCCGGATAGCTCTACAGCAACAGGGAGAGGGCCCTATGGCTTGGGGACCTGGACTGCACTTGCTCTTCCTGTCCCCATCTCTGAAGTCTCTGAACATATCATGGGGGAAGATTGTGAATGAAACATTCTCATTGTCTGCGTTCTTTTTTTTTTTTTTTAAGATTTTATTTATTCGACAAAGAGAGAGACAGCCAGCGAGAGAGGGAACACAAGCAGGGGGAGTGGAAGAGGAAGAAGCAGGCTCATAGCGGAAGAGCCTGACGTGGGGCTCGATCCCAGAACTCCGGGATCACGCCCTGAGCCGAAGGCAGACGCTTAACCGCTGTGCCACCCAGGCGCCCCTCTCGTTGTCTGCGTTCTGCTACACTTTTTACTGCATTAACGCTGATGTTTTCTGGATAAATTTCTAGGCATGAAAGAATGCATACCAGAAGACCCTATCATGTGGAAGATGCTGAAAAATACTGCCTTGAGGATGATTTGGTCAATTTAGAGGTTCTGGATGAGGTACTAAATATTTAGCAGGCAATTCTCACCGATGACATTTGTTTCATGTGAATGGTCTGACCTTTTTCTTGTAGACCATGTTCTCCTAAGGTCACTTGAAAATTTAATTGTTTGTATAGCCTCGGGGTGAAGCTCAGGGAGCATTTGGTTGCTGTGACTACGATCCCGTGTTGCGTTCATTTAAAATCCCCCAAATGTCCTAAATGATGAAGATGAAAAGATTTGGATTTTTTCCAATAAAACCCTTTATATTGTAAGCCTAAATGATTTATTACATCACCAGAAATTATTTTCTGTTTTGGAGAAAGTGCAGTTTAACTCTTAAGATAGTTATTTGTTCTTCATAAAGAGTAGTTTTATTTAGGGAAATGGTGAAGGATAATACAACTTGGTTCTAAATTTAAAAACTGTGGTAATCCCCATTTAAAGTATGCATGTTTAATAGAGCTGTTAATTGCACTGGAACTGCTTTTGCTGATTCTAACTCTAGAGACCTTTAACTACAATGCATGAGTCACTAAAGTGTAAATAGAAGTGTTCAATTCCATATTCCCACCACATAAATTTTAAGTGCAACGCTTTGAGAAATGAAGTTACTGTTTTTTCTATACTTTATCAATAGGAACAGCCTATTAAATCAAATTCTAAGTAGAGCATTTTGATTGGATAAGACAAGTTTTTCATAATATCAGATAAAACCTTTGTTGGTTATCTCAGTGTCCTTTAGCAAGTCCTAAGTGGGCCTTGTTCTTTCAGCATATTCCTTTTTTTTTTTTTTCTTCTTCCAAGGCAAATATCTGCATTGAGGACCCTTAGCGTCACTGTATGATTTAAATCGACTACTTTCTTCTTTTAGAACAAAAACATTCTTGTGAGACTAAATTTGTTGTTATTTTTAGAGTTTTTTCTTGGTTGGAAATAATGTTCACTCTCAGTACTATCTATCCTCTTCTTAGGATACAATTATCCGTCAGTTGCAAAAGCGTTATGTGGACTTGCTGATTTACACATATGTTGGAGACATCTTAATTGCCTTAAACCCCTTCCAGAATCTAAGCATATACTCTCCACAGGTAAGGGTTGCTGTAAGAGCATGTTGCTCCTTAATAGGAAATTAAAAACCACAAGGGAAAATGAAAAGAAGGGAAAAGTGAGAATAAACTTCTGCTGCTTTAACAGTATATACCCCGACCTCCAGGTAATAATACAACACAGATAGAATTCTTCTACTTCGGGGGTAACTTTTTAGAGCAAGATATAACAGTAATAACTAACATTCATTTAGTGCTTGCTATATGCCGGGCACTGGCTTATCTCACTCCTCATAATCTTGTGAAGCAGGCACGATTATTAAAGCTGTTTGGCAGATGAGGAGACTTAGCATGGAGAAGTTAACTCCCTTGCAAAAGCTCATGAAACTAGTAAAGTGAAGAACTGGGATTTGAACCTAGGCCTGCAGACTCCAGAGTCTGTGGCTCTATAGCTTTCCTGATACTACAATTCTCCTAACAAGTGACAAAGCCTTTCATGGGCAGGAGGTACCGGAGCATTAGAAGTTTTCTTTAAATTAATTATTTTTTTCTTCAGTTTTCCAGACTTTATCATGGGGTAAAACGTGCCTCAAATCCCCCCCACATATTTGCATCAGCAGATGCTGCTTACCAATGTATGGTTACTTTCAGCAAAGACCAGGTAAGAACTCTCCTTCCTTCCCTGCCAAGTCACACAGTAGGATGTGTACTGTCTTCCTCTGCAGCTCATATGTCTTCCTGAACACTCCATTCTGGTTGCTGGTACTGATTCAAGGAAATAGAAAGTGAAATAGTAGCTCAGTGAAACAGGAACAGTGATAAAGTTAGAGCAGCCAGAGAACATGAACATTCTTTTGGGTAACGTAAAACATTCACATCAAGAGCACTCATTTTCCCTGATAAAATGTAATAAGAGTGTCTCTATTATGAATATGAGAACATAGAGCCAACATAAACCTGATTACATGACAACAACTGTAATAAAAACAATGTAGAATGACGTAAATGAAATTCCTTCCTATTAAGGTCTCAGAATTTTCATGGTTCGGTCCTTCTTGTGTTAAATACCGCACACAGGTTGACAGTGATCAAGCCCCACACCATTTAGCTGCTGATAAATTGTGGTGGATTTGGTAAAGACTGAACAGATTTTAAACTCAATGGTAGTTAAACACAAAGCTCACCCAGACAGCTTCCTTTCTGGACCTTCAACTCCAGGTGGTGACATATCCAACCTTGACCCTTCCTTTACTTTCAATCTGTATATTTTCTTTTGTGTCTTTAGTCTGTTTGAAATATAAGTAATAAAATTGGTAAGACAATTTTATGAGAGAGTTACTGTGTGTAAATTTCCTGAGACCTGTGAAGTCCCAGCTTTGGGTTTGTTAAGGAATAGATGAAACTATAATAGTGCAAGTTACAAAATAAAGTACATGGATTCACTATAGGTTAGAAACTTGGCTTCTTTAAATTCTTATCTTTCCCAGAGACTCGTGAAATGTCCATAGATTATTCATAGAGAGGAAGTCAGTGGAGAGAGATACATATATTTCTCAAGTTGAGAAGTTGCCCCACTGTGTTTTTTCTGACACTGAAGATTGTGTCTTTTCCAACACCAACCAATTCTTCAATTCTCCAACAGCAATTGGATGTCCAGTGGTTGAGTTCCATTCATGCAGGTTCTGACACTCACTTCCCAGAGTTAGTACAGACCCTACATGGTCAGGGCTCAGCCCCAGAGACTGCCCCCATCTCAGATGCCAGCCACAGCAGGGGTGCCCAGGCTACCCACACTTATGACCAACCTACAAATTCAGGGGTTTCCACAATCACCCTCAAGTCTGACAGATCACTAGAACAACGCACAGAGCTCAGGGAAACACTTAAATTTATTGACTTAGTATAAAGGATACAACTCAGGAACAGCCAAACAGATTACCCAGGGCAAGATATAGGGGATAGGGGTGGTGCAAAGCTTCCATGCCTTCTTTGGGCATGTGCCCTCCCAGCATCTCAAAGTGTTCATACCAGAAGCTCTCTGAATCTTTTGTTTAAGAGTTTTTATGACTCAGTCAATCTCTGGTCCCTCTCTCCTCCCTAGAAGTTGGGATGATGGGCTGAAAATTTCCACTCTCTCATCATTTATTTGGTCTTTCTGCTGACCAGCACCCATTGGGAAGCTATTTTGGGCCCTATTTTGAGCCACCTGGTTAGCAGTTAGGTTTGGTTGAAAGGGACTTTTTTGTGAATAACAAAAGATGGTCGTATCGCCCCTATTCAGGGAGGTCCAAGGATCTAAGGAGGTCTGTGCCAGGACCCAGAGACAAAAACCAAATACATGTTTTTTATTATACCACATCCACTAATCTTCTTGATACATGAAGAGCTTCTAGGAATGAATGATAATAAGACCAGTATTACAAAAAAAACAAAAACAAAACACAAAACCCACAACCCCCCCCCCCCCCAAAACAGGCAAAGGATATGGGCTGGTCACAAAAAAGAAAATATGAATAATTTTAAACATATGAAAAGATCTCAACCTCACTCATAATAAAAGAAATGCAAATTAAAACTATACTGGGAGACCATTCTCTTACATTTCCAATTGGCAAAAATCCAACATACCCTATTAGTGAGGCTGTAGGAGAACAGGCACTTTCATGAATTGGTCCAGTCCTTAGGAAAACAATTTGGTACTGTCTATCCAATTTACAAATGTATTTATTTTTAGTTCAACAACCCATTTCTAGGAATTTATTCTATAAGAAGAACCTGCATGAAATATAATGCCCTACATATGGTGTTGTTCCCTGCAGTATACTCCTTATGTATGCATCAATACGAGGCTGGTTAAATCAACTATGGTACATCTGTACAATGGACCAAGCAGCAGTGGAAAGGTTGAAGAAGCTCTCAGTGTACAGAAATGGAAAGATTCCCAAGATAAATTATTCAGTGAAAAAATGAAGGTGTACAGGGGTGGATATTATATGGAAACCATCCCTGAACGTACAAATTGTTTACTGTGCTATGAGTTCTTCACTCTCACTCCATTTTCTGTGTCAGTGCATTGTCATCAGTGGAGAAAGTGGCTCTGGGAAGACGGAAAGTGCCCACCTGATTGTTCAGCATTTGACTTTCTTGGGAAAGGTATTGACCACCTGTTTTATGTGTTGTAACTAAAATCCTTGCCAGTGTAACTGCATATCTTATAAAAGATGGAAATACTGGTTTTTATTAGTAGTTACATAAAAACGTTTCATCTTTGTTATGTTTACTTCCTGATGGCGAGACTACTTAAGATGTCAGCATGCTATCCCTCTTTCACGTAGTGAGGAAAATAATGCCAGCACGAATTTACTAGATTATCAGCAATTAATTTTTTATGTTTTCATTGTAATAGAAACATTTAGCCATTAAGTAGTAAAAGTGGTTAAACACTAGGAACAGGAGCAGGAAGAGCCACTAAGGCGATTAAAGGATTGGAAAATAGAAATCTTTTAGCAAAAGTTGAAGGAAATGGAAATTTTTAGTTTAGTGAAATGGACGTTGAAGGAATGACTTAAAAAATGGTCTCGCAGTTACTTAGACTCAGGATTAGATTATTATGAGACTAAGATAGAATTTAAGGAGTATTTTCTATAGATGAGGTTTATTGAATATTATAATGGATGACTGAGAAAAGTTATGGGATCTCTCTATTTAAAACTCTTTTTAAACTGTTTAGGCATTTTATCTGTCAAGGATTTTAAGTGAAGTGTGGCTGGATGTAAAAATTGATAACCTAATCTAGCCTCATCTGACGCCTGTGCGCCTGGGGAGTTGCTTGTCTGAGAAAACAGTGCTGGTGGTTGATGCTAATTTCCCCAAGCGAAATTCTTCCCAAAAGGATAATGTGAAATTTGGGGGGGTAGGGAGGGGTGCCTGGAAATTTTGCTAAGATAATATTTCTAGAAGCTCCTCTTGACTGTTGTCTATTTGGCACAGGCCAATAATCAGACCTTGAGAGAGAAAATTCTGCAAGTCAACTCCCTGGTGGAAGCCTTTGGAAATGCATGCACTGCCATCAATGACAATTCCAGCCGCTTTGGAAAATATCTGGAAATGATGTTCACACCAACTGGAGCTGTGATGGGGGCAAGAATCTCTGAATATCTCCTTGAAAAATCCAGAGTTATAAAACAGGCAGTGTAGGTGCATTATTTTATCACTCTGTTTTTGCTCTGCAAGATAGACCAGGAGGCTTTGGTAATCTTAGTGGCTCCATTTCACCCTTCCTCTTAGCATACATGCCCCCCACCCCCACCCCCAGACTGCCCAAGAATAAGGAATTATTTAAGCAAAGGAGAAGTGGTAATTTTTAACCTAAAAGATGTTTTCAGGCCAAGTACAAAGGGTTGGGGTGGGAGTACTTTGGGATTAGCATGCCCATTTCTTTTGAGTTGGTTATACCAGCTAAAATTTAACAACATTGTGAACATTTAAATCATTAGGTACTGGGGCACCTGGGTGGCGTAGTTGGTTGAGTGTCTAGCTCAGGTCATGATCTCAGGGTCGTGAGATTGAGCCCCACTTGGGCTCCACACTTGGCATGGAGTCTGCTTGAGATTCTCTCTCTCTCTCTCTCTCTCTCTCTCTCTCTCTCTCTCCCTCTGCCCCTCCCCCACTCTCTCTTTCAAATAAATAAATAAATCTTTTAAGAAAATCATTAGATACCGTTAAATTGAATTTATCACTGATAATATTCCACATACTAATTTTTTCCCTAGATTGAGAAAGGAAAAAAATGATTTTGTTTTAAGAAGAGCAGTCCAGCAATAGTGATCAATGATATGGAATTCTCTGGATTCAAATGCTGGCTCTGACATTTACTGTCCTTGGTTATGTCACTTAACCTCTCTGTGCCTTATCTGTGAAATGGGGATGCCCATAGTGCCTACCTCATGGGTTTGCTGTGAAGATTAATGAGTTCATTTATATAAAAGTACTTTAAAAAGTGCCTTGTGTGGTACATGTTATTAGAGGGCTAACCATGCTTTTTATTATTATTGTGGGACACCAGACTTCCTCAGGATCATGGTCCATTCATGTATTTTCAGTAATTATCTACTGAATGCTTGTTGTATGCTACTGTTGTGCTCCCTGCTAGAGTTGTAAGAGTAAGCAAAATAGACAAGGTTGCAGTATTCATGGTGCTCAGAGTGGATGGGGGATGGGGGGAGAGGGAGGATCACAGGCATTAAACAAATAAATAAACTTAAAGGTAGGATAAGTCCCAGGAAACAATATAAGGTGCTATGAAGGTAAAAGAGGAGAAGGGCACACAACCTAGTCCAAGAAGAGAGGGGCTCCCTGTGTATGAGACAGTTAATCTGAGACCTGAGGATCACTAAGAGTTGGCCAGCAAGGTGGTGCTTCTCCCAGTGAGGGAGATAGGCCAAGATAAGCCTGAGACCAGATCATGCAGGGCTTTGGAACCAGGCTGGGGATTTTTGAACCTTATTCTAAAGGCAGTAGGGGGGTGCATGGGTGGCTCAGTCGGTTAAGCATCTGCCTTCAGCTCCGATCATGATCCCAGGGTCCTGGGATTGAGCCCTGCATTGGGCTCCCTGCTCAGCGGGGAACCTGCTTCTCCCCTTCCCTCTGCTGCTCCCCCTGCTCATGTTCTCTGTCAAATAAATAAAATATTAAAAAAAAAAAAAAAAAAAAAAACAAACCCAAACAGACAAAGGCAGTAGGAAGCCATTTAGTGTTTTCAAGCAGAGGAGTCACAAAACCCAAGTTGCATTTCAAATGATTGCTCTGGCTTCAGTGGGGAAAATGGATTGGAGGAGATGCAGTAGGGATCGTGTTGAGACCGTTAGGAGGCTTTCTGTTGGTAGATCCCTGTGAGACAGGATGTTGGCCTGGGCTAAGCTAGTAGCAGTGGAGAGAAGTCAGTGAACCTGAGAGCTGTGCAAGGAGATTCCAGAGCACTTGTTTCGGGATCAGAACTCAAGCGTCCTCCTCTGTCATATGTTTGCAGTTTCCTCACAAAATAGGGGCTAGCATGCAAATTAAACAAATAAACAAAAAGACAGAATGAGAGCTATTTTAGCTTCCCTGTGGCTTCTTGATTAATTTTTATGAAGTCTCTTGCTTCTTTCTCCCCAAATTAGGGTGGTTTTAAAGTTTATGGAGCTACCTCTGACAGAATGGAAAATACAGTTTTCTGTGTATTTGTATGTATGCATGTATTTGTACGAAAAGTGGTCTTTTACAAATATAATATGAAGAGGTTTCCAATCACAGCTGTGTCACTTATCATATATGCCACTTAATATAATACCCTCATACCTTATTTTCTTTATATGCAAAAAGGGCACAATAAAGTCACCCATTCAGGACTGTTATGAGAATCAAATGAGATATGTGATTTATACCAAACATAGAATCTGAAACATAATGGGTATCTAATATACCATAACATTATGATTATTAAATTTATTCAATATGATAGTAGTGATGAGGTAAAATAGACTGAAGATATTGGATAAGGGGAGAAAATGAGGCTTGTGCAGGTCCTGTTCACCTAACCTTTCTCATCTGCTCCCTTCTGGGCACATGTATCCTGGGGTTGGTTGTGGTCATATGACCAGTTCTGGCAAATGAGCATTTAATGGCAAGACCCTCTGGCAAAGTGCAAGATGGTGGCTACTGCATCAGCCTGGGCCCATGAGTGACTATGATGAGCACACCCCCCTTCCCTTTGCTAGCCTACAGTAGACATGTACTCCGAGCAAGAAGTAACCTTTTGTTGAGTTAGGCCACTAAGATCTTTGGGATGTTTATTATTGCAACAAAACCTAACCAAGCCTGATAGATACAGGGGCGAAAATTAAATTGAATTTATGCTAGGGGTGGATATTGGTCGGCAATGTTCAGAAGAATTGAGAACTAGAAATATCTGCAAAAAAACTGTAAGACAACAAGACCAAGATGGGTCAGCTGAAGCCTGCACATTTATCAGAGTTAAAAAAATAAGTGATATTTGTACCAGGCATACTGATTGATAAAGCCCTAAAAAGGCTTTACCATCTCTGTGACTAGTGTCATCATCCCTTAGATGCCCAAGTTAGGTACCGAGGCAGACTCCAGATCACTTTCCCTCACCACCTTCATTCATTCTCTCAGGATGTTCTTTTAGTTTTTCCTCCAAATAGATCTTTAAGCTTACCCTTGTTCTCCAACATCACTATCATCGCCACCTATCCAAGTCACTTGCTTTCTCACCTGGACTTCCTAGTTGGTCTCTCTGTATCCATCTTGGCTTCTTACAGTCTCGTCTTCAACCTGCAGCTAGAATGTACTTTTTTCAATATGTATCTACTGATGTCATACACTTACAGTCTATGTTGGCTCCAGTTTAAAACACTTCAAAGAATTCTAATTGCCTAATCAACAAAGTCCTCATTATGGCCTAATGGCTTGGTGTGGGTTGGCCCTGCCTACCTGCCCATCCCCTTCTCACTAGCATTTTTCTTTGGGGGAGGGTTGTATGTGGTATCATGCTCAGAGCCCTTGTGTATATGTTGCTCCCTGTCTTTGGAATGCTCTTTCCCCTTCTTTCTGTAGCTCCTTCCAGTCCCTTCTCATATTTCAGTGTTTGGCTTAAGTGTTATTTCTGTAGCTCCTTCCAGTCCCTTCTCATATTTCAGTATTTGGCTATAATATTTCTTATTATAACTTCCAAGGACTCTTACTTCTTCTGACTTGACACAAGTAGCCCTCATCCCCCAACATTATTCATCATCTCAGCCTTTTGTTTGTTTCAAAGCCCTCATCACAAGTTTCCTTGTTTCCTCTAACTCCGTCACTAGAAGGAAATCTCCAGAAGGCATGAAATCTCTTAGTCCTGTATCCCTGGCACCTGGTGCAGTGCCCACCATGACTGGCACTTGGTAAACTTATTAGTTGAGGGAACAAATGAGTGAGAAATGGCAGGCAGAGGCATCTAGAAAACAGAGCAGGAATAAGAATACACCAGAAAACCTATACGGATAAATGACCAAAGAAAGACCAGGATACCCAGGAGAAACCAAAAAAAAGAATGGGGCCCATGTCACAGAAGGGAACAAGAAGTAGAAAGAAGATTTCCAAAGAGCTAAGTTGGCCAAGATGAGGATTGGCCAAATCCTAGGTGTATCAACAGAAGAGACTGTCCTCCAGAGGAAGGAAAGGGATCCAGTGCAGGGCTTTTCAAACTGTCTATGCTGAAGGACCAGTTTAAAAAATTCTCAATCCATTGTGAACTAATACCTTGTAAAACATAATGAAAATGAATTATCCAAAAAATTATTATATCCTTGGATGTCATGGCAATGTCACGTGCTATAAAATGTCTAGACATGTACACTGACAGCAGTCCATAGACCACACTTAGAGTAGCACATATCTGAAAGGACCTTGGCCACGATGGCCTAAAAGAGGGTGGACAGCGGGAGACCAGGGGACTGGTGCATGCCGATTTGAAAGAATGCAGGTTTGAAAGAGTGGAGACCTCAGTTCTGGGACCAGTTCTGCTTCCTAACTTGCCATAGAACTGGAGAACCACTTCCTATCTGGGGCTCCAGTAAAATAGGGAGATTGGCTGATATCTCTCTAAGCTGGATATCACTGTCTCTTAAGCAACAAGGACTACAAACAGCAAGTGGCACAGCTGCATAGTCATTTGGGCTGTACTAGAAAGATCTCTAAACATGTGTAACCTGACCTGTTACATATGAATGTTCCATTCTCCAAAACTTCCTTCTGCCTAAAGATAAGTGTGTTTAATAATGTGACACTGTGACAATTACTATACTGATCCTATCACTATTCCTATTCTATAATTGGGATGTGGCCTATTTAATTTGCATATTTGAAAATGCAGATTTTCTACAGGATAATATTTTTCACAGAACGGAAATGGTGTAAATTACTTGAAGTGGGGAAGCAAAATATGTTATTAATAATATCCCCCCCCCTTTTTTCAGGGGAGAGAAAAATTTTCACATATTTTACTACATCTATGCTGGTCTTTATCACCAAAAGAAACTTTCTGAGTTCAGACTTCCTGAGGAAAAGCCTCCTAGGTAAGTATCAGGGGTTTTAGTTGTTGATTTTTAATGAATGTGTAACTAGCAATTGAGAAAACTTAGAAATAAATGGAACTGTTTTTCCTAACTGGACACTGATAGTCTCTTAAGTTGAAATACCCGGGATGAGATGGCAGGAACTACATCTCACCATTTTCATTTTCGAGAAAGTTCAGAAACTTAACTGCATCCATTTTACTCAGCCATGCACTCCATTATTCCACTTCACTATTAGACTGAAAGGGAAATGCCCTGGCGAAGAAGGAGCCCAGTGATGCCAGGGTATTCAGGGTGCTATTTGCCAAGTCAGTGCTCATTGTATTTGGTCATACTCCATTTAGGTATATAGCTGATGAAACTGGAAGGGTGATACACGACATAACTTCCAAGGACTCTTACAGAAGACAATTTGAAGCAATTCAGCATTGCTTCAGGATTATAGGGTTCACTGACAAGGTAAGTGATTGTCAAGAGAAAAACTCAAGTGTTCATATTCTTGGATCAATGTGAGTGAAGATGTGAATGTTCTAACTTGGAGGAGGATACTTTCTTTTCACCTGTCATCTGATCATGTATAAGTTCTTGCTCCTCAAAGTATGGTCAGAAAACCAGAGATATTGTCATCTCCTCGGAGCTTGTTAGAAATGCAGACTCTGTAGGGCACCTGGGTGGCTCAGTTGGTTAAGTGTCCAACTTTTGATTTCGACTCTGGTCATGATCTTAAGGTCATGAAATCAAGCCCCAAGTTGGGCTGCACACTCAGCAGGGAGTTTGCTTGAGATTCACTCTCTCCCTCTGGCCGTCCCTGTCCTGCATGCACTCTCTCTCTCAAACAAATAAATACATCTTAAAACGAAACAAAACAAAACTAAAACCGCAGACTCAAAAAAAAAAAAAAAAAAAAGGGAGGGGGCAGCACCTGGGTGGCTCAGTCAGTTAAATGTCTGACTCTTGATTTTGGCCCAGGTCGTGATCTCAGGGTTGTGGGATCGAGTCCCACACTGGGCTCCACGCTCAGCTTAAGATTTTCTCTCCTTCTCTATGAGAAACAAACTGAGGGCTACAGAGGGGAGGGGGGTGGGGGAATGGGATAGACCGGTGATGGGTAGTAAGGAGGGCACATATTGCATGGTGCACTGGGTGTTATACACAACTAATGAATCATCGAGCCTTACATCGAAAACCGGGGATGTACTATATGGTGACTAACATAATATAATAAAAAATCATTATTAATAAAAAAAAAAAAAAAGATTTTCTCTCCTTCTGCCCTCTCTCTCTAAAAAAAAAAAAAAAAAAAAGAAAGAAATACAGACTTGTAGACTCTCAGGTCCATCTAAGAATGGCTGAACCCGGGGGCGCCTGGGTGGCGCAGTTGTTAAGCATCTGCCTTCGGCTCAGGGCGTGATCCCAGCATTCTGGGATTGAGCCCCACATCAGGCTCCTCCACTGGGAGCCTGCTTCTTCCTCTCCCACTCCCCCTGCTTGTGTTCCCTCTCTCGCTGGCTGTCTCTCTCTGTCAAATAAATAAATAAAATCTTAAAAAAAAAAAAAAAAGAATGGCTGAACCCGAATCTGATTTTTAACAAGCTGCACAGGTGAATATTAAATTAGAAGTACTGTTGTACGTGCTTCATGCCTGCAAATTGTTACCATTGTCATCAGTTCACTACAGCTATGATAACAAACATCAAAACAATACTGCCCTTTTCTGAGTTGGGATTGTTCCAGCCATTAAAGTGAATTGTGTCATAGAAGTACAGGGCTATGTAGGTTACACCCAGCCACAGAAATATATTTATGCAAGTAACTCCTAGTGCACCAAAACAAATTACTTTAAACCTTTTCAGCTTTCTTGCAGTCACTTCCTTCTCCGTGGTACACAGATGCACATTATTACCTCCAGCTCTAAGTACTATACTACTCTTATCTTACCAGATACAGGCTGTCTCTATTAAATATATGCCAGGGGTGACAGAAGATATTTATAACCCTAGGTTCAAATATTATTCTGTGATACATTTATGTCATAGTTTCTGGGCTTCATGCCATCAATTTGGCAAAATACACAGATTCTTTTGCTTTTCCAACAAAGGTGGTGAATGATTAGAAGGTAGGTGAGAGTGTTAAATCTTAAGGGATTAGATTACAAGACACTGCAGTTACCCTGGGACAGCCACTCTGGGTAAAGGATTGCTTCTGTAATCTAATGAGTTTGGCCAGCCCTTCCCTCCCCAGCATGGCTGATTTTAGTCATAATAATACCTTCCTTTTTTCTAACCAGCTGTTAATTTTCTCTTTTGGCCTCCCACTGACTTTAGACTGACAGACAGTGGAAAATCCCAAAGGTCAGATAAAAACAGAACTATATTTCCCTTGGCTCCTTAGAGGAGAGCAATTAAACAGGTTCCAGCCTTATTAAAGGACCATAAGTTATTAATTTATGGAGCTGGTTATTATCAAGATGCATCACCAGAAGAGTCCAAGCATGGTGGAGATAGCAGTAGAGCGATTTAAAGTCACCTGGGTCATGCCAAAGTGCTCAGGGGCATGCTACCTTAAAAGGGTACAGGAACAGATAGAGCAGTTAGCCATAAGGTTAATAATATTTTGCTTTCTGGGCGCCTGGGTGGCTCAGTCGGTTAAGTGTCTGACTCTTTGTTTAGCTCAGGTCATGATCTCAGGGTCATGAGATCCAGCCCCATGCCAGGCTCCCTGCTCAGAGTGGAGTCTGCTTGAGATTCTCTCCCTCCCCTTCTCCCCTCATCCTGCCTGTGCACGTGCACATTCTCTTTCTCTAAAATAAATAAAATCTTTACAAAAAATATTTTGCCTTGATGAGTGTAAAGATAGTTATAGAATACTGTGAAGAGATTGGTCCTATCTCTAAAAGAAGGTATATAGTGGCTCTGTTCTAATAGTAGAAATGTATTGCAAATAATAATCAAACAGATGCTGTTTTAAGATAACAAAATTAAAAACAAAACAAATTAAATATGCTAAGTATATGTCCTTGAAGTAAGCCATCTGTAACCCTTGTGGAAAAAAAGTAGAAATGAAGAAATATGAAAAGAAAGAAATGCAAAAAGTGGTAAACATACTTAATTTCTGCCTGCCTGTAAAATGGATAACCAGAATGTAAGTATATGTATATGCATTTATGTTCACCATGTTCCATATTAATTCATATTGGAAATAAACCAACTTATGTCAGCAACCTTGGAAATGGAAGGAAAAGGCTGGCTCGTATCTCTCTGACCCTAAATTTTTTGGTTATATCTTTGTGTCTCTATAGACAACCTGTTTTTGCTGAATTCACTCAATTCACTTGATAAACTCAAAGTAGTTTGACTAAATTCAGAAAGATTCAGTTGAATGTAGTCAGGGAGCAGATGCCAAATAGCTGATGTATCAGAACTTTTTCTTAAGTTTATCTGAGTGACATTTCTAGACAGAGCTTTAATGAACTGGTCAGTTTAATCAAAATTATGGTCACCCTTCTTTCTTATAATGTCATTAGTTCCCTGCAGAAATCTTCATAGTATTCTTCAGATTCTCCCAAACTTCTATCACAAAATTTATGAGCAGCAAATCTTAGTGTGGACTAAGGAACATGAATTTTAATTCTGGGATGCCAGCCAAAAGTATCTGAAAGAACACTTGACCCTGACTTTATTGTAAAGAAACCTCCCTGGTAGAAAGAGACTTCCCCTAGCAATGATGGTTCCTTGCAGGGGATTAGGCAGGGGTGAGGCGTGAGTGGGATATACCTAAAACCCTATTATGAAGATCCAGGCTTTTGGAGTCCTATTTTTTGAGTCAAACCATATTATTTTTGTTTAATATTATGCTTGTCTTACTGGTATATGAATTATCATAACATTTATATTTAATACTACATGAAAACATTTTCGGCAGATTATCTGCATTATGGTCAACATTGGATATTTACTGCAGATCCCTTGATAAAGAGGTTAGGAAGAAGGCTTTGAGATTAGGGCAAAATTTTTTCCCTTTCTTCAAGATAGATTATGAATTATTGGAGAGTATTGCTGAAGAGAGACTGAAGGATTATATGTTAAAATGTAAATTGGGGATTTCCAATGTCTTAATGACAGACAATAGCACTTACCATTGACTTTTTTTTATACTACTTTATTAATGTATGATTGATATACCCCCCAAATATTTTTAAACCAATCATTGGATTTCAAGATACAAATATTGTGAGCCTCTGAAAACGGAACTGAAGAAAGGTGTTGGGATAGAGCCCATAAGGCAGAAGATCCTTTAATTGGGGGGCGCCTGGGTGGCACAGCGGTTAAGCGTCTGCCTTCGGCTCAGGGCGTGATCCCGGCGTTATGGGATCGAGCCCCACATCAGGCTCTTCTGCTATGAGCCTGCTTCTTCCTCTCCCACTCCCCCTGCTTGTGTTCCCTCTCTCTCACTGGCTGTCTCTATCTCTGTCGAATAAATAAATAAAATCTTTAAAAAAAAAAAAAAGATCCTTTAATTGGGTCTAATGTGGTGCTTAGGGCAGAACTGGTAAAAATTAGAGTCTTAGGAAAAGGAAACAAGGTAAAGAGATACTGAGAGGGCAAGTCAATTCCTAGGAAGGTACCAGGGAAACAGCTACCATAAGATGCCTGTGAACTAAGCTAGGAGCAACTTCCTTAATCAGCTGCAAGCCAACAGAGAACCAAGGTCCTTTTCAATTTTCTGCTTAGCCTCAACTTTATTGAGAGAATACCTACATCATTGAAAGGGGTGTCTTCTGAGAAAAAGAAAGAAGCAAAGACCATTCATCCCGCTTGGGATGTTGATGGAGAAAGGCTCTTTCTTCCCCACAATGCTGATAGGTGGTGAAAACGAATTCATACTCATCAACAATGAATTGGGAAACCAGCTGGAGGAGTCGTTAATCTTCTTGATAATATTTCCTGTCCTGAATGAGGTTATTTTGTTTTATCACATAGGAAGTTGGAAACATAAGAAATAAAAAGATAGAGCATCATAGCAAGATTTGGTAGCAAAGGCAGGGATACCAGGAAAGGCTTCATAAGATCAGGCAAGAGGAAATGAGCAAAGTGAGGAAGGTGAAAATCCTCTGGCTAGCTGTAGGGAGAAAAGAAGAGACTTGCTCCAGAAGTTCGGGGTGGGGGGTGGAGAGGTGTAATCCCACAGATGAACATGCTACTGTTTGTCTTCTACCATGACTGTATATGGGTGATGTTTTGACTTGGACGTAAGGGTGGATGTCAGTTCCTAGGCCAGAAAGGAAAGAGCTAATTAATAATGCAAGGGTAGGACTAAAGGAGTCAAGTGGAATAGCCTAGAAATATAGCATAAAAATCACTCTAAATCTGATCCCTCCATAATGAGGTCAGTATTGGATACCCTTCTCAAGTTCCCCTTTCTAGCCCAAGGAAGGAGACCCAGCCTACCATTAGCTTCAGTCATTCACAGTGTTTGAACCCCAAGGTTTTCACTGAAGGTCATGGGTAATTTCCTTTTTTAAAAGAGGAAATGTCTGAGCATTATTGCCAGAGAAACAACCAGAGGAGAATTGCCATTTCCTTTGCGGATGATCCCCCTAGTGGTGAAATGCCTGGAAGCCCTATTTTGGGAGGTTTCGTGGCTTGTACTGTCACATAGGCGCGCGCGTGTGTGTTAATTAGAGGAAATACATTTTTTTTTCCTAAGCGTATTGTGAGTTTCGGTAACTTTTTGAAATAACTGGACATAGAAATAACAGATCTAGAACTCACTGCTGTAGAGTCTCTGTTTACCCTCTGGGAAGTTGCTTGCTTGTTGCATTTCCAAGCCTCACATTGTATTGATCAAGGTAATGAGGTCTGTCATGTTAAATCCAGACTAGTCCCAGAAAACCCATTTGGTAGATGTTCTCCTTAGCCAGTCTTAAGTTGTGTGATTAAAACAGTGATTTTTGACATCAAAAACATGACATCTAGCCTTTGATTTAGAAGTTTGAAGAACAGTATTTATCTATAGTAGAAGCCTGATTTAAAATCCTCATTTGTCTTTGTAGCATTATCAGGTGTCCAGCAGATGTCACTATTACAGTCTGTGTTCAGTTGTTGGCCTTACTGAATAATGTTCAGAGGAAGGCTCACTTTGGGAACAATGCTTTATCAATGGTCTAATGACAGTTCCTATTAGTTTGCTGCTATGTATAGTACTAAATCAAGTTTCTCACCTGAGTATATTTTGTGGAAGTACCTTTCTCTATCTATAAGCATAAAATGCAGAAATTTCCTGGGGGTATGTTTGTCTCCCCTACAGGAAATGCATATGTTTAAATAAATAAATACACTTCATTTTTTTTTACCGTTAATGCTACTTATGTATTTAACTTTCAGTATAAAAACAGGACTTAGATAATCTGTATTTATTCACAATATTTCTGACATCAAATGCATGGAGTTTTTTTCCCCTCACACCAACCAGTTTTCCTACAATTCGGTTTACTTCTAATACTGTCTACCTGGAGTTAACATCAGATCACACAAGTTAGGGGCTCAGTTCCACAACACTGCCCCACTTCAGACACTAATTGCAAGTCCTAGGGTTCAC
Source organism: Ursus maritimus (assembly GCF_017311325.1). Classification (NCBI taxonomy): domain Eukaryota; kingdom Metazoa; phylum Chordata; class Mammalia; order Carnivora; family Ursidae; genus Ursus; species Ursus maritimus. The sequence goes on along the minus strand of NW_024423343.1, from coordinate 60,028,076 downwards.
CTACTGACCAAGTGGCTATAAAATGGGAGGTTTAGGGTCCCAGGACTCCAAACTTGAGTTTAATAATTGGATAGAAGGACTCAAAACACTTGGGAAAACAGTTTACTTAGCAATACCGGTTCATCATAAAGGATACAACTCAGGAACAGCCAAATGGAAGAGATGCATAGGGCAAGGTAATGGGAAAGGGGGTACCACCTCCTCTCACCACTTCTCACAGCCTGAAAGTGTTCTGAACCTCATCAATTAGAGATTTTAATGGAGGCTCCATTACATAGGCATAAATGATTAAATTATTGTTAGTTGGTGATTAACTCGATCTCTAGCCCTTCTCCCCTCCCTGGAAGTCCAGGGTTCAGCTAAAAGTTCCAACCCTTTAATCACATGTGTGGTCTTTGTAGCAACCGGCCCCATTACCCATGAGTTACCTTATTGGCATAAACTCAGTTATGGTTGCAGGGCTTATTATGAATAACAGAGGATACTCCTTTAACACCTGTTACTCATAATTCCATGGGTTGTTTAGCCCTTGTGCCAGAAATTGTTATGAAGACCAAGTACATGTTTTTATTATGTCACAATATCACAGATAATTTCTAGTGAGGCAGAATATTTCCTAACCTCATTCATAATTATATACTCCATTATTTAACTTCAAAATATTCAGTGAACCATCAGTGAATGCCCTATAACTATTTCATAAAAGCTATATTCAAAAATGGTTAAGGATACATTGCTCTTATTTTGAAGAAAGAACATACCTGAATTTGGGACCTGGTATTAGGATAAATGGCTAAAAGTGGCTTAAAGAACAAAGAAGATCAGTTCTCTCTTATGGAAGCATTTCAAAGGAAGAGGTTCATGTTGCAGAACAACTTTGTTCCATGCAGTCATTGGTCTCAGGAATCCTAGTCAACTGTGTAGTTGACGCTGGATTGTTGGGAGGTCCAGCCAGCAATAATGGGAAAGAAAGCATGGAGCAGGCATGCTTGCTTCTGTAGGGCTGGGCTCCAAAGTCGTGCACATCATTCTACTTGCTCCTTTGTTGAGAACTGAGTTCCACTGCTTAACTGCAAGGGAGGTTTGGAAATTTATTCTTGTGCCCAGGAAAGGGGGGATATTGGACTTTGGTGGACAGCTAGCAGTGCTAGTGGTTTGTTGGTTTGATTGACATGACCAAACATGGTTCTTGCTGTCCTTTTCAGGAGGTGCACTCAGTGTACAGAATTTTGGCTGGGATTTTGAATATTGGAAACATTGAATTTGCAGCTATTTCCTCTCAACATCAAACTGATAAAAGTGAGGTGCCCAATGCTGATGCTTTGGAAAATGGTAATTGTTTAATGTCTGTGCACTGTGTGGCCAAAATGCATGTTTCTTTCACTTTGATAGTTTCTCGAGATGCTGTAAAATATAGTGTGGCTTTTGCTGGTCCCTGTTCTGGCTCTGGGTGTTTTCGCTAACTAGGATTTCCCAAAGGATGTCTTCTAGAGAACATCTGTATTCTTTTCATAAGCTGCAAATAAGTGCTGTGCCGAAAAGAATTCCATAGCAGGTAACTTTTGGCAGTGGTGTCAACACTGGCTGCTTTTGAAATCATCTACAGTTTTTTGAAAAAAATACAAGAGGTAGATCCCTGTCTGAATCCACTGAATCAGCATCTTCATTTATTTATTTTTAAAGTTCTGTAGGTAATGGTGACCCAAGGAATGAGAATCTGGAGTTAGAAAAAAAAGTGATTTAGATAAACACCCTTTGTGTTAAACTACAGCATCTTTTACTGCCTTTAATAAACTAATGTGCTTCATGACTCTTGAATGTAGTTGCCAGCTATTTGACCAAAGACCATCTCCTCCACTTTTTCTCATCAAACACCTGTGAAGAGCTTTCAGAACCGCTTGGGAGATACTGTGTCTGTCTGGATACTTCTTGGGGTTAGGAACCTGGCTTATTTACTTTTGCATCTGAAGTGCCTAGGCAGAGCCTGGCACATTGTAGTTGTTGAGTCAATGCTGGCTGGCTGGCTGGCTGGCTGCCTGGCTGGCTGGCTGCCTGGCTGGACGGATGGACGGACAGACGGAGAGATGTCTACCTTCTCTGGTGTCATCCTTACCCTTTATTGCAGCTGCCTCCGTTCTCTGCATCAGCCCCGAAGAACTCCAAGAGGCCCTTATCTCACGCTGTGTGGTCACCCGTGGTGAGACCATCGTCCGAGCCAATACTGTCGACAGGGCTGCGGATGTCCGAGATGCCATGTCCAAAGCCCTGTATGGGAGGCTCTTCAGTTGGATTGTCAATCGCATCAATACACTCCTGCAGCCAGACAAAAACATATGGCAAGTTCCCTCGGGAAGCAGAGGCCTTGGGAGAGCTGTGAGCGGCCCTGTAGTCTCTCAGAATTTGCAAGAGGAAGTGTTTGGTCCTCTCCTGAGTTTTCTTTAGTGAAGCTCTCAGGTCTTTTCCTTTAAAAGGAGAATGGGATCCAGGAGAATGGAAGAGGCACATGACTGACAGAGCTATTATAGTGTAGTGTTTAAGAGAACAGGCTTGTCTGGGAGCTGGGCACAGTTTGCATTTCAGCTCTACGGCTTGATCAGCCCCCATATTCTAAGTCACAGTTTTCTCCTCTGTAAAATGAGGGTAATAATATCCTCCTCATAGGGTTGTTTTTAGAATGAGACATTTCATGAAAAGTTTTAAAACTCCGTATCTTACAATATTAGTGCTGCTGCTACTACTAGCTTTTCTTTCCTAAGCATTAGTGGTTTCTATATTGTGGAAGAATTGACAGCATCAAATTCTAAAGAGTATTCTTCCAATTAAGCCTAATGGTTGGGAAGGTGGAAGAATGAATGGGCAGCAGTTCTAGCCTCTTCTAAACAAAGTGGTTCCTCTCTAATCTCTCTTTATATGGAGATTCTGAGTGAGAATTTAAAGGATTCTACTGCTTAAAAAAGAAAAGAAGTTGGAAATACTGATGAAAGACTGAAGGAATGAATGGGTTAAGACACAAACTGTTTCTTCCCTTAGAGGCAGCTGAAGGCCGCTTTCGGTAATGGGTGCATATGTTGGTAAACACGTGGGCACATATATTTTCATCATCTTGAGATGAATATTTCCTCCCCTAAAAGGCTTTTTTCTTCTCTCTCATGCAGTAGTGCAGATGATGGTATGAACGTGGGCATCTTGGATATTTTTGGATTTGAGAACTTTCGAAGAAATTCTTTTGAACAGCTCTGCATAAACATTGCCAATGAGCAAATCCAGTACTATTTCAACCAGCACGTTTTCGCTCTTGAGCAGGTAATAGTGAACTCTGAAGTAATTAAACGTGATGGGGAAGGTGTCTCCAAGCTGCCCACAATTCGAAGCAGAAACCCTGTTAGGCTAACAGGTAAAAGATTCTAAGGAAAAACCAGTGGTGAGACAGTCCTGTCAAAAAGCCTAAATTTAGCTGGAGAAAAAGTCTTGATTTCTGTGGAAAGTTACATTTCCTTTCTTGAGTGGAGCTGGTGACAGGCCAGTTATTTAAATGTTGCTTCCAAACTATTTCATGCACACTGTCCCAAATACTATGTTCTCGTCTACTTTATTTGACTAAAAGCATCTATGATTGTATCCAAAATGACACAGGATGATCTTGAATTCAGGGCACAGGTTCTTGTTCTTAACTCCCAAACAGGCCATGCCCACCTCCTGCCCCCTGCACACCAGATCCCACAGTAACTTGGGAGGGGGGATATCTCCAGGGAGGAGTAGGCGATGTTCTTGGTTTTCTCCAAATGGAAGTCTTTCCCTTATGATTTTTATGGTAAATAAAACGGAGTGTGAGCTCATTGCCCAAAGGCTAGGAGACCTTCCCCTCCACCCTAATTCTTTCCGCAGCCCCAAGACTCTATCCTATATGAAGTAGTGCAACAATGAAACATTCTGACTGAGCCCTTTGTTTTAGAAGGGAAGACACACACACTGTACAGTGATTACATAAACACAGACATGGAGTAAAAATATCAGTGTTGGTTTTATCAGTAGCACTGGATAAATCTATATTGCCCTCCTCTCCCCTCCTACCCTGCACAAAACTCAACCTCCTTTCACTCAAGGGTCCTTGCATTTATTTCCCTGGGAAATCTGGAGTTTTCTAGTTTTACAGTTTGAGATGATTCCCTTTGCAGAATCCTTTGTAGAAGATAGAAGGCTGCTTGCTTCCTGGCTTAAGCTGTATTTATCACCAAAATAATTTTTTTCAGCTTCCCTTCAATTCCATGCCGGTTTCTAAATTATGACTTACTGAGTTGGTGTTTGGGAGACAGCACTGTCCCTTCTTTTGCTGCTTCAGCTGTCTGCCACAGGCTGCCTGTAGGTCAGACTTACACCCAAAGCTTCAACAGTGGGATATGCAGAAATGTTTTTTTTTTTAAGATTTTATTTATTTATTTGACAGAGACAGCGAGAGAGGGAACACAGGCAAGGGGAGCGTGAGAGGGAGAAGCAGGCTTCCCACCGAGCAGAGAGCCTGATGCGGGGCTCGATCCCAGGACCCTGGGATTATGACCCGAGCCGAAGGCAGACGCTTAATGACTGAGCCACCCAGGCACCCCTGCAGAAGAGTTTTTTACTACACATATCAAACTACCTGTTTTCCTCATACCGTCAGTGTTGCCAGACACAGAAAGTGCATGCCGAAGCAGCCTGCTGCTACCTAGGCCAGTTTCAGGCTGGGGAGACTCACAATCTGTTTCCCTCCAGATGGAATATCAGAATGAAGGCATTGATGCTACACCCGTGGTATATGAGGACAATCGCCCACTCCTGGACATGTTCCTCCAGAAACCCCTGGGACTGCTTGCGCTCTTGGATGAGGAAAGTCGATTTCCCCAAGCAACTGATCAGACCCTGGTTGGTAAGTGTCTCTTGGAAAAGGCATAATACACTCAGGAGAGAACTTAGTTCATTGGTATTTATTTTTACTTGCTATTCTGCCCTCCTGGTAGGTTATGCAAGTGCAGACCCTGTTTTTAGTGAGTTGAAATCTTTACCAAATGCCCTGATAGATTTGTGTCTTAAAGCAAACCCATCACCAAGCCCTCCTCACTTTCCTGTTGCTGCCAGTATCATTTTTATACATTCATCTCCATTATTTCCTATAACCAGTACTTGCTTCCCCTCCTTTTCATACCCTTCTCTCATATCTTTACTTGGACCCCATCCATGTCTAGTCCAGTTTTGTATAGAAGACCCTTCTGGTCTTCTGGATTCTAGGTTCATACTTATCCCCTCTACCCTAAACATCCTAGCTAATTTAGTCTTTCTAAAGCCAACTTTTCATTTGGTTACTGTTGTCTATAGGATGCCAATAAGACATTAAAGGCCCTCTACACTCTATTCCTGTTCCTCTTGACATTCTTCTCTAATCGTTGGTGTTGCACATGATCTCATCCCTCACTTAGATTGTGAGATATTTAGGGCAACAAAGCCCCAGTCTTTGCATCCCTTTAGTACTAGCACAGTCCCTCACACAGAGTAGGCCATCAGTTACAGTAGAAAAAATTGTTTATTGAGGGAAGAACAGAAAGTTTCAAGCCTTTTCCCCAGATAGGAAACTGATTGGTGGGAGAGATTCCCTTCTAGGAGTTGAAATTGTCACCCTTAGTGGTTTCCTTTTACCTATAAAGTTATCAGAAGTTGCCACAATAAGTTTATACCAGGGTTGTTTGCCTTCCATGGGATATCTTCGTGGTTCTAAAGCTAATTGGCCAGAGTTTTGGTGTTATCAGTGTCTATGCTAGGAGTTCTTAGAACAAGAGATCTTAGGGCATAGCCTGACACTAAAGACAACATGAAACAACTAAATAAAGACTTGATTATAAGCCCATGTCAACAGGGCATTTTTCTCCACTGTTGTACATACAATGATAATATCAGGCTGCCCTGAATATCTCTTATTCTGGGTCACTCCTGGCTCAAGGAGCACCTGGCTAATGGAGCCAGCAGTTCTCATTGTAACTTTTAAACATGACAATCCACACAGATAAATTTGAAGATAATCTACGAAGCAAATACTTCTGGAGGCCTAAAGGAGTGGAGCTGTGCTTCGGCATTCTGCACTATGCTGGGAAGGTAAGGCAAGTGTATGTCAGGAAACCTGAATTTGACGAGGGGTAAGTGTCCATATTACCCTGTCTGTGCTGCTCACAAGCTTGATTGCAGATTTCCTTCTCCTTTTAATTCTTTGTGAACACCTAATCATAATTCCCAAACTTTCTCAGTGGTGCCGCTCAGAGAAAAGTCGCCCCTAGCAAAAAAGCCATTTCTTGCTGGGGTGGCTGTGGCGCTGCCATCTGCTTCTCACCTGAGCTTTGGCCTAGAAGTGACAGCTTTCCAGAGGGAAGACGTAGGATAGCATTCACAGTGTTTAGCCGTGAATGTGCACATTCTGAAGTCATTTGGAAATGTGTAGATAACAGAGGAGGGTTAATATCACAGTGGGGCTCGGTTTTTAGCACTTTAACTATATGTGTCTGCAGGGCACCAAAAATGTCTAGATAAAAAGGGAAAAAATTCACGTCATCATCCAGATGTTAAGCTTTTATAACACTAACTGAAATTTCCACCTTTCGTAACTTATGCCTCATTTCAAGCTCCTGAAGCAGAGTAGTGACTAATGTAGGAAATTCTCTGGTTCTGCAGCCAACAACTCATGGCTCAGGTTACTCTCAAAGAAGTCATTGGAATTGTGGTTAATTGGTTCTGGTGGGGTCTGCTGAGGACCTGGGTCCAAAAAGGGGTAGGAGTTCAACAAAAGGCATTTTGGATTCTTTTGTTGATTTAAGATTTATTGAAATTATTTTTTATATTCATATCATGGTATTGAAATTAATTTTATCTGACTGGAGATTGGTTGAAAGGCAATTCTAATATAAGTAAAGAGGATTGTTTTTCTCTCTGCATAGTGTATAGTATCTATTTTGGATCTTTGTTAGAAATTGCAACCCAATTTTTACCCTTAAATACTTCATTCACCTTAGCACTAATATCTGACCATATATTAATGTCCTTCACGTCTGGGATACCCGCATCTACCCTGAGCCCCGCCCCCCCATTCCTGTCCTCCTGTCCTTGCACCTCCCTTTCTGTCTCTCTGTCCTTTTACACCGATTTCCTATTCACCCATCTTCCCTTTCTCTCTCTTCTCCTTTCTTGATTTTAAAGGGGGGGGGGGAGGATTGTTTTCTTTCTGGGCTCACTGTCCTTTCCTGAATTCATTATTTCTCTGGAGTGTTCCTTAAAAATTTTCTGACCTGGATCCCTTCTGTTGTGAGAACTAAAAATGGCTCTGCATTCCTGAGTGCTGTGAGTACCTTGGGGAGCAACGACAGTATGGTGGTTATGAGTAGGGAGCCCAAACTGCTTGGGTTTGGAAGGCCTGCCTGCCAATTGTGAGATGTGTGACCATAAGCATATCATTCAGCTTCTCACCAAGTCTCTGTTTGCCCACCAGTAAAATGGAGATAGTAATAACATTTACCTTATAGGACAGGTACTTTACACATAGTGGCCAATATATACTGCCCAATCTATTTTCATTGTTATCCTCACATGATATATCTTTGATGTGCCTCTTCTCTTTAAAGAGCACCTGAACAAGAAGTTAAGATAAATTGGCGTGTCAGAAATTACAGTTTTTTCCTCCTTATCTCATGGTCTGGATTTAGAAGCATGGCTATGTCAAAATGAATTCTCTACACTGGTCGATGAATGACTGACCTCAGACAGCTTGCCAGTGTTGCCAGCAATGGATGATATTGGCTAGTTTGCTATTTGCTGTTCATGTTGCAGGTATTATATGATGCTTCTGGGGTTCTTGAGAAAAACAGAGACACTCTTCC